>NW_011888804.1:11833913-11834506 GCF_000151845.1 Pteropus vampyrus
AAGAGAAAAATCTCTAGAAAATAAGCTTACATACATAGAAATATGCAACTTAAACAACAGAGACTTCAGGATGGTACTTCTGAAAAAACTCAATGAGATCCAAAACAATTCAAATCTATAATTTCAGTAATTGAAAAAACAACTAGATGAGCAGAGCAAGAAGACTGAAACAAAAATCAAAAAGAACAGAATAGATCTTATAGAGATTAAAAAAAAGAAAAACACACTATAAGAGTTGAAAAATGAAATAGCAAGCTTGGGAAGTAGAGTCGACCAAATGGGAAAGAAAGGACCAGTGATATCAAAGACAGAAATTTAGAAATCAGAAGGAAGAAGAGAGAAACCAAAGAATGAAAAATAATGAAAGAGAAATTCAAGAACTAGCTGATACCATCAGGAGAGGAAAGATAAGAATAATAAGCATTATTGAAGGGAAAGAAAAGGAGCAGGGACTAGAAATGTAAATGGACTATTTTCAGACAAATAGTGGATGAGAATTTCCCAAATCTAAGGAATGAGCTGGAGCTTGGAATTCAAGAAGTCAACAGAACACCCAATATCTCAACCCAAAAAGGCCTTTACCAAGACACATT
>NW_011888804.1:11835701-11838662 GCF_000151845.1 Pteropus vampyrus
ATAAGAATAATAAGCATTATTGAAGGGAAAGAAAAGGAGCAGGGACTAGAAATGTAAATGGACTATTTTCAGACAAATAGTGGATGAGAATTTCCCAAATCTAAGGAATGAGCTGGAGCTTGGAATTCAAGAAGTCAACAGAACACCCAATATCTCAACCCAAAAAGGCCTTTACCAAGACACATTGTATTAAAGTTATCAAAAATCAACAACAAAGATAGAATTCTCAGGGCAGCCAGGGAGAAAAAACAGTAACTTATAAAGGTAAACCAATTAGATTATCCTTGGACTTCTCAGCACAAACATTATAAGCCAGAAAGGAATGGAATCAAATATTTAAACTACTAAGTGAAAGGAACTACCAGCCTAGAATAATGTATCCAGCTAAGCTCTCTCTTAGATATGAAGGAGAAATTAAGACTTTTCCAGACATATAAAAACTGAGGAAATTCTCCACTACAAGGCCTGCACTATAGGAAATACTGAAAGGGGTCAGTATTCACCTAAAACAAAATGACAAAAAAAACCCCAAACAAACCATAATTAGGAGTAAAGTGACTATCAGGCAAATAGAAGCAGAGGAGTGCAACCCTTACTAAGAACAGGGCATTATAAGCCTAAATAATAAAAAGAGAATTGTTATAACAAGATGGTAATGAATGTTCAGCATACATAGGGACAAATTGAGACAACAATGACTGAAAAGGGGAGGATTCAAAGATCCAAATTCACAAAGGGGAATGGTGATAAGGCATGTGCAGAAAAAAATGATGGATGACTGTATATATATAACTATCCTTCTCATATTCATAATGGTAACCTCGTAACAAAGATTCAGAACCAAAGTATATAACGTAAAACAAGAAGAACCAGAGGCAAAACCCCCAAAAGTCTACCAAAATAAAGAAAACAGAAACACAAGAACAAGGAAGCAATGGACACACCGAGCTACCAGAAAGCAAAAGATAAAATGGCTATAAGAAGACTTCATATTTCAATAATCACCCTAAATGTAAATGGACTAAACTCACCAATAAAAAGGAATAGAGTTGCAGAATGGATCAAAAAAACAAAACTCAACCATATGCTGCCTACAGGAGACACATCTCAGCTCCAAAGACAAATACAGACTCAAAGTGAAAAGGGTGGAAAATGATATTTCAAGCAAATGGCACTCAGAGAAAAGCGGGAGTAGCGATACTAATATCAGAAGAAACAGACTTCAAAATAAAAAAGGCAAAGAAAGATACTGTGGGACATTTCATAATGATAAAGGGAATCATGCACGAAGAAGACATAACACTTAGTAATATCTATGCTCCCAATCAAGGAGCCCCAAAATATGTAAAGTAATTACTAACAGAACTAAAGAGAAAAACAGACCAAAACACTATCGTAGTAGGAGACCTAAATACCCCACTGTCGGATACGGACAGATCATCCAAACAGAAAATCAATAAGGGAATAACATCCTTAAATGACACATTAGTCCAACTGGACTTAAATGACATATACAGAGCCTTCTATCCCAAAACAGCTGCTTGTACATTCTTCTCTAGTGCACATGGAACATTCTCAAGAATCGACCACATACTGGAATACAGAGATAGCCTCAACAAATATAAGGGGGTTGAAATCATACCAACCATATTCTCTGATCATAATGCTTTGAAACTAGAGATCAACTGCAAAAAGAAAGCAGGAAGAACCACGAATACATGGAGATTAAACAACATGCTACTGAAGAATAACTGGGTCACAGAAGAAATAAAAAGAGAAATCAAGAGATACATAGAAATGAATGATAATGATAATACAACATATCAAAACTTTTGGGACATAGCAAAAGCAGTCATAAGAGGAAAGTTCATATCATTATAGACCTATTTCCAAAAACAAGAACGAGCCCAAATAAACAACCTAACGTTTCATCTTAAAAAACTAGAAAAGGAAGAACAAATGAAGCCTAAAGTCAGCAGAAGGAAAGAAGTAATCAAAATTAGAGTAGAAATAAATGAAATTGAAAATAAAAAAACGATAGAAAAAATAAATGCAACAAAGAGCTGGTTCTTTGAGAAGGTTAATAAAATCGACAATCACCTGGCTAGACTCACTAAAGAAAAAAGAGAAAGGACACAAATAAAATCAGGGATGAAAGAAGGGAAATTACAACTGATATTGCAGAAATACAAAGGATCATACAAGAATACTAGGAAAAAGTATATAACACCAAATTTAATAACCTAGAAGAAATGGATCAGTACTTAGAAAAATACAACCTTTCTAGACCGAATCAAGAAGAACTGAAAAATCTAAATAAACCGATCAGCAGTACAGAAATTGAAACAATCATCAAAAACCTACCAAAAAGTAAAAGTCCAGGACCAGATGGCTTCACCATTGAATTCTACCAAACATTCAAAGAAGATTTAATACCTATTCTCCTCAAACTCTTCCAAAAAATCCAAGAGGAGGCATTACTTCCCAACTCATTTTATGAGGCCAATATTACTCTGATACCAAAACTTGGTATCAGACCAATATCTCTCATGAACACAATCCTAAGTAAGATACTAGCGAACCGAATACAGCAATGTATTAAAAAGATTATACACCACGATCAAGTAGGCTTCATCCCAGAGGCACAGGGATGGTTCAACATACACAAATCGATAAATGTGATACACCACAAAAACAAATTAAAAAATAAGAATCATATGATCATATCAATAGATGCAGAAAAAGCCTTTGACAAGATACAGCATCCATTTAAGATCAAAACGCTTAACAAAATTGGTATAGAAGGAAAGTACCTTAATATAATAAAGGCCATATATGACAAACTCTCAGCCAACATTATACTTAATGGTGAAAGACTAAAAACCTTCCCTCTAAGATCAGGAACAAGGCAAGGCTGTCCACTATTGCCACTGTTATTCGATATAACATCGGAGGTCCTAG
>NW_011888804.1:11838712-11846183 GCF_000151845.1 Pteropus vampyrus
GAATCAAGAAGAACTGAAAAATCTAAATAAACCGATCAGCAGTACAGAAATTGAAACAATCATCAAAAACCTACCAAAAAGTAAAAGTCCAGGACCAGATGGCTTCACCATTGAATTCTACCAAACATTCAAAGAAGATTTAATACCTATTCTCCTCAAACTCTTCCAAAAAATCCAAGAGGAGGCATTACTTCCCAACTCATTTTATGAGGCCAATATTACTCTGATACCAAAACTTGGTATCAGACCAATATCTCTCATGAACACAATCCTAAGTAAGATACTAGCGAACCGAATACAGCAATGTATTAAAAAGATTATACACCACGATCAAGTAGGCTTCATCCCAGAGGCACAGGGATGGTTCAACATACACAAATCGATAAATGTGATACACCACAAAAACAAATTAAAAAATAAGAATCATATGATCATATCAATAGATGCAGAAAAAGCCTTTGACAAGATACAGCATCCATTTAAGATCAAAACGCTTAACAAAATTGGTATAGAAGGAAAGTACCTTAATATAATAAAGGCCATATATGACAAACTCTCAGCCAACATTATACTTAATGGTGAAAGACTAAAAACCTTCCCTCTAAGATCAGGAACAAGGCAAGGCTGTCCACTATTGCCACTGTTATTCGATATAACATCGGAGGTCCTAGAGAGTGCAATCAGCAATCAGGCAAGAGAAAGATATAAAAGGCATCCAAATAAGAAATGAAGAAGTTAAACTGTCACTATTTGCGGATGACATGATTTTCTACATAGAAAACTCTAAAGACTCCACAAGAACACTACTAGAAACAATAAGCAAACACAGTAAAGTTTCTGGATACAAAATCAATGTTCAAAAATCCATAGCTTTCCTATACTCTAATAATGAAGTGTCAGAAAAAGAAGTGGAAAAAATAATTCCTTTTGCAATTGCAATAAAAAGAATAAAATACCTAGGAATAAAATTAATGAAACAAGTGAAGTTTTCATCTATACAATGAAAACTACAAGACCCTATTAAAAGAAATTGAAGAAGATACAAAGAAATGGAAAGGTATTCTGTGTTCTTGGATTGGAAGAATCAACATAGGTAAAATGCCCATAGGTAAATAGACACATGGACTAGTGGAACAGAATCGAGAGTCATATTTATATGGGCAAATAATTTTCAACAAGAAAGTTAAAAACATACAGCAGAGAAAGGAAAGCCTCTTCAATAAATGGTGCTGGGAAAACTGGAAAGCCACCGGCAAAAGAATGAAACTAGACTGTTGTCTATCACCACATACCAAAATTAACTCAAAATGGATTAAGGACCTGAATATAAGACCAGAATCAATAAAATGCATAGAAGAAAATATAGGAACTAAACTCAAGGACATTGGACTTAAAGAGGATTTTGTGAATTTGACTTCAAAGGCAAGGGAAGTAAAAGCAAAAATAAATGAATGGGACTACATCAAACTAAAAAGCTTCTGATCAGCAAAAGAAATCGTCGGCAAGGTAAAGAGACAACCATCCAAATGGGAAAATATATTTACAAGCAATGTCTCCAATAAGGGCCTAATATTCAAAATATACAAAGAACTAATACAACTCAATAACAACAAAAAAAACAAATGATCCAGTCAAAAATTGGGCAGAGAACCTGAACAGACACTTCTCCCTAGAGGACATACAAATGGCCAACAACTATATGAAAAGATGCTCAACATCGCTAGCTATTACGGAAATGCAAATCAAAACCACAATGAGATGTCATCTCACACCTGTTAAAATAGCTATACTCAACAGGATAAGTAATAACAAATGTTGGAAAGGATGCAGAGAAAAAGGAACTCTCATACACTGCTGGTGGGACTGCAGATTGGTACAGCCACTATGGAAAACAGTATGGAGGTTCCTCAAAAAACTAAGACTTGATCTACCATATGATCTAGCAATCCCTCTACTGGGTATTTACCCCAAAGACTTGAAAACCCAGAACCAAAAAGATATTTGCACACCAATGTTCATAACAGCATTATTCACAGTGGCCAGGACATGGAAGCAACTGAAGTGTCCTACGGCAGATGATTGTCTAAAGAAGCTGTGGTACATATATACAATGGAATATTATTCAGCCATAAGAAGAGATGAAATACTGTCATTTGCAACAACATGGATGGACCTTGAGATAATCATGCTAAGCGAAATAAGCCAGACTGAAAAAGTTGAAAATCATGTGATATCACTTATATGTGGAATATAAACCTAAAAGCAACAAATGAGCAGGACAAACAAACAGAGACTCATGGACATAGACTATAGACTAGTGGTTACCAGAGGACTACAGAGTAGTGGTTACTAGTGGGGTGGGGGAGAAGGGGGAGGTAGATAGGGTAAAATGGGGGTGAATATCGGGGGACGAAGGGAGAGGACGAAGTCGGTAAAGGGAATCAAATATATGGTAGCTGAAGGAAACTAGACTTTGGGTGGTAAACACACAATAGAATATACAGATGTCAAATGATAATATACACCTGAAAATATATAATTGTATTAGCCAATGTTACCCCAATAAACTTAATAAAAAAATAAATTTTATTTTGAAGTCCTATATGCAAATTTCTTTCTTTATGATTTGTTCTTTTGGTGTACTAGGTAAGAAATCTTTACTTCCCAATCACTTTCAATTATTTTTTGCAATACTTTTTACTTAACTGAAGTATAATCAACACATAACATTATATTAGTTTCAGATATACAGCATGATTCAATATTTGTATATATTTCACTTGCATTTTTGAAGAATACTTTTGCTGGATACAGAATTCTTGGTTGACAATTTTCTCTCTCTTTTAGCATTTGAATATGTCAATCTAATGTTTTCTGGCCTCCACTGTATCTGATGAGAAGTCATCCATTAACTGTATCATCAGTTCTGCATGTAATATGTTATCTTTTAACTGTTTTGCTTTTACCATTTTCATTATGATGTAAATTTAGGTGTAGATTTCTTTGTGTTTATTCTATTTGGTGTTATTAAGCATTTGGATCTATAAATTAACATTTTCCACCAAATGTGAGAATTTTTCAGTTATTATTATTTTTTTAAATTTGTCTTTTTCTTTCGCTCCGCTTTCTGGGACTCCAATTACATGTATGTTGGGCTGCTTGATACTGTATTGCAGGTCTCTGGTGCCTTGTTCCTTTTTCTTCATATTTTTCCCTTCTGTTCTTGATCCTGGATAATTATTATCTTCAAGTTCACTGATCCTCTCTTTGCTCTTATCTCACCTTAATTGTGCTATCGAGTCCTTCTTGTGAATTTTTCACTTCAACTACTGTGATTTTCAACTCTAGAATTTCCATTTGGTTCTTTTCTATAGTTTTATGTTCTCAGTTAAGAGGCCCTATTTGTTCATTTGTTAATATCACATTTTCCTTTACTTTTTTGAACAGGTTTATAATAGCATCTTTAAAGCCTTTGTTAAATCAACATCTGGGCCTTCTTAGAGTCAGTTTCTGATTTATTATTTTTTCTCCTTAAATGTGAGTCACATTTATGTTCTCATTTTTTTATATACCTAATAATTCTTGGTTGAAGACTGGCCATCATAGATAATATGACGTAGCCCTCCAGAATCTGTTTTGTTCTGCTGGGAATGGCTGTTTCTTGTTCTAGTAGGCAATCAACTTACCTGGACTCAAACTGCAATATCTTTCATGGCCCCTGCCCCTATTCTGCAGTGTAACGAAGCTTATATCTTGCTTGGCACTGCTAATTCAGTACTGCTATTTAAGCCTAGTCCTCTAGAGGTTTCCCCTGCACTTTAGTAGTCTGGCAGTCAGTCAAGAATCAGGCAGAATTTATACTGTTTTGGGCATTAACCCTCTCTATGGTTCCCTTGTGTTTGGAGCTCCGAACCTAAATTTCCAGTTGCTTGGCCAGCCCTGAGTTCTTTCCTCTGATACCTCAAACCAGTAAGACTTTTGCTTCCCAATCCCTATACTGTATGGGTTGGGGAATGTACTAAGTCAGAGGCACAGTAAACTCACAAATCTTACCAGGTGCAGTTTTCTTTGCAGAACATATCTCCTTCTAGTTTGTTTTTGGTTGGGCTCCCTGGGGTCTCACTAATACATGTGTTCTTTGGAGGTCTACCAGGGATTTTGGCTTTTTGTATCTCATTTTACAATGCTTCTCTATCTCAAGGATATAAAGATATTCTATACTTTCTTTTAAAAATTAAGTGTTTTGGTCTTTCCTATTTAGGTCTTTAATCAATCTAAAAATTATTTTTGTGTAGAATAGGGGTCCAATTTTATTTTTCATATGCTAATTGACTGACCCCCTTTTCCTCAGTGATTTGTAATGTCATCAAGATCATAAAATGTTTATATATGAGTGTTTCTGGGTTTTTCCTCTCTTCCATGTGTCAATACCATACTGTTTTAATTACTACAGCTTTATAGTAAGCCTTGTTATTTAGTAGGGCAGGTCTTTCTTATTTTTCTGTGATAGGAGTATCTTTGCTATTCATGTGCTTTTGGTACTCTACATACGTTTCATTATTTTTCCAGCTTTACTGAGGTATTTGTATGACACTGTACAAGTTTAAGGTGTATAACGTGATTTGATACACATATATATTGTGAAATGATTGCCATAGTAAGGTCAGTTAACATCTTCATTACTTCACATAATTACCCTTTCTTTTGTGATGAGACCATTTAAGATCTACTCACCAAAAAATTTTTAAATATATAATACAGTATTGTTAACTATAGTCACTATGCTATTTTTAATCCATCAGCCACTCTATACCTTTTGACAGAGAATTTAATTCATTTACATTTAAAGTAATTATTCATTAGTAAGAACTTACTAATTCACCTTATTAGTTGTTTTCTGACTGTTTTACAGTTCCCTTGTTATTTCTTCCTCTATTGCTTCCTTTGTGAACTGATGATTTTCCATAATGGTATGCTTTGAGTACCTCCTCTTTATCTTTCATGTATCTACTGAAAGTTTTTGCTATAGGGGTTACTGTGAGGCTTACACAAAACATCTCATAGATATAATTGTCTATGTTAAGTTGGTAACTTTGGCTACAAAAACTCTACCCTTTTACTGCCTCCAACCCCCTGACATTTTATGTTTTTGATGTCACAATTTACCTCTTTTTATATTACGTATCCATTAACAAATTATTATAGCTATCATTATTTTTAATAGTTTTGTTATTTAACCTTTAGAGTTAAGTCCTATACCACCATATTACAGTATTTGAATATTCTGAATTTGACTATATACTTACCTATACCAGTGTGCTGTATATTTTCATGTTACTAATTAGCATCTTTTTATTTTAGCTTGAAGAACTCCTTTCAGCATTTCTGGTGAGGCAGCTCTAGTGGAGATGAATTCCTTCAATTTTTGTTTCTTTGGGTAAGTCTTTATTTCTCCATTTCTAAAGAACAACTTTGCTGGGTTAAGTATTCTTGTTTGGTAGTTCTTTTCTTTCATTACTTTGAATATATCATTCCACAGTCTCCCGGCCTGCATGGCTTCTGCTAAGAAATCCACCAAAAGCCTTAAGGGGGTTCCCCTGTATGTGAGAAATTTTTTATCACTTGCTGCTTTAAAATTTTTGTCTTTGTGTTTGAGTTTAGACAGTTTTATTATAGTGCATCTGGAGAAGATAGTTTTGAAACATGTGGGGGACCTATGAACTTCGTGATCTTGGATATCCAAATCTCTCCCTTGATTTAGTAAGTTCTCAGCCATTATTTATTTAAATAAGCTTTCTGTCTGTCCCCACTCTCTTCTTCTTTTGAGAATCCAATAATATGGAGATTGTTTCTTTTAATGACATCCTATGGTTCACATAGGCTGTCTTCACTTCTTTTCATTCTTTTATTTTTGTTCTTCTCTGACTGGATAATTTCAAATGACTTGTCTTCTACTACAAAGTTTCTTTCTTCTACTTGATCCATTCTGATATTGATGCTATTATATTTTTCATTTCATTCATTGTATTCTCCAGCCCTAGAATTTGTGTTTGGTTATTTTTATGATTTTTCTCTGTTAAACTCATTTTCTTTGTACATTGTTGTCCTTATTCTGTTGGGGTCGGTTACTAGAAAATTGTGTTCTTGGTAGTGTCATGTTTTCTTGATTTTCATGTTCCTAGAAATCTTATGCTGCTGTCTTTGCATTTAAGGGAGCAGTCACCTGCTCCAGTCTTTACTGACTGGCTTTTGGAAAGAAATACCTTCTGTCAGCCCTGCTAGGGATTCTGGGGCTTTCTCAATCTTTTCTGTGGATAAACCTGCTCCACACTTCTTGTTCCCTCATGTTGGGGAATTCTAAATATAATATGTCCTCCTTCTCTTGATCCTGCAAAGCTAGGTTGAGTGTTACCAGCCTCTTGTTTGCTTGCTTTACCTAGGGTGGTGCTGGATGTTCAAATTTGTGTGCTTGCTACCAATCCCACAGAGTCAGACTGTCTTTCTGTGCATGCTCACTAGCTTTCTGCAAAGGCCCCTTCTTGCTATCATCAGGAATGCTCAAAGGGAGCGGGCCACAAGGTGGAGAATGCTGAGGTACCTATGGACCAGCTGGGGGAACTGAAGATGAGAAGTCCTCAATGAGTCACTGGTGGGCTTCCTGATATTCTACAGAGCAGTCAGTAGGATCCATTTTCCTTTGATGACATTTGAGAGCCCTGGCTGCCATTTTCCCGGCCACATCCTAATCCTCAGTCATGCAGCACACCTCACTATTCTGAATGGGGTGAGAAATAGTAAGTCTTTTTGGTAGCATCCTGCACAGCAGGTATAGCCAGGGACTTACTTCATGGTCTCACTTTCCCCCATGGGAAAAATCTCAGGCTAAGAAGGTATCTCTTGGCATTAACCCGTGCCACCATGGGGGAGGGGTGTCACAGGTGAAATGAAACTGTTCCTCTTACCTTCTTCAATGTGCCCTATATCGGATTTTTTTTTTTTTCTCTAGAATTTTCCACTGGATTCCTGGACTTCCACAAAGGCCCTCCCATCTGAGGGTGACTATATAAATTGGTGTTCTTTGGGGGAAGATGATAGAAAACTCTTATTTTGCCATGTTGATGACATTACTCTACATATCCCTGTGGATATGAAGCCGGGATGGTCTCTTTGTTCTCCTCGCTCAGATAGGCACTAACATGTCTTTGTCCCCTTAGAAACAGCTTGTCAGTTCCTCAAAAAATCCTGCTTGGATTTTGTTTGGAATTGCAATCTGTGCGCAGATCAATTTTGGGAGAAAAAACATTTTTAGGATATTGTCTTCCAATCATTAACATAGCTGTTCTCTTCATTTATTTAGGTCTTACTTTTAAAAAGTTTTTAAATGGTTTCTATAAAAGCTGTAAGAGATGAACTCTTGAATAAGGTACAGAGTAAAAGTTACTAGTGTCTGTTTATCCAAGGTAGATCAATG
>NW_011888804.1:11846415-11847466 GCF_000151845.1 Pteropus vampyrus
AGAGAGAGAGAGAGAGAGAGAGAGAGAAAAGAGAAGAGAAGAGAAGAGAGTAACTGATAATGGACACTCACCCCAGCCTTAATGTAAATAGGAGAAAATATCCAACCAAGAACACAGAGAAAGAATGGAGCCTGAAACCAAGAAGAATAATTACATCATCGTCCCATCTAGGCTAAGCTTTTAAATGAGATACAAGCTCAGTTTCTATTTGTTCTGAGCCTAACTAAATTATCACTACAGGGGACCTTACAATGACAGTTGAAGCATACAACTTTCGGTACAACAAACTTAACTTACAGGCACTTGATTTTTGCCTATAAAAGGGTACATTCTTAATTGTGGGAGGTTAACTGAGCCAATTTTCAAGGTATTTATCTTTAACTTATTGGTTGCCTAGGAATGAAAGTGGCTTATAATTTAAAATAGTTAAAGAGAGAAAGAAAAGTCAAAAACCATTCAGAGAAATGGGAGAAAAACTATACCAAAATTTCATACAAGTTAATGAAATAAGTAAAAAAATTGCTCTGGCTTTCTTTACAAAGAAGGGGTAAAGTAAGCTGAATATATAAAGGAGATGCTAGCAAATTCTGAGAGGAAATAGTGGTAAAGACCAGGGCTTCTTATTAAGTTAGAAATTGACTCTGCTAGAAGTATTTTTTATTTTTGTAGTTTATAAAGAAGATGAGACTCAGAAAGTAGGGAGTATTCTATAAAAAAAAAAAAAGCCAGATGATTTATATAGAGATATGTTAATCGATATAAGACTTATAAATTCACTTATAATTTAGGTGAACAAATTTTATGTCCTACAACAAATATATACCACAGATTAAATGAATAATCCACTTTATAAGTTTTATAGTTGAAACTTGGTATTCCTACAAGATCAATTAGGAGTTTTGTGGGAGCTAGCTGAATATCTCAATGAGCTCAGTTGGGCCCATTCTCAATGTATACTACAAATATACATACACATACATATATACAGATATATACATACATATGTAACTATGTATATATAAACATATACACATATATATCTATATATATA
>NW_011888804.1:11848546-11854456 GCF_000151845.1 Pteropus vampyrus
TTCTGGCAGTATAAATATATATATAGAACAAAATACTTCTGGGAGCTGAAATTATGGGATGAGGAGAAAATTTCAAGTTTTATACTTGGACTGTAACATTTTATTTTTTTTTGTAACTAACATCTGTTACTTTCAAAGTAAAAAATCCCAGAGGCATTTAAAATGAAAATAATCCCTCCTAAATGAATAATAGCTTTTCAGTTGTGTAGAGACAGCCACTCTATTCAAAACAAAAATCCAACTATTATGCTGTTGACATGAGACATATTTTAAAAAAATTATCAACAGAGGCTAAAAATAACAAAAACTTTTAGGTAAAAACAAACAAAAAAGCAAATTAAAAAACTCTGCATCGACAACATCAACATAGGATAAAACAGTATTTAAGACCAAAAGCATTAAACAAGATAAAGAGGTTTTGTTGTTATAACTATAAAAGGTAAAATGCACTAATAAGACATAATTGAGAACATACAGGTACCAAACATCTTATTGGCAACAAATATACGGCAAAAAAATCTTAGAAGAGGCACATAGTAAGTATTCAAGTAATGGTAGTTATTTTCACTATTAGGAATGTTAGCTACATTTATCAAAACAGTGCAAAATTATATACAGCCTAAGTTGCTCAATAATATGGTACATAAATGGTACATAAATGGTAGACTAATACTATTCAACTGCATATAAATATAAAATATCTATATTGACTTATTTAAGTTTATAGAGACCTATGAAGATAGTAGTACATTATTAAAGGGAAAGGTGGGTTAAAAAAAATCACCATTCGGGCGTGGTTCCGCAGTGTAGTGGTTAGCACATCTGCTTTACATGCAGAAGGTCCTGAGTTTGCGCCCCAGGTGGAGCCACAGACCACACCCCGGGTGCGCCAGGCCCTGGGTGGACCAGCCCCCTGGAGTGTGCTGGGGTGCCAGGCCCTGGGTACATGCCCCAAGCGGTGGGAAGAGACAGCCCGCCTCAAGATCTAGTTCTTAAGGGGAAATAGGTCAGGGGTGGAAGTGTTGGTGCGGGGGAATTAAAGAGGTGGAAATAAAAATCAACATTCATCAATTCAATAACTATTATAAATGTCCATTGTCATCTATGTTCCAGGCACTGTTCTAGGTATTAGGGATATATTAATGAGTAAAATAGACAAAAATCCCTGCTCTCATGGAGTCAACATTCTTTTGGGAAGAAGAGAATAAATAAAATAAATTAGGGGGTTATTTTCTAGCACAATAGACAGTGATAAGTACTATAGAGATAAAGATGGGAAAGTCAATAGGAAGTGCTGAGCAACTGGGTGGCTGGGTAGACTGTCTGAGAGATGTGAGAAATACCAGAAGAGGTGAGGGAACAAGCCATAGGATATGTGGAGAGAGACTGAGGCAGACTGAGAAGCAGGGCCAAAGGCCCTGAGGCGGGAGCAGAACTGATTGTCTAAGGACACTGGCTAGACCTGGGGACAAAAGGGTCTAGAGAGGTAAGGTCAGAGAGGTAAAGAGGTGCAGATCTGTGGCTTAACACAAATTGTTATAAGCAGCTGGGCTTTCATTGTGGGTGACATCGGAGCCCCCAGAGAGTTTTAAGCATAAAAGTGACATGGTCTGACTCAAGCTTTAAAAGGTTCCATTTAGCTGCTTTGTTGTGACTTGATATAGGGGAGCAAAGATGGAAGGAGGGAGCCCAGAGAAGAGGCTGTTATAATTAATCCAGGGGAGAGACAACGGCAGCATGAAACTGAAGGCAGAGCTACTAAGTAGTCATCAGATTTGAAATATTTTTCCTCTGATGGATTAGATGTTGGGTGTGAGAGAGCATAAAGAGTCTAACACCTGAGCACCTGAGCACCTAGAAGGATGGAGTTGTTGTTCAGGAGACAGGGAAGATGGCGAGAGGAGCAGATTTGCGGAGGAAAGTCCAAAATTCCTTCTGGACTTGTTTGGTTTGAGATATCTGACAGACCTCTCAAGTGCAGGTGTCACACAGGCAGCTGGACACACAAGTCTGGAGTTCAATGGAGAGATCTGAGCTGTATTAGCATGTAACTGATATTTAATGCCATGAGACTAAAGGACGTTGCCAAGTGTGTGAGTGTTATTGGAGAGGAGAGGTCAGACGCTGCCCTTAGGGAACTCCAGCATTAAGAAGCCAGGGAGATGGGAGAGAACCAGCAGGGAGACTGCTAATGAGCGGTTGCTGAAACAGCAGGACAGAAGGAGAGGCAGGTGACAAAATGAGGAGGAAAGGTGGAATGAGCGTTTCAGAGTGTCACCACTGCCAGGCCAGGTGAGATGAGGACTGAGAATTGACTGCTAGAATAAGCCATGTATAATGTGTGTGTGTGTGTGTGTGTGTGTGTGTGTGTGTGTGTGTGTGTGAGAGAGAGAGAGAGAGAGAGAGAGAGAGAGAGAGAGAGAGACAGACAGACAGACAGACAGACAGACAGACAGAAAGAGAGAGAGAAAGAGGGGTGGAGGAGAGAGAAGAAAAAGAAAGGACAAGCCATGTGGAAAACCCTGACAAGAGCAACTGATATCCATCAGATATCTGTTTGAATAAAATATATATAAGAAAAAAAAAGTTGGAGTGGCAAAATTATTCATTTCCATTTCCTTTAATAATACCATAATATATTTTGTTCATTAAGCAATAATCTTGATAATAAAAAATAAGTCAGTAAAGAAATTAATAAATCATAACATATAAACATTAAGAGGCCAAAGAATGTCGGTGTCATCTGAAAACCATTATAAGTGTCACAGTAATACAAGGTAACATGGGCAGTAGATGGCCATTTTTCTGAGTATAGAATACATGACTGCAAAGTCTAAGAGTGCCTCAGGCAAAAAACTGGGGCCTCACAGCCCAGGAATAGAAAGTTTTGCTAGAATCCGCTGCTGAAAAATAAACTAAGGTAGGGAGGCCCATTGCAAACATTTATTTGCCACATTCGCTCTTTCTAAACCAGGTTTACAAAAAAAGAAGATTCAAGCTTAATTCAGAGAGTTAATACCAGAAAAATGCTTTTCCCTAAATGTTCCAGCTAACTGAGGCAAAGCCATTTCTGTTAGGTTGTTTGATCCATCAGAGTTAATGAGTGTGCGTTCCACTTTCTTTTGAATACAAATACCTTCTCCTCTCAAGATCAGACTTCTTTCTATGAAACATTACCCCAGTGTGAAGAACTGAATCCTCGCCATAAAACTGGTTTAACATTTGGCGATAAAGAATATTCATGACTAAGGGCCTGCTTCTTTAAATGTACCTTATATTCTTGTGCAGGAAATGTATGCATGTTTTCACACAATAAGTTACGAAGCAGCCATGGCTCATGCTTGGCTTGAGTCCTCAAGCACAGGGTCCTGCCAGGTCCCTACATCCACCTTCTTCCTGGGACAGCCCCACCCACCACAGCATGGGTACTGGGCCATGGACAGGCAGCTGCCTCTGCTGCTGTGGGGGTTTCAGAGCACACTTCTCAGATAGAATCACTTTGTATAATGAATAAATTATTGAACACAAACAACAAAAACAACATGTTTCTAGCTCTCAGGCCCTATCTCCCTCCATGCAGCATCACCTCCATGCTTTGGCATACGCTATTCCCCCTGCCCGAATGCCCTCCCTTCCATGCTTTGGCATATGCTATTCCTTCTGCCCGAATGCCCTCACACTCTGTTGGCAAACACCAACTCCACCTCCGAATCCTGCTCAAACAACCCCACCTCTCTAAGGACTTTCCCGTTTTGTACTACATACTACCTCCACTCAGTAAGTCTGAGTTAACCTTTCATCCACACCTGGCTTGTGTGCCTCCTATCTGACCTACTCTACTTCATTGTAATGTACTATAATTCACTGGATGCATGTCCAACTTCTATTCTAGATTGTGCACTTCCAGAGGGCAGAACTGTTTATTTCCTATCTAGGTCTTGGAACTCAGAACGATGCCTTGTAGATACCAGGCACCTAATAAAAGGTTACTAAGCTAAACTGAGTTGAATGGAAACATTTAGGTAAGAAACTATGTAAGAGTTAAAGGAACCACCAATGAAATGGCTTTTCTGATTTAAAAACTTCAAATTATTTTGGGTATAAGACATCTAAATTAAAGTAATAACACAAGTTAACAAGCAGCTCCTCAAGTGGATTGTTACATGCAAGGCATACTCACCGACCACCATGCTAGATTTCGGCCAGCCAGGAAGAAGTCTTCCACAGTCCCACGGTTGCTTGATAGCATAGTCTTAAAAGATACCAAACCAAAAAACAAAGCAAAACAAAAACAAACAAAAAACCATGGAATACAAGAAACCAAACTGCTTCAAAGACACGAGTCTCTCAAACGATTCACTTATGGGGTTAATCTCTGTAGCAGATATTCCAAATCCATTCTCCCCTTCTTTCTTTTTGAGAATAGAAGTCCCTACCTCCTGAGTTAGAGGACGGCTCATGGCTGCCTAGCTGGAGACTACAGTCTTCCAGCTCTGACATTGCATGGGAATGTCCATTTCTCTACACTCTTGTGAAAATAATATTGCTTTATTTTTTTTTTTCCCAACTAGTTAACCAGTACCATGGTTTCTGGCAGAGTCCAGGAGATAAGTGGTTTAGTGAAAATAGGGGTCAATCAGTAATGGCAAATCTAAACATGCACCTGGCTTCTTCCAGGACAGCAATCATGCTGCCATTACTATAGTGTCCTTCCAACAGTGTCCTCTCTACCTGGGGTCCCCAGCTCTGATACCCAGACCCCAGTGTGGTCAAAAGACACTACTAGGATTTCCTGGATTACCTAGGAACAGCACAACCTAAGGATGATAGCTGATTAACAGAAATGCATTTCTGTGGGAAGAGTGAACTTATTACCAACATCTGAGGTATCTGGATTATAATGTGGTCCCTTTACAACATAAAATCTTCAACCAAAGAAACAACTCTACAAAAGACACATTAAGTTCGTCTCGTTTCACCTATTCACTAAATATTTGTCAAGGGCTTACTATATGCAGAGCTGATCTTTCCTAAGGGAGTTGGTTATCAGTGGTATGTAGGTGGAGGTGCATTAAAATTTTTAAAAGTCATTTACAAAATGTTCTAAGATGAACAAAATCAACTTCTCTTTCCATTAAAGAAAGAACCAGATAGGAAGAAGAGGAGATCCTCAGGAGAAGGTGGCTTAAGCCCATGTCCCTGCCTCTTCTCCCCTCCTTCCTCTCTTTCTAGAACAACACAACTATGGTAGCCAGGTTGGTGGGTAGGAGATGCATTCAATATCTCAAATCTCTGGGCAGAGACTGGTAAAAAAAGAAGGCAAACAAGAAAAAATATAAGTTTTTCCCTTTTAACACAATATAAGAGCCAAGGTGCCAGCAACAAAGACTGATTTCCCAGTTCCCTGTGGGTGCTCAGCAGACTGCAGCTGATGAATGCTTTCAGAAAGGAATGCCATCCGTACCAATGTGCTTAATTCAGTTCAGTGAGAAATGGGTGGTTGGTTTAATAACTGGAAAAAAATAAAGCAAGACTCCTCTGCCACATCATATATAAAAGTAAATCCTAGATGTTCTAGAGAGTTAAATATTTTTAAAAATCTATAAAATATTAGAATAAAATTTAGCATAATATCTGTACAAAGTTGGAGTGGGGGAAAACTTTCCTGATCAAGCCAGGAAATCTAGAAGATATACAGCAGTGGTCCCCAACCTTTTTGGCACCAAGGACTGGTGCTCCTATGAGAATCCAATGTCTGATGGCCTGAGGTGGAGCTGAGGCAGTGATGCTCTAGCTCTGGGGAGAGGCTGCAAATACAAATGAAGCTTCGCTCCCTTGCCTGCCACTCACCTCCTGCTGCGTGGCCCGGTTCCTAACAGGCCACAGACCGGTACCCATTTGATATCTGTC
>NW_011888804.1:11855054-11858795 GCF_000151845.1 Pteropus vampyrus
AAACCCCCCCCCCAAAAAACAAAACAAAACAAAAAAACCCAAACAAACCAAACAACAAATAAACAAACAAAAACAACTGGAAGTAACAAGCAAGGCTGGTGAAGGCTTGGGGAAAAGGGCATGCTCACACACTACTTGCAAGAAATGTTAAATCTCAACAAGCTTTGTGGACTGGCATTAAATATCTACTAAAATTTCAAGTAAACATATCCTTCTGACCCAGCAACTCCAATTTCAGAATGCATGCTACACAGGTTAAAAGCACCAACACAGTAAAAAGAAAAAAAAAGAAAAAAGAAAAACTGGCAATAATCTAAGTGTCGATTAGTTTGGAAGAGCTAAATAGTACATGTTTGTATGATGATTATGCAGCTAATATAAACACTAGCTAGATCTCTATTGGCCTGTAGGACTCTCTCCATCATACAGTAAGTGAAAAAAAGCAAGCTGCAGAATATATATATGATCACATTTTTTTGTAAAGACAAAACACAAAAACTCTTCATATGTGTCTGTATATTTGCATAAGCACTGAGAGAGGGGAGGAAAGATACATAGTACATGGTTATCTCAGAGAGATGGGAATGGATGAGGAAGAATAATACATTCTTTAAATATTTATATATATCTTTTCACATCTTACAATAAGAATGTTATACTTTTGTAATTAAAAACAATATGATTTATAAAAAAGAACCAAAGGAAGATAATAACATAAAGACAGAAAAAGATCAAAGCATTCTGGATAACCATGCATGTTTTATGGCTCCAAGAATAAAAGAAACAGGTTTCCTTTGAAAGTGACCAGATGGCTTACTAGTCCTCTGACCTTGGCCAGACTGAGGCCCCAACTGGGCTGGGAATAAAACTGGGTGGGAGCTTCTTAATTCAGTAACAGCAACTGAGGAAAGGATCCCCAAACAAGCACTACTCAGAGATCCTGCCTAGGTCACCTGAATGAATATTTTTTATAATTGAGGCCAATTTTTAAAAAGTCATTTGTTTGAATGATTTAGATAAATACCTCAGATTTCTCTTTTACATTTGGTATAAAGGGCCTATATTTTCTCTTCTGGTACAAAATTCTCTTAATAGGTTGTATACTGTCTCATTACTCTATCTGCCCACTAGCAAAATAATGACTTGTAAGCCCTCAAATGAGTATCCTTTGAAGGTCCTACTTGTGATCTGGTGAGGCACCCCAAGTAAAGGTCACATGTGCATGAAAACTTCAGCTGGGAGGGGGCTGTCCAGAATGAAAACTCTCCTACTGGTTAGCGAATGGTGGCATTGCTACCAAATACTTCTGCTTGGTGAAGCAGGCAAGGCAGAGGCCTCTGATGGTTAACAGCTTAGCTGAGGGATGAAACCATGACACTAGCTGAAGCTTTCACACCCATCTTGCCTTTCACTGGAACAAGGGCTGGATCCTTCCCAGCACTCTATCTTTTTGAGTGCTTACATGCTAAGCTCTAGTGGGAGAATGCTAATAAAGGAGACATGTCTACACTATTAGGAGAACCTTGTTCTGGACGAGAAAACATAAGCTCTTCTTTCAAATTTAAAGAGAACATTTGGTTCCTTACGTTACATGTATGTGCCCTTTGAGGTCTTCCTAGCAAGGCAAAGTGATTAAGCTTATGAGTCAGATCAGGAAGCTCTAGTTTCCAATCTGAACTCCATCATTCCTTCGTTGTTACTTAACCTCTTCGAACTTCAATTTCCTTACCTGAGAAACTGAAGGAAATAATAGTGTGTTGTTTCCAGCATGGTTGAGGACGTAATGCCCTTAAGCACCTAATCGTCAGTAGCTGTTATTATTACCACCATCATCACCATCATAACAATGACGTCTTATTAAATAATGCTTAGGTTTCAGGCAACAGGCACAGGGGAATTTGGCCCATGTGTTTGTTGCAGGCGGGGAGGGAAGATGGGGTTGGTCAAGTATGGCTCTGCTGCCAAGGATAAGCACTTACTCTTGGCTAGAACGGTGGGGAGTAACTAAGGGAAGGACCAGCAGAGAGGTCTTGAGGGCTGTGCTCAGGCAAGGGCAGGGATAGGACCGTGCTCTGGAGTGCAATAAGAGGTGGGGACGCACTAATTTGACAGGAAGGGGTCAAACCCAGGGCCCTGCCCTCCCCTCAGGGCTCTGACGTACCCAACACCCGATGCCCAGGACCAGCAGGAAGTAAAAAACTATCGCCAGGATGTCTAAGACACTGTCGATGCCCGAGCCCACAACACTCCATTGCGAGATGTCGCCAAGCCAGGGGAGGTTCATGGCGCCAACGCTGGGCCAGACGAGACCACGCCTGACTATTAAGGAGGCGGCAACGGCTTTGCTTTTGGCTTCGGCTTTGGCTCCACCCTTGCCGCAGGGCATTCTGGGGACGGCCGCGGGGCAGCCTGGGAACTCCGCGTCCGCTCCGCAGCCCAGCCCTCCTTTATGTCTAGTTGCTGCCAGGCTGCAAAGACTTCGTTTCTTACCAATTGCTACGCTTAGCGGGATGAAAAACACTTCTTCACTGCTAGTTCAGACACAACGCCCTCCCTTTGTTGTCTGCAATCGCTTTATTCTAGACTAAGAGTTGGGCTAGCCTGGGGCTAGCGTGAGGCTTCAGAGGCAGGCTCTTGTAGCTATCTTTCTGAGCCATATTGGAACCTGGGGCAAAAGGAGAAACATTTTTTTACAATTTTGATATTTTGCTCATTGTGGATTTTGGCATTAATTTTGATTTATTAAAATATTACATTAAAATACTGGCGCCTCCTTAAATTTTGACCCCAAGGAGAATGCCTCACTTTCCTCACTTTTAATCATGGCCCTGATTGGACCTACTGATCACAGAGGGTCCACATTTTTTTGCAGATTGGTTTTTATTGATGATGTGTGAATTTTCAGTCTAAGCCAAGCCTTACTCTCCTTGGTGTGTTTCTCTGCTAAATTGTATTTTTAGAAATCATGGTCAATACTACTACTAATAATAGCCAACACATACAGTTCTTGCTAGGTGCCAGACCTTCTATGCACTTTACATTTATTACCCCATTTGATACTCACAATAACCAGTTAATCTGAGTCTGTAACCACAAGGGCAGGGACACGTGTTCTTGTAGCGAGTCAGAAGTCTACAGTCTCCCAACTGTATTTTTTAAAAAAATTATTAAAAATGAAAGAAGTCTATGGTCTCAGACTCCTGAGCAGAATTCTATTGTCCTAGTTTAGTTTAGTGATGTCCAAATGAAACATAATGTGAATTACAAATGTTATTATGTCCAGCTTCATTGAGATATAATTGACCAATAAAAGTTGTATATATTTAAGGTGTGCAATGTGATGCTTTGATATATGTGTACGTTGTGAAATAATTAGCATAATTCAGCTAATAAACATATTAATGACCTCAGTTACTATTTTTGTCTTTGTGTGGTGAGAACACCTGAGATCTATCTACTGTCAGCAAATTTTAAGTATATAATATATTATTATTAACAATAGTCACCATACTGTACATCAGATTTCTAAAACTTGTTCATCTTATAACAAATTTTGTACCCTTTGAACAATATCTTCCCCTTTCTCCTAATACCTAGCTTCTGGTTAACTACCATTCTACTCTGTTACTATGAGTTCAACATTTTTTTTTGTAAAGATTTTATTGTTCACTACAATATTTAAAAATATTACATGATAAATGAGACCACACAATATTTGTCCTTTTATGTCTGGTTTATTTC
>NW_011888804.1:11860565-11866605 GCF_000151845.1 Pteropus vampyrus
TTCCATATCTTGGCTATTATAAGTAATGCTGTAATGGACATAGGGGTGTATATATCTTTTTAATTAGTGTTTTTGTTTTCTTTGGATAAATACCTAGAAGTGGAATTTCTGAGTTGCATGGCAGCTCTATTTTTAATTTTTTTGAAGAATCTCCATATAATTTTTCATAGTGGCTTTGAAATTTTTATATTTAAAGTAGATTTCTTGTAGCCAGCATATAGCTGGGTCTTAAGTTTTTATTTAATCAGATAATGTCTACTTTTAATTAGCATGTTAAGACCACTTACATTTAATGTAAGCATTGGTGTAGTTGTGTTTAAATATGCCATCATGCTATTTGTTTTCTATTTCTCCCATATGTCCTCTTTCTCTTTATTGTCCTTCTTTTGGATTAATTCGTGTGCATGTGTATGTGTGTGTGCACATTCACACTTTCATTTCATCTCCTTTGCTGGCTTATTCACTACAACTCTTTGTTGTGTTATTTCAGTGGTTGCTTTAGGGCTTATAGTATATATATTTAACTTAACCAAATTTACCTTCAAGAAATATTATTTCACATCACATACAGTATAAGAACTTTACAATAGTTTGCTCCCATTTTTTCCCTTCTAGCCTTTGTGATATTGTTGTCATACATTGTATTTTACATTTGTTATAAACGTTATATTTTAACTTATAAATGTTATTTCTCTTTTAAACAGTTTATTATCCTCTAAAAAGATTTAAATAATTTTAAAATGTTTTTATATTTACCCACTGTGGGTCCCAGGTCTGGCTGTGATCCAGGTTTGCAGCTAGGGATAGGACTCTGGATTTAAAATGTTACATTAATGTAGAAAGGCGCCTGTGCCTAACTTATGTAAATATGACTCAGCTTATTGTTTATTACGCATGTGTGGCAGAATGCCACTATTGTTCTCTGATGTATATAAAGCCCATGTGGTCCCCTAGAGCAGAAGTGCGCGCTCCCCACAATAAAGTTGGTGCCTGCCGTTTCATTCTCATGTAGGCTCCTCGAGCATTTTTTCAACTAGGCATCTCACCACCGAAGCCTTCCCTTCTTGATCAGCTCAGCGCTGACACCCACATAGTGACCATTGCCAACACTCTTCATTCCTTTGTGTAGATTCAGATTTCCATTTTGTGTCATTTTTCTTCTATTTGAATGACTTCCTATAACATATTTTTGAAAGGCAAGTCTGCTGGTCATACATTCTTTCAGCTTTCATAAATCTGAAAAATCCTTACTTAGCCTTCTTTTTCAAAGATATCTTTACTAGGTAAAGAATTTTAAGATGACATCTTTTCTTTTCAATACTTTAAAGATGTTGCTCCATTGTCTTCCAGTTTGCATTATTTCTGATGAGAAACCTGCTGTCATTTTTATCTTTGTTTTTCTGTACATAATGTGTAATTTTTTCCTGTAGCTGCTTTTAAGATTTTCTCTTCGATGAGCTGGTTTAAGAAATGTGATGATTAGAATGTGTCTTGGTATAATTTTTTTCATGCTTTCATGATTATAGTTTTTTAAAGTTCTTAGATCTGTGGGTATCTAGTTTTCATCAAATTAAGGACAATTTTCACCATATTTTTTTCAAATGCCTCACTCCTTTCTTTTAGAGGCTCCAAGTACATGTATATTTGGCCACTTGAAGTTATCCCACCGATCTATGCATTTTTCAGTTATCCCAATGATGCTTTACATATTTTTCTCAGTTCTTTTACTCTTTGTTTTAAATTTTGGATAGTTTCTACTGCTATGTCTTCAAGTTCACTAACTTTTTCTTCTGCATTTTCTAATCTGTAATTAATTTCAAGTAGTGTATTTTTTTCATCCCAGACATCATAGTTCTTAAACTTTAATATAAAAAAAATCTTCCATGTATTTACCTAACATATTTGATTTTTTCTCTAACTCTTTGCGAATATGTAATGGCATTATAAGAACTGCTGCAATGTCCTTGTTTATTCATTATATTATCTATGTCAATTCTGGATCAGTTTTGATTGGTTGATTTTTTTCCCCTTTATTATGGATCATTTTTCTACTTCTTTGCATGTCTGGTTATTTGTAGTCGAATGCCAGACATTGTGAATTTTATCTTCTTGGGTGCTAGATATTTTTGTATTTCTACTAACATTACTGAGTTTTGTTCTGGTATGTGGTTAAAATAATTGGAAACAGTTTAATCTACCCAGGCTTGCTTTTAAGATTATTTTTTAGGCTAGAAGCATTGAGTCTAGTGTTAATTTTCTCCACTACTCAGGCAAACTCTTCTGAGTATCCTACCCAATGACCCATAAATGATGAGGTATTCCATACTCACTAGTGAGAAAAGACATGATTCTCAGCCCTGCGTTTCCTCTGGGGATTGTTCTCTCTAATTGCTTTGGGTAATATTTTCCTGTAGTGTCAGGTAGTTTCCTCATATGCATGTACTGATCACTATCAGCTGAATACTTGAGGGTGACTCTGCAGATTTGCAATTTTTTTTTCTGTTTAGCTCTCTCCTTTTTGGCACTCTGCCATCTTGGATCCCTGGACACCTCTATCTCTTCAACTCGAAGAGACCACTGGGCTCTGCATTCTTCCCTCCCTGAACCTCAGCCTGAAAACACTCTCTGGGATAATCGTAGGGCTCATTTTGTTTGTTTCCCATCCCTCATGGACCACTGTCTTTTATTGCTTGATGTCCAATGACATAAAAACCATTTTCCCATGTATTTTGTGTTGTTTTTTCATTGTTTCAGGCAGGAGACTAAATCTAATTCCTACTACTCCATGTTGACCAGCATGTCAATTTTTTTTAACAGCTTTATTACTATCTAATTCACATACCATAAATTACCCATTTAAAGTGTACAATTCAGTGTTTTCATTATATTCACAGAGTTGTGCAAACATTACCATAATCAATTTTAGAATATTTCATCACTCCCAGTGGAAACCCCATACCCTTTAACTGTTTCCTCCCAATCCACGCATCTCATCCCAGCCCTAGGAAACCACTAAACTGCTTTATGTCTCCACAGATTTGCATAATATGGACACTCCATATAAATGGAACTATATAATATATAGACTTTTGTGTCTGGCTTATTTCACTTAGTATGATTTCAAGGTTGTGAACATATTCTAAAATTGATAACTTTTTGGCTATTATTAATAATACGGCTATGAACATTCATGTACAAGTTTCTTTGTAGATGTATGGTTTCCTTTCTCTTCAGTGTATGCCTAGGAGTGGAATTTCTGGGTCAAAAGGTAACTCTATGTTTAACTTTTTGAGAAACTGCCAAACTGTTTTCCAATGTTGCTGCATCAGTTTATATTTCTACCAGTAATATATGAGAGTTCTGATTACTCTACATCCTCACCAACACTTTTTATTATTTGTCTTTCTGATTATAGCCATCCTAGTGGATGTGAAATAGTATCTCACTGTAGTTTTAATTTAATTTAAATTAAATGACTAATCATTTTGAAGGTTTTTCTTGTGCTTATTGACCATTTGTATATCTTTCATGGAGAAATGTTTATTTGAATCCTTTGCACATCTTTTAGTTGGGATATCTTCTTCTTATTGCATTGTAAGAGTTCTCTCTATATTCCAGATAGAAGTCTTTTGACAGATATATGATTGGCAAATATTTTTCTCATTCAGTGAGTTGTCTTTTTATTTTCTTGATGGTATATTTGAAGCACAATTAAAAAAATTTGATGAAGTCCAATTTATGCATTTTTCCTCTTGTTCATGCTTTTGGTGTCATAGCCAAGAAATCATTGCCTAATCCAAAGTCACAAAGATTTACTTATATATTTTCTTTAAGCATACTATAGTTTTAACTCTTACATCTAGACCTTTGATCTATTTTCAATTAATTTTTGTATATGGTGTAAGGTAGGGGTCCAGTTTAATTTTTTTTAAAAATGTGGATATACAGTTTTCCCACCAGTGTTTGTTGAAAAGACTATTCTTTCTTCATTGAATGATCTTGGCATCTTTATCATAACTCAAGTTGTCATTGAAATATGGGTTTATTTCTGAATCCTTAATTCTGTTCCATCCATCTGTGTGTTTATCCCTCTGTCAATCTTACATTGTGTTTATCTTTATTGTTTTATACTAAGTTTTTAAAATATGGACCTATGAGTCCTTCAACCTTGTTTTGAGTTTTCATATTATTTTTAGGATCAGTTTGCTAATTTCTACAGAGAAGCAAGTTGGGATTCTTTTAAGAAGTGGATTAAATTCGTAGACCTCTTTAGAGAACATTATCATCTTATTAAGTCTTCTCATCCATAAACATAGGATATATCTCCATTTGTTTAGATCTTTAATTTCTTTCCACAATGGTTAGTAGTTTTCAGAGTATAAATTTTGCACTATATTTTAAAAACTTATTCCTAAACATTCTACTCCTTTTGATGTTATCGTAAATGGAATTATTTTCTTAGTTTCATTTTTGGATCATTCATTGCTAGCATACAGAAATACAATTATTTTTTCCAGCTTTATTGATTTATAATTGACAAATAAAAATTGTATGTAATTATGGTATACGATGTGATATTTTGATATATGTATACGTGGTGATATGATTACCACAATCAAACTAATTAACATATCCATCACCTTACATAGTTATAATTTTTCGTGGGGTGAGAACATTTAAGATCTGTTCTCTTAGTAAATTTCAGGTATACAATATAGTATTGTATCATGCTGTACACTAGATCTCCGGAATTTACTCATCTTGCTTAACTGAAACTTTGTACCCTTTGACCAACATCTTACAGTTTTTGTTGGTATTGTATCCTGCAACCTTGCAGTATTTGTTTATTAGCTCTACTAGTGTTTTTGTGGATTCCTCAGGATTTTCTATCTGCAAGGTCATGTCATCTGGGAATAGAGACAGTTTACCTTCTCTCCTTTCAATCTGGATACCTTTTATTTATTTATTTTTTCTTGCCTAATTACTCTGGCTAGAACCTCTTTCCCTGACCATGCCCATCTGATAAGCTTCACTGATTGCTGCTGATTGCTCTATCATTTTCAACAATGTCCTGGGGGCATGCATTACCTCACTGACTGATCCAATTAAATTTAGGCTCATTTGAAGGGACAGTTTTTAAGTCAGTGTTTCGGATTTATTCTGACCCCAGGAGGGCTCTTTTCCTGATTCTCTTTGGTAAATTAGGTGGCCTGTGGTTTACCTTGTATCTACTGAAGCTACCAGTCTTCTCTTAACTGCTTTTCACCCCAAGCTTCATTGTTTTGAGAATGTCTTTAGGCTGAACTTTCCCACAATCTGTTGCAAATAAAAGTAGTTCATTTGGGAAGGCTTCAGCTGCCTTTCTCTTAGTTTTGTTCTGCCTTTCTCCCTGGACAAAATCCCTGAGCCATAACTCGGGGCCGAGGACAGAGACTGTGGTAGTTTCTCTCTGAATGACAATCCTGTTTTAGGGGCTGGGCACTCATCAGGAGGCCTTTGATCTCCTTGACTTGCTTCTTCCAGCTTGGAATCTTCACTTTACAAATGAGCCTGGGTAAGCATGACAGGTGTGACAGTATTTTCAGTGTGCTGACACTAAGATGAAGCCTCTGTGTTACAGTGAAGGATGAGCAGGACAGAGTCCTTACCTCTTGTCACACTCACCTCGAATTTAGCCTCTGCTACAGGTAGCTGGGGGGTAGGAGGGAGGGGTAGCACTGGTGGGATGAAAAATGCTGATGAACTACTTCTCTAATGAAGATACTACCGTTCTTGGCTTGGAGCTGGGTTGAGAGGGTGCCCTGTGTTTTTGGCTATATTTACCTGGAGTGGAGTTTCCATCACATTGGTCTGGGAGGAGAAAGGAAGAGAACAGGTTGTGGTTGCAATGCTACAGACTCTCACTGCTTTTGCCAAGTTTTAGTAGATTTTCTTGAATAAATATTTCATTTGCTTTATGGCCTTAAGTCCATTTCCAGAGACTTTAAATACGTATTTAAATAGATTTATTTAATATAGTAAGTATATATAAAGTCTTTAA
>NW_011888804.1:11867995-11870456 GCF_000151845.1 Pteropus vampyrus
CTCTAGTTCCTTCTGAAGGATGATTTAGAAAAAGCAAAATCTAACCTCCTTGACAGTAGTTTGCCTTGCAATATTGGTTTTAATTCTTACAGGCCAAACTTCCACTGCCTTCCCACCTTCCAGGAGATTTTCCATATGAAAAGCCCTGAAACAGATTGAGGGATGATCTTTTTTGAAAAACATGACATTGGGGACCATCCTGTGTGAGGCCATCCCTGGAATCAGAAGTTCTGCACTCTAAGATATCATTAGGGTTGTGGAAAGATGACAGGGTGACTTCCTCCATCCACAAAATTTGGACACAAGGAAATGTTTAAAGAGAGAGGACTGTGTGTATAGCCTTACTCTCACACCCAGAAGCCTCTGGGAGAGGGGAAGACAAAGGAAAATTGGTTCCCCCCTCCCTTATTTTTAACATGCAGTGCAGCCTGTATGCGCTCTGGGACATGACTGGCCCATCTCTTGTTACTAGAGCGAGGCCTGAGGCATTTGCAAGAGTGTTTGTATTTGGTCTCAACTTGTCATAGCTTCTCAGTCCATCAGATAGTCTCGATCTCTTTCATACAATGCTGAACCAGCTTCTCTAACATAACTATCCTGCAATTAAACCTCCCTCATTTTAGTAGACCTTGTCTTCTACATCACTCTTTGGAGAGGGGAAGAGACCATCTTCATTCATTCTTTGCCTCCTCCCCTCAATGGCCATACCAAAGAAAGCTGCCTGTGTCCTCATTGGCTGATCCATCCCATCCTGTTTAATACCAATTTGGATTGGGCTGACCAGCAGTTGGATTATTGGGTCACCACCCTTGCTTTCTGCTGTTCCCTGTGTCACCTAGCTGTTCACGCTCTGCAGGACCAGTCGATGCTTGGAGACCTCATCCATTAGAACCCAGAGGACGTGGAATGGAGTGTAGCGGTGAGCCTGGAAATTTTGAGAGCAGCAAATACAAAATATTGGACTATATCCCACCAGTCTTCAATAAAGACTACCCCAAAACAATCAGTCTTGTCTACTATGGAGAAGTGGATTTCTCCCTTTGGCAAGTGGTAATTGATTGCTACCGGTACCAGGGGATTGATGTTTGAATTAATAACCTTTCCCACGCACCCAACCCCTAGTTTCCTTTAGATTTTACCTAACTACATGGGGCCACAGGTGAGTGAGGCGTATCTATGTACTCTGAACAAATTTTCTCACGGTACCTCCCAATTCCCATTGCCTACTTCTCTCTGCAAGAAGATATTTTTATTTTGGTTTTGGCCTTTAAATCAGTGATAGCAACTGTTTGGGAATGATTCCTGTTTCCAGGCCATCTTTTAATGCTGTGTTTTTGCGTCAATCAGGGTTGAGTCAGGAGACAAACCACACCAGTAATTTGAACCAGAAATCTTTAAAGAGTTGTTAACCCATGAAAAGAGATTAATCGGTAAGAGGGCTCTGAGACTCACACTAATGTACTGTCTGCTATCTCTAGGCTGAGGGAGGCTGGACAATGAAGGAGCTTAGGGCTTAGGAGAGAGACTCCACATAGGCCTAGGTTCTGACCTTTTCCAAGAGGGTGTGGCTTTGCAGGGATAAGCAGCCTGCCAGAGGCAAACACATGTGTCCACCGGGCTTGGGCCAGAGCTGGTCCATAGAAGTGGCTACCATTGCAAAAGTCAGGGGTAGGCTGGGCAGCTCTGCAGAAGCAGCTCCCGGGTGGGGCGAGAGCTGCCTGAACATGTAGCAGGGGTTGGTCTGTACAAGTGGCAGCCGGGGATTTATATTTGAATGAACAATCTTTCCCCCCATTGCCCCTCCAGGGGTCTGGAAAATGGAGTCCTAGTCTAAGCAGATGCTTTCTGGAAGAATATATGATAGTAGGAGAACCAAACTTTTAGTGGTCAGCAATCTGTTGGGGATTTGGGTGGCCAAGGGGTGAGTGTCATGGTTTTGCTGTTACAGGAACTACTCTCATCTCCCCACCCATCATACCGTAGGTGGGGATATAGGACTCTGAGACTTGGGAGGTAAGGGTTGCACATAGAATCAGAAGGAAGTCTTGGAACAAAGAAAAGGCCTGGATTATGGGGCCAGATTCCAGGACCCAGGAGGAAACACTTGTCATGAACAAGTGCTTTGGGTGTGCTAGCTGAGTGACTCTTGTTTAGGGGTGCCGCGATGATCATTTCAGATTGAGGTGTTATTCTGGTAATCCTCAGTCAGGGGGTATGCTGGTGGTCTGCAGGAGTGACCTGCTGGCTGAAAGTGGAGATTTACTGCCTTACAAGGTCACTTCTAGCTCCAACTCCAGGAGCCACCCTATCCCAGTCCTAATATGGAGGGTGACCTGCAGGGGTTCCCTTTTGAGTGTTCCCCAGGTGTTAAGTCTTTCCTGGAGATGATGGGACCTAGGGATGAGCAAGAGGGAGGAGAGAAACCCTGGGGAGGTGGGCGTTGGTGGTGGTGGAGGTGGAG
>NW_011888804.1:11872026-11874133 GCF_000151845.1 Pteropus vampyrus
ATATATAAGGTATATATATGTATAGTGGTACATTTATATGGACTCTTTAGCAGTTAGGATGGCTGAACTAGATCTGTATATATGATCATGGACAGCTCTCAAGAACATAATGTTGAGTGAAAAAAATGTAGCCAAATGATATGTATGACATGAACTCATTCATGTAAAATTTAAAACTTGGAAACAAACTCAAATTTCTTATCACAGCTTAATGTGACCTGTTATTAGCTTTGATGTGTATGCGTTTATTTGCTATGGTCTCTCTTCCTCTCCTAAATGCAAGGCAAAGACTCTGTTGTGTCCACTTCTGTGTCCACTTCTATGTCCACGTTGTTCCTGGAAGAAGAGATTTGTATAACCACTTTGGAAGAGGAGATTTGTATAACCACTTTGGAAAACAGTTCGATGGTTGCTTAAAAAGTTAGGCAGCTAAATGCATCTACCATACGATCCAGTCATTCCACCAAGAGATAAGACAACGTATGTTTATACAAATACTTGTACGTAAATGTTTAATAGAACACTGCCTGGTACATAGTAAGTGATCAATAAATACTTGAATGAATGAATGAATGAATGAATGATTCAGAAAGGAGAAGATGTAGTCTGAGGGGGAAGGCTGTGTAACACCAGGTGCTCTCAGGCAACACGAGTCTGAATCTGGCTGGCAGATCATCTGGCCCCTTGCCAGAGGGCGTGGGCCAGGGCTGGTGCACCGAAGTGACCCCACCACGGCCAGAAGATGCAGGAGGCTGGAGCTGGTCTTTCGCCTGGGTGAGAGGCTGGACCTATTGCAGAAGTGGCTGCTGGCGGGACAGAGTGGGGCCCTAGTGCAGTGCTGAAACTGGTTAGTTAGGGACGCTGAAGGGAGTGAGATAAGGTCATCCACACACCAGTCATTGGCTCTCGTGAGCAATGAAAAGGAAAGGAAGCTGGAAATTGCTAAATCGTCCATCATATAAATGTACCACGTATAAATGCACCATGCCTCTGTGGCCTTGCAGCATCTCTCCAGCACCCTCTGTTGGCAAAGTTCAGCACTGCACCAGCTGGCAAAACAATTTTCCATCTAAGATGTAGCTCTCCTTTTTACAAAAATCTCACCCTCTCTCCCAAATGAGAAGACACATACTCCCAAGAATCATTGTATCCAGAGCTGACTATATTAATTTCTCCTCAAATTCACAGTTCCACTGAATATTCTGCTCATCTCCAACAACTTGTATGTAAGGTAATACTGAGAAGAAAAGAGAACATGGTTAATAAATACAAATATATAGATATATACACATAACAAGCAAAGAAAAAAGTGCAGAGTTACTGCAGTTTCCTTTTGTTCATTGGTCATGAAAACGGTTGCCAGATAAAATGCAGGCAGCTCAAACAATGAATATTTTTTTAGTACAATTGTGTCCCAAAAATCGCATGAAACAGTCCTTGTTGTTTATCTGAAATTCAAGTTTAACTGGCCATCTGTATTTCCACTTGCTAAATCTGGTGGCCCTAGTCATGAAGTCATAGATGATATCTATGACATCTTTCTTCCTCTACCCATTTGATATTTCTCTTGTCCTCAGCTAGAACCTCAACTGGTCATGGATCTTTACTTGGTGGTGGTGGTGGTGGCGGGGATCTAAACCTTTATTCTAGAAGGTTCTGAGTACTGAGAAGTTCTAAGATGCTTAGTGCCCTGGATTCTGGACAAAGTCCTCCCTGCCCTCTTACGTAGCATTAGCCTGATTTCTCCTTAGTAATTTGGATCAGTCATTCCAAACAGTAGAGTAGGTCCTTTTTCTGCTTGTTGGTTTCAATTCAATAGAAACTTTGTAGAATCTGGTGGAATCATTACCTTCTTGGGAACTGAGATCTCCAAAGCAGCAGATCTCAAAGCTGTCAGGATGGAAAGCAAACATTCTTTGAGTGAATTATTAGGACTAACTGGGAAATAAGACAATTCCACTTCTGTCTCTTGATTCCCAGACTCAAGTATTCTGGCTCCAGGGGAGACTGTACCACAGGACAGTCTTTGATTCAAAGAGTAAACTGTATCCTACAAGACAGAAGTCCATATTTCAGGGTGTTATCCTTCAACTTGTGCCATAATTGA
>NW_011888804.1:11875253-11881367 GCF_000151845.1 Pteropus vampyrus
CTTAAATGTATCCCTCAGTCTTCTGCCCCTGGGAGAACTGTCCTCCTCTGCTGTCCTTCAGGGTCACCCCTGAGTGGGGCTATAGTGCTGCAGCTGGCTACTTTCGGGTGGTCCCAGCATATCGTGCCAACCCACTGAGAAACCAGACTCAAGACCTCCTCCTCTGTGTCGTGTGCAGGGATGAAATCCTGGTCTCTGCCAGAGCCATTTTGCCCCCGTGAGAGAAGCCGGCCAATGTGGGGACCCGACTGTGGCAGGGAGAATCCCAGAGAAACAGGGCCGGGGCCTCTGGGTTTCAGGTGGCTCTGAGTGCCCCACATCTAGATCCTCAATGATGTGAGCCAATAATCCCTTCCTTGTTTAAGGCCAGTTTTTGGTATGTCCTGCAGGGTCACTGACTGTCACGAAGCAGAGGTCTGCACATGTGCTCCGGGAGCATAGAGGGGGGCCTGGCACTTCCGCCCACGCCTCAAAGACTAAAGAAAAGGGCCAGAATTTCCATCATACAAAGGCAACCGAACTATTGAAAATGTAAGCAAGGGACACAGACACGACTCTCTTACAATGTAAATGCTTGGTACACATGTCACAAATGAACGTTGCATGAAGAAAGTCATTGAGGGACGAGTTCCCTTTCTGGGAATGGTGGGCTAGGTTATTCAGTTGCGTTAGAAGTAAATGGATGAAAAAAGATACCATGAAATTCTTACCCCAAAGAAAGCTCATGTAGTTAGTTACATTGATATCGAATTTAAAAGTTTTCTGAGCAGGTAGCATTACCTTAAGTAATTCGAAGAAGATAACGACAGGTTGGAAGACGTAATTGACTTTAGCTAATGGACTTACATCTAGAGCATGCATCCAGGTACAGTGTGCATATTCCTCTCAAGCAGAAAAGGAACACTGACAAAAATCGACCATATACGGGGTCATAAAGCAAGCCTAACTGAATTTCAAATGACTGAAGTCATTTAGCATATGTTCTATAAGCAAAATACTAGAGATCACTAACAATCTAGAAATCAATAACAAAGAGATATTAGATATCTTCATATGTTTGGAAATAAATAGATATGCTCCCAACAGTTTAGAGAAGTACTCAACTTGGAAATTTGATAACATTTTGCACTGAACATTGATGAAACCACTACATAAAACCCTGTGGGATGCAGCTAATGGAGTGCATAGAGGGAAATTGATAACCTTAAAATCTATGTAGAAATTTCATAGAAAATAAAAAGGTTGAACGTTAATGAACTAAGCATATACCTCAGAAAGTTAAAAAACAACAAAAATAATCTCAAAGCGAAATAGAATGAAGAAAATAAGAAAGAAAAGAACAAATACTAAAGAAATAGATACCCAATAGTAGGGATGACAAAACCAAAAAGTAGAGAGTTGGTTCTTTTATGATACAATTGAGATTGAAAATAATTTAGTAAATTTATCAAGAACGAAAGAAAGAAGGTAAAAATTATCCATATCGAGAATGCACAAGAAGACATTTTTACAGACATGGAATATCTAAAATGGATAATCAGTCTGTTATAATAACAGCATTAAGTCAATAATTGGAGATGAAATGAGAACATTCCTAGAAAACTCTAATGAAACACATATGTTTGACTCAAGAAGAAATTGAAAATCTCAAATCTTCTAAAGTCATTGAATCCGTAGTTAAAAAAAATCTTTCTACAAAGAAAACTGCTTCACAATGCTTCACTGGTAAGGAATCCCTCCAGAGAATAAAACAATTCTTTTAGAGAATAAAGAATGTCTCATTTTATGAAGCCAACACAACCTTGATTTTGAACCCTGACAGAGGCAGTGAAAGAAGGATTACAGCTCGATCTCACTCGAGAATAGAGATGCAAACATCTGAACAAAATATTAGCGCTCTGAATTCAGCTATAGTGCAGGATAACACAGAATGGACAAGTCTGGTTCATGCATTCCTAGAATGCAATACTGGTTCAATATTAGAAAAGTCCACACAATTTGCAATATTAAAAGAGAGAAATCATCCAAAGATGCAGACAAAAGCAATGAATAAAATCTAATAAATGATTTTTGAAAAACCCATTTATCATACAAGGAATAGATGAGAACTTCCTTAATCTGGTGAGAGAATCTTTAAAGAAAAAATAGCAGGCATCATGTATCAAAATGAAATGTCGAAAAACATCCCTTTGTGACAAGGATGTTCGTTATCTTCCCTATTGTTGCACTGGGTACCAGAGTACCAGCAGAGGGAGTCAGACAAGGGAAAGAAATAAAATGTACAGGAATCAAAAGATAGCAACAAAATCATTGTTATTCACAAATGATATGTTTAAGTATGTAGCAAGTCCCACAGAATGTACAATAAATCAATAGAACCCATACAGAAGTATAGCAAATTTACCAGATCTAATTTCAATATAGAAACTTACTGTATCTTTATATATCAGCAAATGAATAGAAAATAACATTTAAAGAAGGTACAACTTAACATTGCATTGAAAATATAGCTAACTAGAAATTAATCCAAAGAGATGTCCAAGCCACTTGTTTACAGGGAAAATTCTACAAACAACTTCACTGAGAATTATTAAAACCTATTAATGGGAGAGAGAGGATAGTTATGGATTGAAAGATTCGATGTGGTAAAGATGTCAATTCCCCCTCCCCCGCAAAAAACTGATTAGTAAATTCCCTTGAGAACGGGTTCAAGGTGGAAAATTCCTGTACCTTTTCTTAAGGGAGGCAGACGTCGAGGAGCTGATTCTAATTAAGAGAAGTTCAGATCCTCCTGACGGAGGAGAGCGCTCTCCTTCCTGGTCTTCGGGTAGCTTCAAGGTCAGGATGCTCCCTCTCCATCCTCGAGGACCCAGAAGCTGGGTCTCTCTATCCCCAACCGAGAAGGCGACCTGGAGTTTTCCCCAGCTATGAGCACACCCCTGGCCCAGCTTCTGCCTGGAGTGTGGGTCCCGGAGAGGGACTCCGGGGATCCCCTTGCTCTCCTGGGTATCGCCCCGCCCGATTTCCCTCCACCCCGCAGCAAACCCGCCCCTACTCCTGGACCTGTCCCACCCTCCTCGGCCACCAGGGGTCTCTGTCACCTCGCTGTCAGTCCGCGCAGACCAGAGGAGTGAGGACCCGGACTCAGGCCGGCTCAGGGATCTCCGAGTGACGCCACGCAACACTGAAGTCTGAGAGTCCAGGGTCACATGAGACAGAGGCAGAGCGGGGGCTGGGGCTTAATGACCACGGAGTGAGGACGGTGGGCTTTACCTGGATTCTCACTTAACGCTTGGAGGAGATGAGCACTTTTGGGGACCGCAAGGCAAGGTCTGAGCATCCACAACCCAAGGAAAGGCCAATGTGGGGAATGGGACTGTGGCCTGTCCCTAGCCTGTAAGTTAGTCCTGCTGCTACGAAGAGCAGGTGCAGCTCACAGGAAACCTGAACGTAGAGGCCCTGTGCTCCCCAGTCCAAGGTCGTGTGTGTGTCCTCCAGAAGCACTGATGAGTGCAGAAGGATGTGCAGGGGTTTCTCTGGGCCCTGTTTGTGAAAGAAGAACTGGAGCTGCCCAAATGTCCACCCACCGGGACCGACCCGTGCCGAGCTGCGTACTCCCACACAGCCATGGAGCTGTCTCTATTTGACGTGACAGGGTCCCAGCCGTAGAGATGTGTTTGTAGGAAGTTAGAAGGAGCACAATGTATTGACATGGCATCTGTCCTTCAGGTACATTTAAAAACTTGGAACAGACAGGAGGTGCTCAGCATGATTGTCAAGGCCCCAGGGACCTGCTGGCTCCCTCCCGTGCCTTACCCTTTCTTTGGATCTGGCCATACTAGCCTCCTTGCTGTTCCTGCAACGTGTCAGGCACATCCCACCCCAGGGCCTTTGCACTTGCTATTCCTGCTGCCAGGAGCCCTCCTTCCCAGGCACCTTCGTGGCTGGTTCCCTAGCTCCATTCAGAGGTGGTCTCTCCTGACCATCCACCTAAAGTAACAGTTGTCACTCTCTCCCCACTTAAACACTTCCTTTCCTAATAACTCGTCACGTCACATATTATAGCATAATGTGTTGTTCGTTCTGGCCTATGTCGCCCACTGGAACTTTACTCTAGGACTTGGTCTCTGAGGCCACTGCTGTGTCCCCAGGGCCTAAAACCTTGCTGGGCTTTGGAGCTGCTCAGCAGCTACTTGTAGAGCGAAAGGCTCTAGTTTTCTTCCACAGAAGGGTTGAATGCATGGGACTGGGGACACGGGGCAAGGGGAGTCCAGCATGACCAGTTGTTTATCTTCTCTTCATAAGCGCATCTGAGCTAGTTGACCCCAGGCCAGCTTCTGTTGCTTCCGTGTGGCAGACATGTTGTCTCTGTGTCGGCGTTTTTGGCATTTCTGTGGAGCCCAGCCCTTTCCCCTCCCGACACCCTCCCATCCAGTCCCCATCTCAAGATCTCTCTAGTCTGGAAATTCATCTCTGGAAATTCTCCTCTGAGGGCCATGCACCCCATATATGTGGGAGGTGGGAGAATAAGACCCCCAGCTCCTCTGCTCCAGCCCCAGCCTCTGCTCTGGCTGGGCCTCGGGAGCTGGAATGGACTGCAATCTGAGCGCCCAGGCCAAGTAGGAGGGGGCAAGGGCTCCACCACCTACCTCCGGTGTTACTTTGGCCAGGTCATATCCGCCCCTGTGAAAGGCAAGAATGATCTTCCCAGACTTGTGCAGCCCGATTTTCAATGAACACTCCTGGGGTTATTGTTGGTATGACTGTGATCTTTTAGAGAAATTACAACTGTGGCCACTAGAGGGCACCGTCAGTCAGGGTGTGCACCTATGTGAATGTGAATGTGTGAGTCGCAGTGTGTGTGAGGGGGTACTGTATAGGGACACTCGAATGTGTTGATGAGGAATGCAGCCAGGACCCCTCAGTGTGGCCCATGGGGGACAGTCAGGTGAGGGTGGTGACATCCGGTGCGGGCGCCACCCCTACACAGTATGTGGTGACCACCTGGCTAGGGTCCTGACCACTCGCCATCTTAGTCCTGGGTCAGCTCCTGGCAGGCCTGAGTTCCTCTCCCCAGGTGTAGACCTGAGCCCCTTGGGCTGGAGGAGAGCTGAGGGGTGGGGTCTGATCTGTCAGAAGAGACCTGGGTCTGTGGAGTGATTATGGAGTGTGGGGTTCACTATGTTCCCTGACGCCTGGAGGGAGAAGCAACAGGAGCAGTTGGCTTCTTTCATCACTGCGTATCCCTCACATTCACCATGCTCATGGCCCCTCAAGTTCTGACTGCTCGGGGTGGGACTGAGATCCACTTATAGGGTGGTCACGGGGGCTCCCTGCTCCCAGAGGCACTGCCCCAGAGCCTGGATCTCGGTTGGAGTGCAGCATGGGAAACTGAGAGACGGGGAAGCTGATATTCAGTTTTGAGTGCTTTTCAGACCTGCAGGCCCAGAGGAAGGAAGGGAGATGCCAGTCCTGCATGAGTCAAGCCAAGCCGGGGCGTTGACCAGAGAGCAGCCTGAGGCTGGGAGGTTTGGAGGGGGGTAGTGCTGGCTCTCTGGCCTTGACTGCAGATCCCAAGGGCTCCTCAGCTCAGAGTGGCCAATGCTGAGTCTTAGGGTGCAGGTCACAGGGCTGGAGCCCTGCTGAGGAGGGGCCCTCTCAGGGCCAAGGACATATGAATTCTGTGGGGGAGAGCACTGGGCCTTGTGTCCCAAGTCCTTTGCCATCTGTGGGCCTTGGTTTCTCCTGTGTAAGCTGAGCAGGTGAGACCCACTATCTATTGCCCCTTCTAGGTTTCCCAGTGACTCCCCAGCTTCCCTCTGGCTCCTGTAGCAGCTGGGCTGGGCAGCCAGGACCCCTGATGGCTCTGACACACGGGCTATGAGACCAGGTGGAGGGTTAGGGTCACCAGGTCCTGCTGCTGGAGGTGCTGGGGCTGGAGGTCTCCTGTCCAACCCCCACATTAAGAATGGCTGTACCCGGGAGGCCAATCTGGGGTCTCTAGCTCAGAAACTGAGGGGCCATGTGTTATCTAGGGCAGAGGTGACCAAATGCCTTCCCTGGGCTTTGACTTTGGGGACCACCAATAGGGCCTCTCATGTCCTCCCACAGGCC
>NW_011888804.1:11882527-11891133 GCF_000151845.1 Pteropus vampyrus
CCGAGCGCACAGCCTGTGCGGTTCCCAAGTCGGCAGTGGGTAGATACGAGACGCAGCACGGAAAGAAAACGCGCTGTCTAACTCAATCCATGAGAAGTTCAAAAACAGGCGAAGCTGAGAAACGGTTGGTTTCAGGACACACACAGAAGACACAGAACTATCAGGAAAAGGAATAGCGAAGAACTCGGGGTCTCCTGCGGTCCTGGAGGCTAATCGATGAGAGACTCACACCACATAGAACCGACCATTTTAAAATGAGCGATTCGGTCATCTAGTACATTCACAAGGTTGAGCAACTATCGCCACTATTATCATTACTTTTTAAACTTTATAGAGGCATTTTATTTATTTCGTGGTTGTTAACAGTTTACAATTAAAACAGGAGATCTATCAAACTCTTAACAGTGGCTCTTCTGGGTGAAGTATAAGGATGATTTTTTTTCTCCTGCTTGTTTTTCTGTACTTCTCACGTTGTTTACAGGGAGCAGTTATTGTTTTTGAACCAAAGAGCAAGACCAATAAACTATTTTAAGAGGAACTCAGAAAGCAAACAAGGTGATTCTCCCTGACTCTGGGCGGACACCTGTGTGCTTGCAGCTCATCTACACCCTGTCGCCTCCACCTGGGCCTGGAATTTGGGGCCCCAGAGGCACCCAGAGGCATCCCTCTCTGACGGGATGGCCCCTGAAACACGAGGGAAGTCTGTATCAGGCTCTGTGATTTCCTTCCCGGATTATCTGCTCCAAGCCCTTGGGCCCTTTCCATGTTTGATAAACTCTATTTCCCTTCGTTCTGGCCTCTCGTTTAGTTGATTTTTGTTAGCACAAGCTCATGAACTAGAGAACTGAAGGTCCCCTGGGGGAGTGAGTGGAGCTGTTTTGCCACCAGCCACTACCTCTTTCTCTCTCAACTTTAATTTATTGTTAAAGCCCTCTTGTAACAAACTTGAAAGACAAATGGAAAAGAAAGTTGACATTTCCCTAATCCTACTGCTCCATCCAAATGGTGGGCCCTGCTGTTTCCTCTCCTTCGCCCCTGCCCTCCCCCCCAACCCGCTACTCCAACGTTTGCAGTCTGCCTGGTGCACACTGCTTCCAGGTGGTGGTAATTCCAGGTGTTCCAAGGCAAGGCCCTGCTCCTGGGCAGGGAGGGTCTCCCACTGGGCTGAATGACTTGCTTTGCTGTCCCCTGACCTGTTGTGTGCTCTTGGGTGGGCCTCGGGTCTCTAAATGAGGGTCTTGGATTAGATAAGTGTGGCTAACCCTCTTTGGGTCATGGCCTCTTTCTGCCCAAAGCCCTGGACCTCTCCCTACAATGCACATTTATACAGACACATTTCAGAATTTTTCAACCCCCTGAGTTAGATGTCTGAGGACACCTCCTGGCCTGCAGGGCATTATACTGCAGGTAGTGAGGGTTGGGTCCCTTCTTTGTGACTCCAGAAGGCAGATCTTGGATCCATCATTGCACCCCTGCTGGTGCTGTGCTGAGTGCTTTCCAGAATTATCCCTCCGAATCCTCACACAGCCCAGAAAGATGGATGCTGCTATCATTATTTCCACATCACAGAGAAGGACACAGAACAGTCATCAGCCCAAGGTCGCACACTTGGAAAGTGATGGAGACAGGACTAGAACTCCGATGTGTCTAGGCTCCAAGCTCAGACTCTTACTGAAAACTGTGATCCAATCCCGAGGGGAGTCAGTGTGGGGACTGCAAGGTCTTTCCAACACTTAGAGTGCACCTGAGAAGCCCTCTAGGGTTTTAAAAGCGTTTTCATGTATGTGTGTCTTTCAATGTCCTTCCCAGGAGTTTGTGAAGTAGGCAGGGCAGGGACCAATATCCTCTTTGCCTATGAGGGAACAAGGCTTAGAGACAATGAGAAATGGTCCAAGGTCACACTCAAGTTAGCTCAGATCTGGGATTAGGACCCAAATGTTGGGGTCGGCCCTTCTCCACAGAGCTGCCAGGCACCAAGTTTCTCATGATTATGATCTAACCAGCCATCCAACCATCCACCCGTCCATTCACCCACCCAAATGCCCACCCATTTATGCACCCACCAATCCACCCACTCACCCATCCATCTATTTATCATCCATCCATCCACTCATCCACTCATCCATCCATCCATCCATCCATCCATCCATCCATCCATCCATCCATCTTTCTACATATCTACTCATCCACCACATCCATCAGCCATCATCTATCTCCCCATTCATTCACCCACCCATCCACCCACCCATTCACCTACCAATCCACTGAATCATCCATCCATCCAACCACCCATCCATCCGTCAGTCATTCACCCATGCACATGTTCATCCACCCAACCATCGCATTGCTTCCTTCCTTCCTTCCTTCCTTCCTTCCTTTCTTCCTTCCTTCCTTCCTTCCTTCCTTCCTTCATTCCTTCCTTCCTTCAAACTGTTTATTGAGAGCATTGAAGTTATCAGGCACTGGGCTGGGGATGAGAAGAAAGGTCTGCAGATCTGTGTAGGAGCTGCATCTTGGGGCCAGCAGCTTATCCTTTGTCAATGAGGGTCCTGGAAGGGAGAGCTGAGGCAGGGAGCAAACAGGCTGGAGAGCTGGCTGAGTTCCTGCCATTTTAGGCTCTAGGTCACAGCACTAGACTCATTGAACTGTGTTAAAAACTTGTATTTTTTCTGGGGAGAAATTGAGGAGTGAACAGCTGAGGTATTGTGTCTGTCCACATGTTACTTGTAGAACAGAGTGCTGGCAATGACCTTATTTTGTTTAAACAGAGATTTTTTTTTTATGCATATAGGAAAAGACATACATCCAAGCAACTAGACAGCTAACATAAATATAATTAGAATTGACAAACTAGGTCATGTGGAGTGACATTCCAGTAACAGTTTCTAACATATTTCTACCATTCATTGAACCAGGTATTCTGTTAAGGGATTTATGTTCATTCTCTCATGCTCCCCATAATGGACATGTGACGTGGCACCTAATATTATCAACATCAACTAGATCAGAGAGAGACGGTCAAGGAAAATTGTCACCTATTTGGTAGAGAAGTTTGTCAGTCTAGGTCTTCCCACCTCCATATACCATCTCAGACCTACCCCATAATTTTCCCTATTCAGATTTTCTAAAACTTGCAGTCTATCTTGGTCTGAGTCAGATAATGTTTCTTCCCTTCATAACTTCTGCCAGCCTTAGACTAATCTTGTCCCACACTAGTCTGCTTATTTGTAGGAGGATTTTTATTACTGTTTGCAGAAATTGCTTAAACTTTGATTTGCAATTGCTCACTCTTCTGTTTTTAACTGCATTTAAATGGGGCTTTTCTCCAATCCTCTTTGCTAAATGCCTGCTGCTGGGAATTCACCACACCTGGAACACCTTCTCTCATTTTTTTTCAATGGCCCAGCAACTTTCCCTCTGTTTCCTGCCTCTGTGTGGAGGTAGAGCGTGAGAGAGTTTCACAGATTTGGACAGGATTAAGGCTTGGGAATAAGAATCCATATTAGTACTGTAACAACATCTCTCCATGTGCATTTTCCCCATTGTCCCACTGCCCAAGGGAGATGGTTCTGTCTTTTTCATCAGCATAATTCCAGACCCTGTACCCGGCCTGTCATGGATGTAGCAGGCAAGTAATAAATATTTGTTGGATATTAAGTGAATCGGAATAAATATTTTTACTTAAATGAAAAAAAAAAACCCTTCTGTTTTTCATAATTACACAATAAATGGATAATCACTGTACAAAAATCAGAAAAGTCAAATGTGCAAAATAAAAACCAACATTATCTGTAGTTTCACCCTCACAGGCAGATCCCAACAGAGCTGTGGAGACACACTCTCATATATGTCACATCTTGTCTTGTGACCTGTTTGGGATAACTTTATGGGATAACTTTTCAGATGTCGCTCAAATTTAATACATCATTTTTAGATGTTCATTCATCTGAAATCAGTTTACTGTTTTGTTTTCTGATTGTAAAAGTAATACACGTTCTTTGAGAAATCAGAAAACAGAAGTATAAAGAAGAAAATAAAGCTAACGTCTGCCCTCACTACCAGAGAAGACCCTGTCGATGTGCTGGTGTGGACCCTTCCAGGACTTTGTGCTGCCGCGGACATCAGGCCATCTGGAATGTGTCGCTGTTAGGCACACACCACAAGGCGGGTCTCCATATACTGGCCCTGTGATGTCTTCATGATGAATTCCTATCAGCAGGACTGCTGGGGTCAAAGGGCAGTGTCTTCCCAGGCTGTGGAGACGGGGGACAAATTCCTTCCTGAGAGACAGGGCCGCATCTCCCCGAGGCCCTTCAGGATCGTGGGGTGTTGGGAAGTCAGAGCGTCTGTGCTTACCCGCTTGTGCACTCACCCGCTTATTCTGCTGCAGGAAGGGCCTGGAGCTGGGGCCTCTCCCCCTTGTGTCCACTTGCTCTGTGACCCTGGTATCCTACCCCCCTCACAGTGAGGGCCACCACTGGCGGTTCTGAGGTCCCTTGAGGTCGGGCCCTCCAGGATTCCAGGACCCAGGATGGAACTCCGGGAGGATGCCGTGAGGCGGCCAGGGGGCAGCATCGAGCCCAGGCCAACGCTGGGAGGGGCCCGGGTGTGGGGAGAGGGCTCTGCTACCCCCACCTGTGAGCTGCACAAACATCCGGCTACAGCTCTGAAACTGCCCAGTTTGATTCCTGGGCTACACCTGGCCCTGTTTGTCACTAGTCCCACGCCCCGATGACTACGGGCTCAGTTTCTCTTCCCCTTATTTCTCCACTTTTGTCACCCTGAGTTCTGGTTTCAGCCAACGTGGGGTTAACTTTAGCCTGGGGATTCCCAGGGGTGGCCAGCTGCAGGCAGGGCCAGCACCCTACCCACCTCCTCCCCCTCCACCCCAGCTTCCAACTTGCTTCTACCTCTCACCGCTCCTCCCAAGGTCCAAGGCCTTCCTGCCTAACCCCTTCATCTAGGAATCCTACAGTTTTTCTATAGTTTCTGGCCCTCAGAGACCCTCACTCAACCCTCCTTGAGCAGAGGGGAAAGCTAGGGCCCAGAGAGGGGAAGGAACTTGTCCAGGGTCACACAGCACATCAGAAGCAGACCCCGGCAAGAACCCAGGAGATGACAGCAATGGTTGGGGTTTGATGATGTGGCCTTTCCCCCAGCCGTGATCAATTGGCTCATCAACTGCTCTTCACTCCCACCACCCCTCACCTCCCCTGCAACAGTCATACACATGCCAGCCAGGTCAGGTCCTAGGGGTGAAGCTAAGCCAAGGAGACTCATCCTTTCCGAGCCCAGAGCTCAGGGCACAGACAGGACCCTCCCTGGGCCAGGCATATCACAGGCATCTTCTTTAATCCTAAAAACCACCCTGTGGGGGAAGAAACTGAGGCCCACAGAGGGGAAGTAAATTGCACAAGGTCAAGGGCTGAGAAAGGCTGCATGTGGGTGGGGACCCCTACCTGTATGACTTGGGGTCTGGGTTCCCACTGCAGAGTCTCCCCCAGGCTCTTTGCCAGCCAGCTTTTCCTCCTGTAGCTGTGGGGTGAAGAGGTGGTCACTGGGTCCACTCTCGGGCCTCCTTTCTGCTTCCCTGGAATGGGGTCAGGGCTGGAGGATGATGCGGGGAGCTCATGCCATGTGAGAACATCTGGCATCTGGTGGAGGGCAGTGTTCCACACAGGCCACCCTTGTGTGAGTCCAGGCAGGTGTCATTCTCTGCTGGCCTCAGTTTACCCATCCATCAGATGAGAGGCCCCAGGCTGGGCTTTGGGATACCAGGAGCCTGCTCTGTCTGGGTCTTTGGTATGTTAAACATTTTGAGCCTCAGTTTTCCTGCCTGTAAAATGGGACAATGATCCTGGCTGTCAGCTTACAGAGTCTGTGAGTGGCTCAGCTGGATAACTTTATCTCCTTTGTTTTATAAATGGCACAGGGACAATAGACCAATCAATAATGTCTCAGGATGCAGCAACTTTTGGAATCACAGATCTAGTCAGTGCTGAGGCTTCCAGGGCCTCTACCTCTGGCCTTCCCTTCTCTGTACCCTGTCCCTGCATCCTTGACCCACCTCACCCCTGCCCATGGCACAGACCACCCATCTATCTCGGAAAACTCCTGTGCACTTCCTGTGGGCCTTGCCTCGGGCCTGCATCCCAGCATCCTCTGCAAGTCCCTTCTTTGCTGGTGTCACTGTCTATGTCTGATTCTCCTTCCTCCCTAGGACAGGGAGGTGAGCAGGATGGTGGGCCAGGTGGCATGGGAGACAGGCTGGAGCTCGAGGCTGTTGAGGTTAATGGTCAGGGTGCTTCGCTGGGGGGCCTGGGTGCTGGAGTCACTCCTCTGAGCTCTTGTTCATGCTGTCTCCCCAGGGTGCCCTTCCTCTCTCTGTCCCTTAATCCTGGGAGTCCAGCTCCCAGGCCCTGTTTTGAGGTGGCTCAAGTGACTGCTGTCACCAGACCACCTTTGCTGACTGTCCAGGACCCCCAGTCTCCCCCACTCCTTGTCTCCTCCAATAACATTTGTGGCAGGGAGGGTCCTGTCTGTGCCCTGAGCTCTGGGCTCGGAAAGGATGAGTCTCCTTGGCTTAGCTTCACTCCTAGGACCTGACCTGGCTGGCATGTGTATGACTGTTGCAGGGGAGGTGAGGGGTGGTGGGAGTGAAGAGCAGTTGATGAGCCAATTGATCACGGCTGGGGGAAAGGCCACATTCCCCCAGGCTCTTCGGTGAAGGCACTTGCCCACAAGACACTGCTATCTCAGGTGACACGGTGTTATGGCCATGGCCAGCAGGCCTGGCTCCTGGTTTCACTGGGCTGAGGAAGCTAATGGCAGTGTCCCCTGAGAATGAGCTGATGAAGTCCCTCTGGTGGAAAGGATTTGCTCTTTTTGGGGGTGAACCCAAGAAACTGTGGCTGGCTACTTGGTCCCCCATCTCCATTCCTGGAGCCCTGGAATGTCCCGAGAACCTCTCTGATTGGAAGACAGGGAGGAGAGGAGAGAAAGATAGAATCAGCCCAAAGTGGGAATTAGAGAAGCCTATAAATATGGGTGCTTGGGGAGTCTGGTCACCACTGGGCAAGAGGCATTAGGCCTCACCATCCTGATCCATCTGTCACACTTCTTGCCACCCTGTCTTTGCCCTCAGCATCTAGACTCAGCCTGGAGAGAACTGGTCAGGGAACAGGGCACCCAGTGCCTGTTGCCTCTTCCTCCCAAGGTGAAACAAGCACATTTCAGGCCTCACTTTGGCCTTGACTGGGTCAGTCTCTCTTTGCTTGGAACATGACAACTGAGAGCCTCGCACAGGCCAGGCCTCCAGCCTCAGGGAGACTTCGTGGATGAATAAATGGATGGATGAAAGTATAGATGATGGGTGGATGGATGGGTGGATGGACAGATGGTCAGACAGATGGATGGGCGACTGACTAATTTGAGGTCCTGTCCACTAGGCGGGGGCCCTGAGAGGCCTTGTGGGGGACAACTGAACTTCCAGGCTCTTCATTATTACCTCAGACCCCAGGATCCCAGAGCAGCGATGGTGAGGGTACACATTTCTCTTTCCCTCCCCGTAAGTGGCTTGGACACCCTGAAGAGTCCTAGGATTGGGGGCAGCAGGTGAGGTTTGACCCACAGTGTCCCACATCCAGCCATAGCCAGCCCTGCCCACCTAGGGATCCTCTGAGCTTTGACTCAGTCAACCGCAGATCCACACCTGGCACTTAGAAAAGTTGCCGGGGAGCGGGTATGACCTACGCAAACACAAGATTCTGAAACAGAAGATACCTCTCCTGACTATTGATTGACCATGATCTTGAGACCCCAGGCATTTGGTGGCCTTGGTGCTGGGATGCGGGCCCCTTCTCCAGCTGGGCTGGTAGAAGCTTCCAGAGCTGGAACCCCCCCCCACTCACCCCCACCCTGGGGAAAGGGAGGCACCAGCTGCCAGGGCTGTGGCTGATCGGGATTTCCCAGCTATTTCGGGCATCAGGAACTCTTGGTTTCGCCAGGCCAGCTGCACTGGGGTGGGGGTGTGGTGCCTGTGGGAGTCCAGGGGTGCTGGCCTGAGGCCGGCTGGTCTGGAACAGCCCAACGATAACGGCAACAACAATCAACCACAGAGACAAGCAAAACACCCATTTCCCATCTGACCATCCTTCGCACCAGCTGCACAGAGGAAACCCAGCTGCACAGAGGGAAACTGAGGCCTTAAACCACCAACCATAGGCAGCAGGGACTTGGCCCCAAGTCAGGGCTCCACCTGGCCCTTGGCTACTTCCAGCTGCTCAGACGTCACCTCTTGTGAGACCACCACCGGATGCTTGCTGACCTCCTCACCTTACTTAATTTTCTCCATGGCATGGGTCCTATCTCCTACACGACACCATTCACTTATCTATTGGGCTGATTCTCACGTTCCCTAAACATGAGTGCTCTGAACAAGGCTGTGCCTGTGTTGGTCACCGCTGTGTCCCCGCACATAGTAGGTGCTCAAAAAAGGATGTTGAATTGGGTGATTTTGCTCTAGGCAGTGTCTACACTGGGGCCTCATCCATACTGGGCCTTGGTCTACACTATTACTGAGCTGAAGCCCCTTTCTGACCAGGGAC
>NW_011888804.1:11891183-11893904 GCF_000151845.1 Pteropus vampyrus
CCAGAGCAGCGATGGTGAGGGTACACATTTCTCTTTCCCTCCCCGTAAGTGGCTTGGACACCCTGAAGAGTCCTAGGATTGGGGGCAGCAGGTGAGGTTTGACCCACAGTGTCCCACATCCAGCCATAGCCAGCCCTGCCCACCTAGGGATCCTCTGAGCTTTGACTCAGTCAACCGCAGATCCACACCTGGCACTTAGAAAAGTTGCCGGGGAGCGGGTATGACCTACGCAAACACAAGATTCTGAAACAGAAGATACCTCTCCTGACTATTGATTGACCATGATCTTGAGACCCCAGGCATTTGGTGGCCTTGGTGCTGGGATGCGGGCCCCTTCTCCAGCTGGGCTGGTAGAAGCTTCCAGAGCTGGAACCCCCCCCCACTCACCCCCACCCTGGGGAAAGGGAGGCACCAGCTGCCAGGGCTGTGGCTGATCGGGATTTCCCAGCTATTTCGGGCATCAGGAACTCTTGGTTTCGCCAGGCCAGCTGCACTGGGGTGGGGGTGTGGTGCCTGTGGGAGTCCAGGGGTGCTGGCCTGAGGCCGGCTGGTCTGGAACAGCCCAACGATAACGGCAACAACAATCAACCACAGAGACAAGCAAAACACCCATTTCCCATCTGACCATCCTTCGCACCAGCTGCACAGAGGAAACCCAGCTGCACAGAGGGAAACTGAGGCCTTAAACCACCAACCATAGGCAGCAGGGACTTGGCCCCAAGTCAGGGCTCCACCTGGCCCTTGGCTACTTCCAGCTGCTCAGACGTCACCTCTTGTGAGACCACCACCGGATGCTTGCTGACCTCCTCACCTTACTTAATTTTCTCCATGGCATGGGTCCTATCTCCTACACGACACCATTCACTTATCTATTGGGCTGATTCTCACGTTCCCTAAACATGAGTGCTCTGAACAAGGCTGTGCCTGTGTTGGTCACCGCTGTGTCCCCGCACATAGTAGGTGCTCAAAAAAGGATGTTGAATTGGGTGATTTTGCTCTAGGCAGTGTCTACACTGGGGCCTCATCCATACTGGGCCTTGGTCTACACTATTACTGAGCTGAAGCCCCTTTCTGACCAGGGACGCCTGAGAATGGTGCTCACCTGGCTGGCCAGGGGTCCCACTTTTCCAGCCTGCCCTGCCCAACCCTCTTTCCTTCAGAGAGCTGCTCTCAGCCACCTGGCCCTCGAAGCCTTCCCATTCTCTGTTAGGAGCTGGGCCAGGTTTGGCTGCAGCTTCGTCCTTCCTCCCAGGACAGTCAGGAGACTGGGGCATTGTCTGGGCACTGGCTGGGCAGGGACTGCTCATCCTAGTGAGGACACGTGGGTCCAGCACAATCCTAGGCACAGCAGCCAGTCAGCGGACATCAGGCCTGACTTGAGATGTGCCCGAGCCAGATGCTGAGGAGCAGGAGGGGCGAGGGCTTCTGTTGTGGCCATAGGAAGAGGGTGTCAGCACAAAAAGGTGGTCTGTGGGAAATAAATCCATACTGACCATCAGCTACTCTGTCCCCAGAACAGACACGGAAGCATCTGATGATTCTAGTTCTGCACTGCTGGCCACAGAAGTTACCCAGCCTTCCCCTGGTCCCTGTCCTGGTTGCCCCGAGACATTTTCTTTGATTTCTGTCAGTTTCTCCAGGGACAAGTGCTGCCCAGAGGACTGGTCTTTTGCTGGTCCTTGCAGATACTGTACTTTCACGGGGCGGGAAACACATTAGTGTCACATCGGGCCTCTCATGGGCTGGGGTGGTGTGATCTCACACCCAGGGCCCCCAGGCAGGGCCTGCAGGGACCCAGAATCCTGTGGTAATCACCTGAGTGTGGCCCCTGGTGAGGCCTCTGGCCTCCATCATGGCACCTCGGTCAAGGTCAGACACAGAGCATTCATTGGAGCTGGACAGTGTCTGGCACAGCTGACCGCCAGGCCTTCTGGCTGGCCTTGGCTCTCCCCTCCATTTTAACCCATTCCAAAGAGTGTCATTTAGTCATTCAGCAGTAACTTTGAGCTTGGACGACCAAAATTTATCATCCAAACTGGGACATTTCTGGGAGTGGAAGGGGCACTATTAATAATTACGCCAGGATACAAGCATGGACTGGGAATGTCTGAGGAGATTTGGGACCAGGTCACCCCTGGGCCCCAGTGTTTTAGGGGAGGCTGTCACTATGGATTCCTGGCCAAACAGAATCAGGTTTGCTGTGATTCCAAGAGATCAACTAGCTTTTCAGAAAAAATGATCCAAAGACAAGCCTTGCCTGACCCTCTAACCTCCACTGCACTACTGTGCTTCTGGCCTCAAAGCCCTTTTGTAATTCCACAAAGTAACCATATAAAACAGAGGTTCCCCCAGATCACCCTAGAGGGAGTAGGTCCTTGCAAAGGCTCCTGCAGGAGGTGCCTCTTAGGGACTTTGTGCAGCAGTGTTTTGGGGGAGACCCAGCCTCCTGGCCCTGTGGATGCTGATTTGAGATGCTTCTGTGTGTGCAGTCAGGGCCTGGGGTGACCTGGCCCTGTTCCTCTCACACTTCCATTTGGGAGGAGGTTAATATGGGATCTGGCTTCTGATGGGCTGGGGGGCCCAGAACCTGGCTGGGAGTGACAGAGACCCCAAGAAGAGGCCAATATGTCAGGAGGAAGGGGGCAAAGGAGAGTGCACTCAGAGATGGGACTGTCATTGCTCTGTGTCATGTGTCAGTAAATCAATGGACATTGAGGTGGA
>NW_011888804.1:11895227-11903341 GCF_000151845.1 Pteropus vampyrus
ATGGGGACACAATATCTGCCCCTGCTTCACTTTGTGGACTCGGAGGGTCCATGTCTCCCCTCCTGCCTGCCTCCTCCTGCACTGAGTCAATATAGATCGAGGAACCTAGGCCTCCCAACCCATAGAAACTTAAGGATGCCTCTGATTTCCCTGTACTCAGCACATTCTTCTGGCTTGGCACAGGCATGGCCTCCTCATAAAGGGAGATGACCATGGATCAGAGGCCCTGGGTGCCCACTGTCTATGTGGCCCTGAGCACCTGTGGGACACAGTCAACATAGCCTCTTTAGTCTGGCATCAGGGAAGGTGTGGTGACCTTTGTCAGGAGGCCTGGTGCTCATCATTTGTGTGACCCTGAGCACCTGTGGGACACAAGCAGTTTGCTCCCAGAAACTCTGTCTCCTCATCTGTAAGGTGTAGGGGTGTTAGCATCCAGCTCCTGGGTGGCCTGGGGACCACATGAAATGAAGTATGTCAAATACCAGTGCAAAACTTCTCTCAGGCAGCACCTGGCCAGGGTCACTGTCCTGGCAAGTAAGATAATACCTGAGCAGAGCTGGGAGCAATCCCACAACTGGGCAGAGCTGAGAACAACCTCTCGACTGTGTAGATCTGGGGACAATCCCACAAGGGGCAGAACTAGTGACAACTCCATAGTTGAGGAGAGCTGGGGACAACATCACAGTTGAGCGGAGCTGGAGACAAAACCGCCGTTGGGAAGAGCTGGGAACAATCTCTCAACTAGGCAAAAGTGGGAACTATCCCACACCTGAGAAAAGCCAGAGACAATCCTACAATTAGCAATCCCACAACTGTGCAGAGCTGGGGACAATCCCACAATTGGATAGCAGTATACAGCAGGGATCCCCAACCCTCTGGCCGTGGACCAGTATCAGTCCATGGCCTGTTAGGAACCGGGCCGCACAGCAGGAGGTGAGCAGCAAGTGAGCCAGTGAAGCCCCAACTGTATTTGCAGCCGCTCCCCAGCGCTAGCATCACCGCCTCAGCTCCACCTCAGATCATCAGGCATTAGATTCTCATAGGAGCACCGGTCCCTGGTGCCAGAAAGGTTGGGGACCGCTGGTATACAGAAGATCAATAACACCCCGCACAGCACCTAGCTGATCCTCTGAGGGACTGAGAGAGGTGCTGCTCCTGCCCTCAGGCACCTACCATCCTGAGCCCAGTCTGCAGCCCTGGTTGTCAAGCCCAAGGCGAGGCTGGGAGACCGGGACGGTAAGGAAATAAGGAACCCCTTTTAGATCCAGGTGGCTTATAACCTTACGCAGACAGAGAAGGAAAGAGCAGCTGAGAGGCTGGCTCGCTGTGCCCTGTTGGCAACAGCCGAACAAATAGGTCAGGGAGAAAAGCAGACCCAGGAGCTTGGTTTTGGGGGCTGAGGAGTTTCAAGGTGGAGAGCATGGTACGCAGTGCTCAAGTCCACCCAGAGTTTGACAACAGGGAGGACAGTGAGGGGAGCGTTAGATCTGGCCACTTGAAGGCCATTGGTGCCTTGGCGAGCATAAGGGAAAGATGGGGTGAAGGCAGGAAGGGAGGGGACATGGATCCCCCCTCTCCGAGATGTGCTGCAAGGCCAGACAGGTATAACTGGAAAGAAGGCGGCATCCCAAATGGTTCTGAAGAGGGAGATAGAGTGAGCAATGGCCATAGGGACAGGAGGCGGTGACGGGAAATGGACTGGCCCAGATGGGCCGTGCTTAGGGCACACCAGGAGGTGCAGCCTGGCCGAACCAGATGGTTTACCCTGGAGTGTTCAAGTGCCTTGGAAGCCACTGGGGCTGCCCGCTAAGTGAGGGAGGTCAGAGGTCAGAAGCCCCACTGGAGTGTCCCGTGTCTTGAGTTTAGGAGACGCTTCTCCACACAGTCCTTTAGTGGGTTGTTCACACATGCTGTTGCCCCATTGTTTTCTTATGGAGAAATAAAATCCTCAAGAGTTTGTCAGGTCACAGATGGCCATCCTAGAGTCTAGGCATTTCATTACTTCTGGGTTATGTCTTCCGCATAAGAGCATGTCTGTGGGCTTATGATGGCCATCAGGAGGAAGAATGGCCCTTCACGTTGAGGTGTTGAGGCCTGAACGCTGGTGCTCATAGAGGGGTAGTAGGGGCCCTGAAGCAGCCTTGACCGCTGGCCGGGATGTCTGGGTAGGGCCCTCCATGACTGCTGTCGTGAACCAGGCAGGGCCAGTTTCTGAGATGGGGCTGGGCACGCTCGGCAGGTGGGAGACGGCTGCCGATTGGTGGCGGTGGCCTGGGACCTGGATGGAGCTGGGGTCGCTCGTGAGCCAGTCATTGCTCCAGCTCCAGCAACAGCCGTGGCTCCCGGGGGTCCAGGGGGAAGGGGATTGGAGCAGCGTGCAATAACAGTGACAGCAGGAATATGGGGTACCACTGAGATGTCACTGAGGAGCCAGGGGCAGGAGAGGTTTTGAGAGGTGGATCTGAGAGGCAAAGTGCCCGCATATGATGACAGGTGGCCTGCGTGTGCTTCACGGTGGCTGCTCCCGCATAGGGCATCTGTCCATCTTGGGGCCTGAGGGTCCCAGAAGTCAGGTCCTCTCTGCTGGATGCCCCTGTGTACCATCCCCTGGAGCTTTAGTGACGTTTCACAGGGCAGCAGATGTGACCCTAGAGGAAGAAGGAGATTGTAAGTGTCTCATCAGGAAAGGGTGCAGGGTGGGAGTGGTGGGGTAGAAGTAGACTGAAGGTTGGGGTCAGGAGTGGGCAAAAGGGAAGCCAGCCTGGTGTTCTCGCTGCTCAGGGTGTGTGCTGTCCTTGACTGCTTCCTGGGAGTTTCATGTGAGTCAGTGCTGCCATTCAAAAGCCGGCCCCAGAATACCTCCTGTGCTCTGTGCTGGGCCCCCTTTTCATGCACCTCCAGACCTACAGCTCTGTGTGTTTTTCCCTGAGAGCATTCCTGACTGAAGGTGTTGCTAAGAATTCATTCCTGCATTCTGAGGGGAAGCAGCTGGGACCTGGAAGTTGGCAGGCGGTGGGGGGGAGGGCGGAGGGGGTTGGGGACGGGTAGTGGGGAGTGTGGGGGGGATTGGAAGTGGGAAGCCATCTTCTAGGGACTGACCTTCTGAGGTTGGGGCAACCGAGGGTGAGCCCTGTGGTGATCCTCACCTTCCAGTATCAGGACAAAGGTGGAGTCCCCAGGAAGAGGAGACACTCTCTCGGCCCTTCTCCCAAGTGCCCTGACACTGATTTTTGTTTGACCCAGAGGCAGGGGAAAAGGTCTGAGGAAGCCAGCCACTCTGACTCGAGGCACCTGGCTTCCTTGTCCTTCATCAGACCCAACAACTCTGTCCCCTTAGACCATGAGTCCCAAGGTGGGGTTCTGGGTACAGGTGGACCTAGAGGTCTTTAGGGAGGAAGCTGGACTAATAAGGAGGGCCAGGCTGGGATGGGCAGGATGCTGAGGGCAGTGGGTACCTGGAGTCAGGAGCTGAGATCTGGAGTAGCTGGTAGGGGGCCTGGGTTTAGTCCCTGCTGTGACTCTGGGCATGCTACTCAGCGTCTTTGGGTCTCGGTGTCTCCATCTGTATTCCAAAGATCATAACAGGATCTTCCTGCAAGAGGAAGGGGCAGGAGATTGGTTAGCTGGCTGGTATGGTGACTGAGAGGCCTAAAGAGCATTTAACTGGGGCCAGCAGGAGGAAATGCCCCAAAGCTGAAGCTAAAATCAACATCTCTCTCCTGTGACCCCAGGAGAAGAAGGGGACCAGGGAGAAAGGAGAGCTGTGCCTGGGCTGGGAAGGCCCCAGGAGTGGCCCAGACCAGGGACTGGGCAGGATGTAGCAACAGAGAGGAACGTGGGAGAAGGTTTCCTGAACCCCCGGGAACCGGGACATGGAGCTGTGGTCAGCCAATCAGAGTCCCCAAGGGCGTCCCCATCCCTATCCCCAGAACCTGTTCCTTGATGTGGCAACAGGGCTCTTGCAGACATGATGGAATTAAGGCCCTTGAGATGGGGAGATGATCTGGGTGGCCCCATGTAGGGTCTTTATATGGAAAAGAGGGAGGCAGGAGGGTCCGAGTGAGAGAGGAGGTGATGTGGCGATGGATGCAGAGGTCAGAGAGGAAGGGACTGAGATGTGAAGATGCTACGAGCGGCTTTGATGTTGGAGAGACGGAAGACGGGCCGAAGAATGCGGGAACCTCTAGAAGCTTTTTGAAAAGGCAGGGAGCGTGGCCCTGCCAACACCTTGCTTTTAGCCTGTAGGACCCATTTCAGACTTCTGACCTCCAGACCTGTGAGAGAATAAATATGTGTCGTTTTGAGCCACTAAGTTCGCTGCAATTTGTTACATCAGCTACAGGAAACTAACATAGGAGGCGAGGGAGAGACTCACTCGGGACCTCAGCGTGGCCCCTCCATGGCCCCCCGCCCATGGTGGCTCGAGCCTGACCCACTGCCACTGCCCCCACCCCATCCAACCCCCCAAAGTGTGCTGGAAGAGCTAGAGCCCTAGGATCTTCATCTTCAGAGATACCTCATGAGCCTCGCAGCCTCACAAAGTCCCCATACAGTCCTGGTTTTCCTGCTGATGTCCATGAGCAGATGGAAATGATCTTCAATAATTAATGCCTTCTTGGGAAGGTGGCAGGTACCTTTCTGTGCCACGTACCTGAGAGTATCCCACTCCCCTTTGCTCCCATGTGGCAGAGCTGGGCCATGAGTGGGGGAGCAGCTCAGGGGTCCTGGGACAGCCATGGGGGCATCAGGTAGGGGCAGAGTGGCCCGGGATGTGTAATGAGTGTGTGTTGTGATTTCGTCCATTCTGGATCCAGGGACAGGAGATTAGTTGGCTGGCTGAGCCACTCTGGGGCAAGTCAGGGGACTGTTATTTTATAAACCCAAAGATGGTGACCTGGTGGTAACAAAGACAGTAATATGGAGGGCTTCCAAGGCAGTGGCAGCTGAAGTGAGCTCATGGTCATCTGCCCCAGGCTGCCGGGAGGTCAGCTGTGTGTGTGTCAGAGCCTGATTCCCATCAATGTTGAGGCCTCGGGGAAAACATGTCCCCACTTTTAACTGCGGTATATGATGCCTAAGATACCAATTTCCCTCCAGCAAAGGTTTTATTTAATCTCAGAAAAACTGTGAGGCACCTATTTCCCTCCTTGCACTGGTTCCTGGGGAGCTCAGAGCTTATCTGTGTCAAGTGCTGGAGCATCTCGGCAGGTCTTTGTATGCTAGCTTCCTTTCTGACTTCCTCCTAGACTTACGCCTCTGAACCTGCCGTCAGGTGAGGAATCAAGGTGGGCCCTGGATTTAAGAGCCTGTGAAGCTGATACTGCTGGAGTTTCCTGGACCCCATGGGTGGTCCAGCCTGAAGGAGTGACAGGGAAGGGGTAAAGGTGGGCAGGAGCTGAGCTGGGCAGAGCGGGAGGAGGGCATTCCAGGGGGTGAGGGCCAGGACAAGAGGGGGTCCAGGTCATAGCAGGGTTTCCAGGCTGAGGAAAGGGGGCAGAGAGGTAGGGGTGTGGGAGGGCAGAAGGTCTCAGTCAGGGAGAGGAGGAAGGGCTTATCTGGAGGTCACTGGCCATAGCCAGCTCCAACCAGGAAGGAGGAACATAGTGGGAGAAAAGACAGAGCAGAGGGACTGATTGGTGACCAGACTATTTGTGTCCTGACCGGTTTCCTGGGAGGTGCCTCGGGGAGACTGTGAGCCTCTCCCTGGGGAGTACTTTCCCACTGGGTGCCAAGGATTTCCCCCACCCCATCCTGAGAACCAGGAGAGGTCACAAATTAAATATGAGACAAAATAAATGAGCAGAGAGCATGATTTCTGACTGACGATGAGGACATTTTATTGAGGGCTGATTAGTGCAGGGAGCGGGGCTGGGGACCACTAGGGTGGGGCATGGAGAGAGCCCGACCAGGTCTGTAGAAAGAATCTCAGTGCCCGAATCTGGGAATTCTGGGCCTTTCTTTGGCCTCAATCCCTCCTCGGGTTCACATGTCATCATAAGTTGCTACCTTACCACTGTGCTCCCTGGTACTAACTGGCATTAGCCTTGAGGGAATCTGTCTGTCCTGGGGCATTTGTCTGTCTAAGGACTCGCTCCAGGTCCCTCTCTCTGTGGTGTCTTCATACAGGGTGTTTTTCTGTCCTGGGTTCAGATTCTCCTATTTCAGGAGGGGCTGTCTTACCTGTAGTACCGGGTGGTAAGGACCCATGATTCTAGGGAAGGCAGCTCAGACACCACCCTGGAGGCCACTGGGAGGACACTGGAAGTGGACATGGGCCAAAAAGGAAGAGCAAGGAAGGTGCACAAGACAGCTATCCTGGGTTCTCTCCTCTACCTTCTGTTCTGGAATATTCTCTGGGTATTTCTGGGTGAGAGTGAAACTCTCCCTCAGAAAAAATAAAGAGCCTTTTGCCCCAGAGTCCAGGAGTGAAGGTCCCCTGGAGAGAACTCCGGGTCACAGTAAGGAGGGGCAGGAAGGGGTCCTGGGATTCTCCTATCCTAACCTCACCATGGGCCTCAGAAGCAAAACAGGGTAAAAGATGCTGAGATGAGCAGACAAAAAAGGTGAAGGTTACAAAAACCACAGCCATTTAGACCCTAGTTCTAGCCTGGATAGAAAGGAGAGAAAAAATCAACTCATGTTTCACTCTGGACCCCAAGGAGGAGGGAAAGGGGGAGACTCACCTGAGACAGTCAGCTGGGTCCCTCCGCCGAACACAGCACACGGTGACACAGCCTCGTACACAAACCTCCTGCCACCCCTCCACCCCCGGCCCAGGCCCACCTGCAGTTGCAGGGGAGGCCCAAAGTCCAGCCTCCTGGTCACGGGGGCTGGTCTGGCTGATGGGAGAATGAGAGGAGGTGGTCCCCTCCCCAGCTGCAACTTGACTTCTTTAAGGAGGTGACCTTCCATCCATCCCTAGTTGTGGAGGGGATAAAAGTCAATGTCTGAGTGTCCCTTCATAACCAAGGGAACTTCCAGTCCTGGAAGGAACTGTGTCGCTGGCTCCGCTTGCCCGGGGAGTGTCAGGTGGAGGAGACGAGTCCAGTGTAAAAACCTAGAGTTGATGGAGCCTGTGCCCTCTGCAGAGCTGAGGCCGATTAGAGGGTCCTGGATGCCACCAAACGTCCTGGACACATGAGCTGCATGACCATGTCTGTAAGAGCATGTGTGTGTATTATGTGTGTGCATGCGAGTTCATGTTAGTGAGAATATGAGTGTGCAAGTGAGCGTGTGTGTCCTCAGACCCCGGCAGCGTGTCACCTTCTAGGGCAAGATTCTTCTGGGTCTCAGCACTCAGGAAGGTGAGTCCCTTCAGACACATGTTCAGGAACAAGCACAGAATCAGATTTTAAACCACCCATGGCCACTCTGACAGTGCTTGCTGTGGGGTCAGTGGCAGGCTGGACTGTACGGCATCAAAAAAGAGCAGAGCTGGCTACTGTCCGCCAAGGGCCTCAAACAGAGCCGACACTCCCATGATGAAGTGAGAGGCAGGAGTCACCTGGGGATAGTGTATCAGTGAGTGAGCAAGATCCAGGAACTGAGGGTCCTGCAGTCAGAGGGACAGTGAGGGATGCAGGAATAAAAAACCACAGAGTTTCTCAATGAGGTAGGAGGAGAGAAGACCCTAAAGCAGTAGGGATGCTGGGCATGTGAGGGTAGGAGGTTTCTAGAAACGCTTGAAGCCGTGGAAGGCATGGGAATGGCAAGATTGAGGGATACAGGCAAAAGAGCTCAGGCTCTCTCCAGAAGGTCGTGGGAACCAAGGGAAGTGGTCCTAGGGGGGTGGACGGGACCACATAGAACAGGGAGATTATAGGGAAGGTGCGAATGTGTGCTGTCCTGGGAGTACTGCCAAGATCTCCTATGCTGGAACATTCTCTGGGTGATTCTGTATGAAAGTGAAACTCTCATGTGGAGACACCTGCCACTGGCTCCTTTCCCACAGGGCCAGGAGGATTGTGTCACTTGGGGATGCTGGAGATCAGGACAAAAATGCATAAGCCAAGAATGAGCAGAGCATGATGTCTGATTGACAATGAGCACATTTTATTGAGAGCTGATGGGGTGCAGGGATGAGGCCGACTGGGGGTTGGGAGGGGGATCCTCCC
>NW_011888804.1:11904406-11904822 GCF_000151845.1 Pteropus vampyrus
CTAAGACGTCCTGCCTGTCTTGAGCACGAGCAAAAACCCAGCACCCTGCGGTCATCTCATCGGAATTCCTCTCTCCATCTTAGTGCAGCTTGCCTAGCTTCCTCCTCATCCTCTTCATGTCCCCACATAAAGCTCCTCTCACTATCGCTGCATCAGCTCCAAACTACCCCCCAGAAAGGACAGAGCCGAAGAGTGACACGCACACATGTCCAGTTCAGCAGATCTCAGCCCGCTTCCCACATCCCCTGGCCTCGGTGCAGTAGCAACGGTCACCCACTCCCACGGTCCTATGGCCCTTCCATTGTCCCGGGACCCCAGGGCTCAGAGACCCTGAGGCAGTCGGACATCCTAGAGCCCAGAGGTGAAGTTCCCTGGATAGGGAGATCTGGGTCACAGTGAGGAGTGGCAGGAGGGGT
>NW_011888804.1:11906175-11908818 GCF_000151845.1 Pteropus vampyrus
AGTTCCCTGGATAGGGAGATCTGGGTCACAGTGAGGAGTGGCAGGAGGGGTCCCTGGGATTCTCCTATCCTGTCCCCACCAGAGGCTTCAGAAGCCAAACAGGGTACAGGATACTGAGATGGGCAGACAGAAGAGGTGAAGGTACAGAAGGCCAGAGCCATTCAGACCCCAGTCCTAGACTGGACGGCAAGGAGAGGAAAATCGACCCAAACATCAGTGTGGACCCCAAGGAGGAGGGAAAGGGGGAGACTCACCTGTGACGGTCAGCTGGGTCCCTCCGCCGAACACAAAACACAGTGACACAGGCTCGAACACAAACCTCTTTCACCCCCTTCATCCCCTGCCCAGGCCCACCTGCAGCTGCACTGGAGGCCCAAAGTCCAGCCTCCTTGTCACGGGTGGTGATCGGGCAGATGGCTGGTGTACGAAGTGGTGACTCTGAGGAAGGAATTTCAGGGCCATGGAGTTGTAGGGTTTTCCATGTCCTTGGTCATGGGATGACTTTGCAGACAATGTGCTGATAGTGAAGAAGAATTTCCCCCTGATTTCATCCTCACGTAGTATCTGTTCCATGGCTGAGTTCAGGTCATGTTGTCATTGTGAAATTAGTGACTATGTCCTCTTAACCACACAGATGATGGCATCGGGATTTCTTTGTAGATTTGGGAATCGGGGGAGGTCGTGGAAGCCCCCACATTCTCAGCAGAAGAGATGGAGCAGGGTGACGGGGTGGGGATGGGAAATGCAAGTGGGAGAAGAATCACGTTTGCCCTCAGGACCCAGACCCTTCTGCACCGTCCTGAGCTCCAGCATCTCTGCCTCAGGCTGGGCCAGACTGAAGGTGCGGTGGGATGGTCACTATTTGGTCACGCTTCCGTGCCTCACGTTGGCATCTGCCGCGTTGCCTGGGTGCATGGGCTGAAGTCCAGCAGGAAGGCCCCGGTCACGGCCCTGCAAAGATAAGGAAGCCGTCACTACTCCAGCACCTCTTTTCTAGGAGCTTCCCCTGTGTGTCTGTTGTCCCCTTACATTTCTTCTGAATCACACATGTCCCCGTTCATTAATGTCGCTAGGACAAGTTGAACCCACAACCTGTGAAATACATTGTACTCTGGGACTGAATCTGTATGCTGTGAGTAGGGCCCCAACATCCCGATTCTCAGCCTGCTTTCCGGTTTCTGAATGTCATCTGCAGAGCTCACGCAAGTGACACACAGGCCTGGATCCTTCTCTGTGTGACACCACGTCATGCTCTGTAAGCACTCTGCATTCTGTCTCATTCTGCCTGCTGTTCCTGGCCAGATCCTGCCGTGAACTTCCTCACGGCTCCCGGTCTCGCTCTCAACCTGGTCAGGAACGTCCCGGCATATGAATGTCAGTGGTCACACCAGGACCTGAGGACTACAATGACTGGCTGTTGTTTCTGTGTGTCTACCCTGGGCCCCCATCTCAGTACCTCCTACCCCATCTCTTCCAGAACGCTCTAGAGAAACGCCCATCTCTTCTGCTGAGAATGTGGTGGCTTCCAGGACCACCTTCAATTCCCAGGTCTACAAAGGGATCCTGACACCATCATATTTGTGAATAGATGTGTGCCTTCATGAATATTCTCTTTTTGAGTGTATGTTCATGTGTATTCGTATCTGTGTGTGTGTGAGTGTGCGTGCCTTAGCACAGAATTTACTCATAAGTAGGTGAATTGGTTTATAGGCTAGTTAATGGCTCTTTCTTAGAATCTGATGCTTGATTTTGACTTGTAGGCCACGAGCCGGTCATCCTAGAACAAGCGGATATTAGGTCTTGTGGTGGAGTCAGCGGTGGGTGGCCTTAGGGCATGGAGAGAATTGACAGAGCTGTGACACTTATGAGACACATTTGTTAAGAGGCTCCCCAAACAGGAGTGTGGAGTGAATGACATGGTCCATAGACGGAGGTCCTGTTGTTTGTGTGACAGTGAGAGCATGAAGGATCTGGCACAGGGTGTTTCCCGGGTGAGGTCGGAGAAAGTGGGGACCTAGAAAGGAGGGAGGCTCTAGTCTGTGTGGTGGGATTTTCCAGAATGTCCAAGAAGTGGCGAAAGGCATGTGATTGAGGAATCTGGAGGGGCGGGGAGCTCGGGCTCTCTTGTGTGGGCCATGGGGGTCGAGGAAAGTGGTTCTTAGGGGTGGACAGAAGCCACACAAGAACAGGGAGATTGGGGAAGGTGAGAACGGGGGCTGTTCTGGGTCGTGCTGCCAGGGTGCCCTGTTCTGGAACATCCTCTATGCAATCGTGGTTGAGAGTGAAACTCCCCCTCACAAAAACAGGGCGACTCCTTCCACTGGCTCCTTTCCCACAGGGCCAGGAGGACTGTGAAACCGGAAATGGTGGAGTGAGGACAAAAATGCGTAAACCAAGAATGAGCAGAGCGTGATGTCTGATTGACAATAGCACATTTTATTGAGAGTTATTTGGGTAAAGGGAGAGGCCGACTGGGAGTTGGGAGAAGAGATAGTCTGGGAGTCTTTAAGCAGTAGCCGCCCCTGAACTCCAAGAGGTGGAGGGGTCTGAGGGTCCTAAGAACACTGTGAGGGGGTGAGAGTCTTCGCCACGGTGCTCCCCTCGTGCGTGACCTGGCAGCTGTAGCTGCTCCTAGATTTCCAG
>NW_011888804.1:11910058-11913979 GCF_000151845.1 Pteropus vampyrus
CTCTCATTCCCCAACATCAAGTCCCTGTCACTATTGCTGCAATAACTCCAACCTACCACCCAGAAAGGACAGAGCCCAAGAGTGACACACACACAAGTCCAGTTCAGCAGGTCTCAGCCTGCTTCCCACATCCCCTGGCCTTGGCGCTTCAGACACAGCCCCGCAGTCCCGCGGTCCTACAGCCAGCCCCTCCATTCTCCCAGGACTCCATGGCTCAGAGACCCTGAGGCAGTCGAGCATCCTAGAGCCCAGAGGTGAAGTTCCCTGGAGAGGGAGCTCCAGGTTCCAGTGAGGAGTGGCAGGAGATGTCCCTGGGATTCTCCTATCCTTCCCCACCAGGAGCCTCAGAGGCAAAACAAGATATAGAATACTGAGATGGGCAGACAAAAACGGGGAATGTACAGAAGTCGAGAACCATTCAGACCCCAGTCCTAGACTGGACGGCAAGGAGAGGAAAATCGACCCAAATTTCAGTATGGAGCACCAAGAGGAGGAAAAGGGGGAGACTCACCTGTGACGGTCAGCTGAGTCCCTCCGCCGAACACATAACACAGTGACACAGCCTCGAGCACAAACCTCTTTTCACCCCCTTCACCCCCTGCCCAGGCCCACCTGCAGCTGCACCGGAGGCCCAAAGTCCAGCCTCCTCGTCACGGGTGGTGATCGCGCAGATGGCTGGGTAAGAAGTGGTGGCCATAAGGAAGGAATTTCAGTGCCATGGAGTTTTAGGATTTTCCATGTCCTTGGTCATGGGATGACATGGGAGATAATGTGCCGATATTGAAGAAGAGTTTTCACCTAATTTCCTTCTTATGTAGGATCTGTTCCATGGCCCAGGCCAGTTCATGTTGTCAATGTGGAAATGGTGACTATGCCCTGTTAACTACACAGATGATGATGTCGGGATCCCTTTGCAGACCTGGGAATAGTGAGGGGTCTTGGAAGCCACCATATTCCCAGCAGAAGAGATGGAGCAGGGTGACGGGGTGAGGACGGGAAGTGTGGGTGGGAGAAGAATCACTTTTCCCTCAGGACCCAGATCCTCCTGCACCATCCTGAGCTCCAATGTCTCTGTAGCCTGGCCAGACTGAAGGTGCAGTGGGATGGTCACTACTCGGTCCCCCTTTTGTCTCTCTTGTTGACATCTGCTGCATTGCCTGGGTGCACGGGCTGAATTCCAGGAGGAATGCTCCAGTCAAGGCCCTACAAAAACAGGGAAGCAATCGCTACTCCCAGCACCTCCTTTCTATGAGCTCCCACTGTGTCTGTTGTCCCCTTACATTTCTTCTGAATCACACATATCCCGGTTCATTAATGTTGGTAGGACAGGGTGAGCCCACATCCTGTGATATACATCGAACCTCTGGACTGAACCTGCAAGCCGTGAGTGGGTCTGCAACACCCCGAACCTCAGCCTGCATTCTGGTCTCTCCATTGTCACCTGCAGAGCTCATAGAAGAGACATAGAAGCCTGGAATCGTCTCTCTGTGACACAGTGTCATGCTCTGTAAGCAAAACAAGGTAGAGGATGCTGCCTGTTGTCCCTGACCAGACTCCTGCCGCCAACTTCCTCAGGTCGCCTGGAATGTCCCTGTGCTTGCACTCGTCAGTGGTCACCCCAGGACACTGAGAACCTGGGGACTGCGATGACTGGCTACAGTTTCTGTGTGTTCAACCTGGGTCTCTACCTCTGTACCACCTACACCACTTCTTCTGAAGCCCCCCAAAGAAATGCCCAACAATGCCACGTTTGTGATGGTTGTGTTGAGCTTATGTTTATGTGCATCTGGACCTCTTTGTGCGTGTGATAGCACAGCTTTTACTTGTAAGAAGGTGAATCGGTTAACAGGTTAGCCCCATTCTAGAATTGTAGTCTCATTCCTAAAATCTGTGGACTTTGATGACTGGCTATTCTTTGTTCGTGTCCTTCCTGAGTCCCCTGCTTAGTACCTTCTTCCCCAGTTCTTTCAGAACCTCGCAGAGAAAGGATCTTCATGGCCATGTGGGTGAATGGACGTGTGTCTTCATGAGCATTTTGTGAGTGTCTGTTTTTGTGTATCCGTACTTGTATGAGTGTGTGTGTGTGTGTGTGTGTGTGCGTGTGTGTGTATGAGTGTGAGATATAGTACAGCTTTTACTGTAAGAAGGGGAATCGATTTACAGGCAAGTCCCACTCCAGAATTCTAGTCCCATTCCTAGAATCAGATGCTTGATTTTCACACCCAGTTCCCGGGCAGGTCAGCTGAGAATAAGCGGTCGTTCGGTGTCATAGTGGAGTCAGTGGAGGTTGCCCCGTAAGGTGATGAGACAGCTGGCAGGACTTGTCTCCCAGGAGACCTGAACACAGCTGAGACCCCTGTGAGGCACATGTGGTAGGAGGATCCCCGAGGATGTGTATGGAGTAAATGACTGGGGTCCAGGGACTGAGGGTCCTGTAATTTGTGTGACAGTGATGCTTGGTGGACTGGGCACAGGGCCATGTCCCTGGTGAAGTTGAGAAGGAGAGTCCTAAGTGTGGAGGGAGGCTCTAGATTGTGTGGATGGGGATTTCCCAAAATGCTAGGAAGCCACGGAAACCATGTGAATGGCAAGACTGAGGAATCCGGGGGAGGGAGCTCAGGCTCACTTCTGGGGCCATGGGGACCAAGAGGAGTCGCCTCAGGGTAGTCAGGGACCAAGAAGAACAGTGAGATAGAGAAGGTGTGAACGTGGGCTCTCCTGGGTCATGCTGCCAGGATTCCTTGTTCTGGAACATTCTCTGGGTGATATTTGTGAAGGTGAAAAACTCTCTCAGGGAAACGTGGAGCAAATTCCACTGGCTCCTTTCGCACAGGGCCAGGAGGATTGTGAAACCGGAAATGGTGGAGTCAGGACAAAAATGCGTAAACCAAGAATGAACAGAGCATGATGTCTGATTGACAATAGCTCATTTTATTGAGAGTTATTTGGGTGCAGGGATGAGGCCGACTGGGGGTTGGGAGAAGAGATAGTCTGGGAGTCTTTCAGCGGCAGCCGCCCCCTGTCTCCAAGAGATAGAGGGGGCTGAGGGTCTTAGGAACACTGTGAGGGGGTCAGAGTCTTCTCCACGGTGCTCCCCTCGTGCGTGACCTGGCAGCTGTAGCTGCTCCTAGATTTCCAGCTTTCAGGCGTCAGGCTCAGGTAGCTGCTGGCCGCGTACTTGTTGTTGCTCTGTTTCGAGGGCTTGGTGGTCTCCACGCCCTGGGTGACGGGGCTGCCGTCCGCCTTCCAGGCCACCGTCACAGCGCCGGGGTAGAAGTCATTGATGAGACACACCAGTGTGGCCTTTTTGGCGCTGAGCTCCTCAGAGGAGGGCGGGAACAGAGTGACCGCGGGCGCAGACTTGGGCTGACCTGCGGGGTGAGGGACGGGCAGGAGGTCAGAGATCTGGTCTCCACTGTGGGAGCTGCCGACCGCAGTCCTGCTGTGGGTACAGCTACCCCAGGTCCAGGGCGTGGGCCACAGTCTGCCCAATGCTCTACCTTGCTCGTGTCTGGGATGGGAGGTGACAGTCACCTCCTGTTGGAGAATCTCAGTTCCTGACTCTTGGCAGCTCTGGGCCCTTCGTTTCTCCCTCAGTCTCACAGTCCTGCTAACCGACTGTGGCACCTCTGCTGCCCTGGTACTGGGTGGCCTCACGTTGACACTCCTATTTCCTGAGGACTCTACTATCCTGGGGCATCTGTCAGTCCCAGATCTGCCCTAAGATCCCTCTCCCCTGTGTTCTCAAAACAAGGCATCTGTCTGTATTGGCCTTAGACTCTCTTCCCTTACGGGACGGGAGTTTCTTGGTCACAGACCCTGACACCATCCTTGCAGCCCCCGATCCACCTCCACAACCACACGCCAGGGCTGTGAGCACCCAGACTGAATTCCTGGGTGTCTACGAGGGTGTCCCTGGGA
>NW_011888804.1:11914029-11915511 GCF_000151845.1 Pteropus vampyrus
CCCTGACACCATCCTTGCAGCCCCCGATCCACCTCCACAACCACACGCCAGGGCTGTGAGCACCCAGACTGAATTCCTGGGTGTCTACGAGGGTGTCCCTGGGACGTGGCTGTTCTGGTCTTAGTCTGGTCTGTGTATTTGATGAAGCCATTCCTGATCCTGTGATTTATCCTGGGGGAATCTCTCTGTCCTAGGACATCAGTGTGCCTGTCAAGGCCTTAACTTGTCACCTGTCTCGAAAAAAGGTTCCCAGAACAAGATTCTGTTCTGAGAACACTCTGACAGTCATAATAGGTGTGAAACACCGTCTGAGGCCTGAGCATCCTGACATCTGTCCTGTCTAATGGGTCTTTCCTGTCTTGAGCATGACAAAACCCCAGCACCCTGCGGTCATCTCATCGGAATTCCTCTCTCCATCTTAGTGCACCTTGCCTTGCTTCCTCCTCATCCCCTTCATGTCCCCAACATAAAGTTTCTCTCAATATCGCTGCATCAGCTCCAAACTACCCCCCAGAAAGGACAGAGCCCAAGAGTGACATGCACACATGTCCAGTTCAGCAGATCTCAGCCTGCTTCTCACATCCCTAGGCCTAGGTGCATCAGCCAGAGCCACTCACTCCACGGACCTATGGTCCCTCCATTCTCACGGGACCCCAGAGCTCAGAGACCTTGAGGCAGTCGGGATCCTGGAGCCTAGAGGTGAAGTCCCCTGGAGAGGGAGCCCCAGGTTCCAGTGAGGAGAGGCAGGAGGGGTCCCTGGGATTCTCCTATCCTGTCCCCACCAGAGGCATCAGAAGCAAAACAGGGTACAGGACGCTGAGATGGGCAGACAGAAAAGGTGAAGGTACAGAAGGCCAGAGCCATTCAGACCCCTGTCCTAGACTGGACGGCAAGGAGAGGAAAATCGACCCAAACTTCAGTGTAGACCCCAGGAAGGAGGGAAAGGGGGAGACTCACCTGTGACGGTCAGCCAGGTCCCTCCGCCGAAAATAGCACACAGTGACACAGCCTCGAACACAAACCTCTTTTCACCCCCTTCACCCCCTGCCCAGGCCCATCTGCAGCTGCACCGGAGGCCCAAAGTCCAGCCTCCTCGTCACGGGTGGTGATTGGGCAGATGGCTGGGTATGAAGTGGTGACTCTGAGGAAGGAATTTCAGAGCCATGGAGTTTTAGGATTTTCCATGTCCTTGGTCATGGGATGACTTTGCAGACAATGTGCTGATAGTGAAGAAGAATTTTCACCTAATTCCATCCTTACATAGGATCTGTTCCTTGTCCCAGCCCAATTCATGCTGTCATTGTGAAAGTGGTGACTCTGTCCTCTTCACCACACAGATGATGGTGTCGAGATCCCTTCGCAGACCTGGGAACCGGGGAGGTCCTGGAAGCCACCACATCCTCAGCAGAAGAGATGGAGGAGGATCAGGGGGTGGGGATGGGAGTGCAGGTGCGGGGAGAGTCACCTTTCCCTCAGGACCCC
>NW_011888804.1:11915561-11915905 GCF_000151845.1 Pteropus vampyrus
ACACTCTATTCCCGGTACCAGTGACCATGAACACCACTGTCTTAAAGAGTGTTCCAGGGCTCACTGCGTTCGTCGGGGGCATGATAACGATGGGACATTGTCAGGCTATATGGTATTGAACTATTTCTCTGCTGGAGGGTTTGTCAATGTCTTTACTTAGCTCACATTCATCGTGAATGTTTGAGAACTGTACTTACAAGATGCATTGTTCAGACCGTTCTATGTCTCAATGGTGATGGACCAACTACTAATCCCTCACCTGGGATCCTTGAGCGAACAGGGAAGTTAATGGTCTGTTCCTCTAAAAACATGACCTTGGCCCAAAGTTCTTCTTTGCCCATACT
>NW_011888804.1:11915955-11919774 GCF_000151845.1 Pteropus vampyrus
ACAGATGATGGTGTCGAGATCCCTTCGCAGACCTGGGAACCGGGGAGGTCCTGGAAGCCACCACATCCTCAGCAGAAGAGATGGAGGAGGATCAGGGGGTGGGGATGGGAGTGCAGGTGCGGGGAGAGTCACCTTTCCCTCAGGACCCCGTCACTCTGTACTGTCTAAGCCCCAGTATCTCTGCCCCAGGCTGGGCCAGACTGAAGGTGCAGTGGGATGGTCACTGTTGGTCCCTTTCTGTGCCTCACGTTGGCATCTGCCGCGTTGCCTGGGTGCATGGGCTGAATTCCTGCAGGAAGGCCCCGGTCACGGCCCTGCAAAGATAAGGAAGCCATCACTACTCCAGCACCTCTTTGCTATGAGCTTCCCCTGTGTGTCTGTTGTCCCCTTACATTTCTTCTGAATCACACGTGTCCCGGTTCATTCATGTCGCTAGGACAAGTTCAACCCATAACCTGTGACATACGTTGTACCCCTGGATGAACCTGAATGCTGTGTGTGAGGCCCCAATACCCAGGGCGTCAGCTTGCATTCCAGTCCCCGAATGTCATCTGCAGATACGCAAGTGTCACACGGGCCTGGATCCTTCTCTTTGCGACAAGCGTCATGCTCTGTAAGCCCTCTGCGATCTGTCTCCATGTGCCTGCTGTTCCTGGCCAGATCCTGCCGTGAACTTCCTCAGGGCTCCCGGTCTCGCTCTCAACCTGGTCAGGAACGTCCCTGCCCTTTCACTCGTCAGTGGTCACACCAGGACACCCAGAGCCCGTGGCCTTTGATGACTGGCTATTCTTTGTTCGTGTCCTTCCTGAGTCCCCTCCTCAGTACCTGCTTCCCCAGCTCTTTCAGAACCTCGCAGAGAAATGATCTTCATGGCCATGTGCTGAATGGACATGCGTTTCCATGAGCATCTTGTGAGTGTCTGTTTATGTGTATTTGCGTGTGTGTTTGTGTGTGTGTGTGTGTGTTTGTTTGTGATAGCACAGTTTTTATTTCTAAGCAGGTGAATCGGTTTACATGGTAGTTAATGGCCCATTTCTTGATCCGGATGCTTGATTTTGACATGCAGTTCACAGCAGGCCACCTGAGAAGAAATGGTCATCAGGGTTTGTGGTGGAGTCAGCGGAGGCTGGCCCGTAAGGTGATGAGAGAGCTGACATGACTTCTCTCCCAGGGGACTTGAACACAGCTGGGACCCCTGTGAGAGACATGAGGTAGGAAGGTCCCCACGGATGAGAATGGAGTGAATGACTAGGGTCCGGGGACTGAGAGTCCTGTAATTTGTGGGACATTATGGGCCTGAAGGACTGGGCAGAGTGTCTGTCCCAATAAAGTAGGACAAGGCGAAGATCCTAAGGAGGAAATCTGCAGACTTTGAGGCTGGGGATTTCCTGGAAAGCCTAAAAAGTAGTGGAAGGCACGTGAATTGCAAGACTTGAGGAATCCCGGGAAGGGAGCCCAGGCTCTCTCCTGGAGACCGTGGGGACCGAGAGGAGTGGGCCTCGGGGGTGGACAGGGTCCACACAGAACAGTGAAATTAGGGAAGGTGCCTAGTTGGGTTGTCCTATGTTGTGCTACCTGTATCCCCTATTCTGGAACATTCTCTGGGCGATTCAGGATGAGAGTGAATCTTCCCCTCGGGGAAACAGGGCGACTCCTTCCACTGGCTCCTTTTCCACAGGGCCAGGAGGATTCTGAAACCGGAAATGATGGAGTGAGGACAAAAATGCGTAAATCAAGAATGAGCAGAGAGCATGATGTCTGATTGATAATAGCACATTTTATTGAGAGTTATTTGGGTAAAGGAAGAGGCCGACTGGGGGTTGGGAGAAGAGATAGTCTGGGAGTCTTTAAGCAGTAGCTGCCCCCGAGCTCCAAGAGCTGGATGGGTCGGAGGGTCCTAAGAACACTGTGAGGGGGTGAGAGTCTTCTCCACGGTGCTCCCCTCGTGCGTGACCTGGCAGCTGTAGCTGCTCCTCGATTTCCAGCTTTCAGGCGTCAGGCTCAGGTAGCTGCTGGCCGCGTACTTGTTGTTGCTCTGTTTCGAGGGCTTGGTGGTCTCCACACCTTGCGTGACGGTGCTGCCGTCCGCCTTCCAGGCCACCGTCACAGCGCCGGGGTAGAAGTCATTGATGAGACACACCAGTGTGGCCTTATTGGCCTTGAGTTCCTCAGAGGAGGGCGGGAACAGAGTGACCGCGGGCGCAGACTTGGGCTGACCTGCGGGGTGAGGGAGGGACAGGAGGTCAGAGGTCTGGTCTCCACTGTGGGAGCTGCTGACCTCAGTCCTCGTGTGGGTACAGCTCTCCCAGGTCCAGGGCGTGGACCCCAGTCTGCCCAGTGCTCTACCTTGCTCTTGGCCGGGATGGGTGGTGACGGTCACCTCCTGTTGGAGAATCTCACTGCCTGACTCTTGGCAACGCTGCGCCCCTCGTTTCTCTCAGGTTCTCAGTTCTCCTGACCGACTGCAGCACTGGGCTATCCTGGGACTGCCTGGCCTCACCTTGACCCTGCATCTTTCCTGAGGACTCTGTCTGTCTTGGGGCATCTTTCGGTCCCCGAACTGCCTGTCGTCCGTTCCCAAGTGTCCTCGAAACAGGTCATCTGTCTGTCCTGGCCTTAGACTCTCCTTTCTTTCAGGAAGGGAGATACTTGCTCACAGTCCCCCTGACACCATCGTTGAAGTCCCTGATTCACTCCCCACAACCACACTCCAGGGCGCTCAGCACCCGGGCTGAATTCTAGGGTGTCAGTGAATGTCCCTGGGAGGTGGCTGTTCTGGTCTTAGTCTGTATTTTCGGACGCCTTTCCTGTTCCTATGATTTATCCTGGGGGAATTCCTCTGTCCTGGGACCTTGTCACCTGTCCCAAAACAGGTCCCCAACACAAGTATCTGTTCTGAGAAATCTCTTACCATGATGATAGTTGTGAGGCTCCCTCTGGGGCCTGAGTGTCCTGACATCTGTCCTGTATAAAAAGTCCTGCCTCGTTTGGAGCACAGGCAAAACCCCAGCACCTACGGTCGTCTCGTCAGAAGTTCTCCCTCCGTCTTTGTCCACTTTGTCTTGCTTCCTCCTCATCCCCTTCATGTCCTCAACATAAAGTTCCTCTCACTATCTACGCACTAGCTCCAACCTATCACCCAGAAAGGACAGAGCCCAAGAGTGACACACACACATGTGTAGTTTAGCAGATCTCAGCCTGCTTCCCACATCCCCTGGCCTTGGCTCAGGAGCCAGAGCCCCCACTCCCACGGTCCCACGGCCCTTTCATTCTCCCAGGACCCCAGGACTCAGAGACCCTGAGGCAGTCGGACATTGTGGAGCCCAGAGCTGAAGTCCCCTGGGGAGGGAGCTTCAGGTCAGAGTGAAAAGTGGCATGAGATGTCCCTGAGATTGCCCTATCCTGTCCCCACCACGGTCCTTAGAAGCAAAACACGGTAGAGGATGCTGAAACGGGCAGACAGAAAAGGTGAAGGTCAGAAGGCCAGAGCCATTCAGACCCCAGAACTAGACTGGACGACAAGGAGAGGAAAATCGACCCAAACTTCAGTGTGGACCCCAGGAAGGAGGGAAAGGGAGAGACTCACCTGTGACGGTCAGCTGGGTCCCTCCGCCGAAAAAAGCACACAGTGACACAGCCTCGAACACAAACCTCTTTTCACCCACTTTACCCCCTGCCCAGGCCCATCTGCAGCTGCACCAGAGGCCCAAAGTCCAGCCTCCTCGTCACGGGTGGTGATCGGGCAGATGGCTGGGTAAGAAATGGTGACTCTGAGGAAGGAATTTCAGGGCCATGGAGTTTTAGGATTTTCCATGTCCT
>NW_011888804.1:11919824-11921292 GCF_000151845.1 Pteropus vampyrus
CCAGGGCGTGGACCCCAGTCTGCCCAGTGCTCTACCTTGCTCTTGGCCGGGATGGGTGGTGACGGTCACCTCCTGTTGGAGAATCTCACTGCCTGACTCTTGGCAACGCTGCGCCCCTCGTTTCTCTCAGGTTCTCAGTTCTCCTGACCGACTGCAGCACTGGGCTAACCTGGTACTGGCTGGTCTCACCTTGACCCTGCATCTTTCCTGAGGACTCTGTCTGTCTTGGGGCATCGGTCGGTCCCAGATCTGCCTGTCGTCCGTTCCCAAGTGTCCTCAAAACAGGTCATCTGTCTGTCCTGGCCTGAGACTCTCCTTTCTTTCAGGAAGGGAGATACTTGCTCACAGTCCCCCTGTGACCTGCAGCCCATGATTCATTCCCCACAACCACGCTCCAGGGTGCTCAGCACCCGGGCTGAATTCTAGGGTGTCAGCGAATGTCCCTGGGAGGTGGCTGTTCTGGTCTTAGTCAGTCTGTATTTTCAGATGCCTTTCCTGTTCCTATGATTTATCCTGGAGGAATTCCTCTGTCCTAGGACCTCTGTATCCGTGTCTAGATATGTCCTTGTCACCTGTCCCAAAACAGGTCCCCAGCACAAGTATCTGTTCTGAGGAATCTATTACCATGATGATAGTTGTGAGGCCCCCTCTGGGGCCTGAGTGTCCTGACATCTGTCCTGTATAAAAAGTCCTGCCTCCTTTGGAGCACGGGCAAAACCCCAGCACCTACGGTCATCTTGTCAGAATTCCTACCTCCATCTTTGTCCACTTTGTCTTGCTTCCTCCTCATCCTCTCCCTGTCCCCACATAAAGTTCCTCTCACTATCTGCATACTAGCTCCAACCTACCACCCAGAAAGGACAGAGCCCAAGAGTGACACACACATATGTGTAATTTAGCAGATCTCAGCCTGCTTCCCACATCCCCTGGCCTTGGATCAGGAGCCAGAGTCCCCACTCCCGCGGTCCTACGGCCCCTTCATTCTCCCAGGACCCCAGGACTCAGAGACCCTGAGGCAGTCGGACATTGTGGACCCCAGAGCTGAAGTCCCCTGGAGAGGGAGCTTCAGGTCAGAGTGAGAGGTGGCAGGAGATGTCCCTGAGATTCCCCTATCCTGTCCCCACCACGGTCCTTAGAAGCAAAATAGGATACAGGATGCTGAGACGGGCAGAGAGAAAAGGTGAAGGTACAGAAATCCAGAGCCATTCAGACCCCACAACTAGACTGGATGACAAGGAGAGGAAAATCGACCCAAACTTCAGTGTAGACCCCAGGAAGGAGGGAAAGGGGGAGACTCACCTGTGACGGTCAGCCGGGTCCCTCCGCCAAACAGAATACACAGTGACACAGGCTCGAACACAAACTTCTTTTCCCCCTTCACCCCCTGCCCAAGCCCATCTGCAGCTGCACCGGAGGCCCAAAGTCCAGCCTCCTCGTCACGGGTGGTGATCGGGCAGATGGCTGGGTA
>NW_011888804.1:11921342-11922237 GCF_000151845.1 Pteropus vampyrus
TCTTGGGATTCTCCTATCCTGTCCCCACCAGAGGCTTCAGAAGCAAAACGGGGTACAGGATGCTGAGACAGGCAGACAGAAAAGGTGAAGGTACAGAAGGCCAGAGCCATTCAGACCCCTGTCCTAGACTGGACGGCAAGGAGAGGATAATGGACCCAAACTTCATTGTAGAACCCAGGAAGGAGGGAAAGGGGGAGACTCACCTGTGACAGTCAGCCGGGTCCCTCCTCCGAACACCTCACACAGTGACACAGCCTCGAACACAAACTTTGTCAACTCCTTTACCCCATGCCCAACACCATCTGCAGCTGCACCAGAGGCCCAAAGTCCAGCCTCCTCGTCACGGGTGGTGATCGGGCAGATGGCTGGGTACGAAGTGGTGACTCTGAGGAAGGAATTTCAGGGCCATGGAGTTGTAGGATTTTCCATGTCCTTGGTCATGGGATGACTTTGGAGACAATGTGCTGATAGTAAATAAGAATTTTCACCTAATTCCATCCTTACATAGGATCTGTTCCTTGTCCCAGCCCAATTCATGCTGTCTGGGAACCGGGGAGGTCCTGGAAGCCATCACATCCTCAGCAGAAGAGATGGAGGAGGATCGGGGGTGGGGATGGGAGTGCAGGTGCGGGGAGAGTCACCTTTCCCTCAGGACCCTGTCACTCTGCACTGTCTAAGCCCCAGTATCTCTGCCCCAGGCTGGGCCAGACTGAAGGTGCAGTGGGATGGTCACTGTTGGTCCCCTTCTGTGCCTCACGTTGGCATCTGCTGCGTTCCCTGGGTGCATGGGCTGAATTCCTGCAGGAAGGCCCCGGTCACGGCCCTGCAAAGATAAGGAAGCCATCACTACTCCAGCACCTCTTTTCTAGGAGCTTCCCCTGTGTGTCTGTTGTCC
>NW_011888804.1:11922287-11922567 GCF_000151845.1 Pteropus vampyrus
CCAAAGTCCAGCCTCCTCGTCACGGGTGGTGATCGGGCAGATGGCTGGGTACGAAGTGGTGACTCTGAGGAAGGAATTTCAGGGCCATGGAGTTTAGGATTTTCCATGTCCTTGGTCACGGGATGACTTTGCAGACAATGTGCTGATAGTGAATAAGAATTTTCACCTAATTCCATCCTTACATAGGATCTGTTCCTTGTCCCAGCCCAATTCATGCTGTCTGGGAACCGGGGAGGTCCTGGGAGCCACCACATCCTCAGCAGAAGAGATGGAGGAGGAT
>NW_011888804.1:11923429-11923729 GCF_000151845.1 Pteropus vampyrus
CTGGGAACCGGGGAGGTCCTGGGAGCCACCACATCCTCAGCAGAAGAGATGGAGGAGGATTGGGGGTGGGGATGGGAGTGCAGGTGCGGGGGGAGTCAATTTTCCCTCAGGACCCCGTCATTCTGCACTGTCTAAGCCCCAGCATCTCTGTCCTAGGCTGGGCCAGACTGAAGGTGCAGTGAGATGGTCACTGTTGGTCCCCTTCTGTGCTTCACGTTGGCATCTGCCGCGTTGCCTGGGTGCATGGGCTGAAGTCCAGCAGGAAGGCCCCGGTCACGGCCCTGCAAAGATAAGGAAGCC
>NW_011888804.1:11923779-11924144 GCF_000151845.1 Pteropus vampyrus
CCCTGCAAAGATAAGGAAGCCATCACTACTCCAGCACCTCTTTTCTAGGAGCTTCCCCTGTGTGTCTGTTGTCCCCTTACATTTCTTCTGAATCATACGTGTCCCGGTTCATTCATGTCGCTAGGACAAGGTGAACCGACAACCTGTGACATACGTTGTACCCCTGGACTGAATCTAAATGGTGTGTGTGGGGCCCCAACACCCAGGGTGTCAGCTTGCATTCCAGTCCCCGAATGTCATCTGCAGACACGCAAGTGTCACACGGGCCTGGATCCTTCTCTTTGCGACAAGCGCCATGCTCTGTAGGCACTCTGCATTCTGTCTCCATCTGCCTGCTGTTCCTGGCCAGATCCTGCCGTGAACTT
>NW_011888804.1:11924194-11925371 GCF_000151845.1 Pteropus vampyrus
TCACACAGTGACACAGCCTCGAACACAAACTTTGTCAACTCCTTTACCCCATGCCCAACACCATCTGCAGCTGCACTGGAAGCCCAAAGTCCAGCCTCCTTGTCACGGGTGGTGATCTGGCAGATGGTAGGGTGAGATGCGGTGGCTCCTTTGAATGGAATTTCAGTTGTCATTGTGAAATAATGACTAGGCTTCTTGAATCACAGAGAACGTGCAGCTGAGACCCCTATCAGAGCTGGGGAATCTGGTGGAATCCTGGATGCCACCACATCCTCAGCAGAGGCGGTCGAGTGGATTTCAGGGACGGGAATGGGAAGTGTGGTTCAAAGAAGAATGATGTTTACCCTCAGGACCCAGATACTTCTGCACAGTGATGACCACCGGCTCTCTGACCTAGGCTGGGCCAGCCTGAAGGTGCAGTGGAATGGTCACTGTTTGGTCCTCCTATTGAGCTGGTGGTGACAGCCACCTCCTTGCTGGCATGCATGGGCTAAATTCGAGCAGGAATGGCCCAGTCAGGGCCCTGGGCATCTGGGGATGCGGTCACTGCTCCCAGCACATATTCTCTGAGTTTTGAGTGTGCGAGTGTCCAGTGTCCCTTCATTCCTTTTGATGTACACGTGTCCTGGTTCAGAACATCTCTAGTTAAGAGTACCCCCAACCTATGACGCACATTGTACCGCATGGTATGGGTGGGTCCCCCATAGTCAGGGTCTCAGACTGCTTTCCAGCCACTTTATGTCATCTGCAGAGGTTACACAATGTACACAGAGGCCTGACACCCTTCTCTCTCTGACACAGCATCATGCTCATCAAGCAGTGTCTCATTCTGCAGAGATCTGCCTGCCATTTCTGTCCAGACCCTCTGCTGCAACCTCCCTCAGGTCTCCAGGTCTCACTCTCAATCTGCACTGGAATGTTCCTGCCCTTTAACTTGTCACAGGTCATTCCTGAACACCCAGAAGCTGGGAACTACAGTGACTGGCACGTCTATAGCCAAGTCCACCCAGGGACCCCACTGCTATACCTTCTACCCCAGCTCTTCTGGAAACTCCCAGAGCAATGCCCACCACAACCATGTTTGTGAATGGATGTATGTCGGCATGACCATTATGTATGTAAGTGTATGTCGACATGCATTACTGTGTGTGCATGTGCGTGTGTGTGTGTGTGTGTG
>NW_011888804.1:11925421-11926922 GCF_000151845.1 Pteropus vampyrus
GGGCCTGGATCCTTCTCTTTGCGACAAGCGCCATGCTCTGTAGGCACTCTGCATTCTGTCTCCATCTGCCTGCTGTTCCTGGCCAGATCCTGCCGTGAACTTCCTCAGGGCTCCCGGTCTCGCTCTCAACCTGGTCAGGAACGTCCCTGCCCTTTCACTCGTCAGTGGTCACACCAGGACACCCAGAACCCGTGGCCCTTGATGACTGGCTATTCTTTGTTCATGTCCTTCCTGAGTCCCCTGCTCAGTACCTTCTTCCCCAGCTCTTACAGAACCTCGCAGAGAAATGATCTTCATGGCCATGTGCTGAATGGACATGCGTTTCCATGAGCATTTTGTGAGTGTCTGTTTATGTGTATTTGTGTGTGTGTGTGTGTGTGTGTGTGTGTGTGTGTGTGTTTGTTTGTTTGTGATAGCACAGTTTTTATTTCTAAGCAGGTGAATCTGTTTACATGGTAGTTAATGGCCCATTCCTCGATCCGGATGCTTGATTTTGACATGCAGTTCCCAGGCAGGCCACCTGAGAAGAAATGGTCATCAGGGCTTGTGGTGGAGTCAGCGGAGGCTGGCCCGTAAGGTGATGAGAGAGCTGACAGGACTTCTCTCCCAGGGGACTTGAACACAGCTGGGACCCCTGTGAGAGACATGAGGTAGGAAGGTCCCCACGGATGAGAATGGAGTGAATGACTAGGGTCCAGGGACTGAGAGTCCTGTAGTTTCTGTGACATTGTGGGCCTGAAGGACTGGGCAGAGGACCTGTCCCAGTAAAGTAAGACAAGGCGAGGTTCCTAAGGAGGAAAGCTGTAGCCTTTGAGGCTGGGGATCTCCTGGAAAGCCTAAAGAGTAGTGGAAGGCACGTGAATTGCAAGACGTGAGGAATCCAGGGAAGGGAGCCCAGGCTCTCTCCTGGAGACCGTGGGGACCGAGAGGAGTGGGCCTCGGGGGTGGACAGGGTCCACACAGAACAGCGAAATTAGGGAAGGTGCCTAGTTGGGTTGTCCTATGTTGTGCTACCTGTATCCCCTATTCTGGAACATTCTCTGGGCCATTCAGGATGAGAGTGAATCTTCCCCTCGGGGAAACAGGGCAACTCCTTCCACTGGCTCCTTTTGCACAGGGCCAGGAGGATTGTGAAACCAGAAATGGTGGAGTGAGGACAAAAATGCGTAAATCAAGAATGAGCAGAGAGCATGATGTCTGATTGACAATAGCACATTTTATTGAGAGTTATTTGGGTAAAGGGAGAGGCCGACTGGGGGTTGGGAGAAGAGATAGTCTGGGAGTCTTTAAGCAGTAGCCGCCCCCGAGCTCCAAGAGCTCGATGGGTCGGAGGGTCCTAAGAACACTGTGAGGGGCTCAGAGTCTTCTCCACGGTGCTCCCCTCGTGCGTGACCTGGCAGCTGTAGCTGCTCCTCGATTTCCAGCTTTCAGGCGTCAGGCTCAGGTAGCTGCTGGCCGCGTACTTGTTGTTGCTCTGTTTCGAGGGCTTGGTGGTCTCCAC
>NW_011888804.1:11935007-11936703 GCF_000151845.1 Pteropus vampyrus
TGCCTGCTGTTCCTGGCCAGATCCTGCCGTGAACTTCCTCAGGGCTCCCGGTCTCACTCTCAACCTGGTCAGGAATGTCCCTGCCCTTTCACTCGTCAGTGGTCACACCAGGACACCCAGAACCCGTGGCCTTTGATGACTGGCTATTCTTTGTTCGTGTCCTTCCTGAGTCCCCTCCTCAGTACCTCCTTCCCCAGCTCTTTCAGAACCTCGCAGAGAAGTGATCTTCATGGCCATGTGCAGAATAGACGTGTGTCTTCATGAGCATTTTGTGAGTGTCTGTTTTTGTGCATTCGTACTTGTGTGAGTGTGTGTGTGTGTGTGTGTGTGTGTGTGTGTGTGTGTGTGTGCGTGTGTGTGTGATATAGCACAGCTTTTACTGTAAGAAGGGGATCGATTTACATGGAAGTCCCATTCCGGAATTCTAGTCCCATTCCTAGAATCAAATGCTTGATTTTCACACCCAGTTCCCGGGCAGGTCAGCTGAGAATAAGCGGTCGTTCGGTGTCGTGGTGGAGTCATTGGAGGCTGCCCCGTAAGGTGATGAGACAGCTGGCAGGACTTGTCTCCCAGGAGACTTGAACAGAGCTGGGAACCCTGTGAGACACATGTCATAGGAGCGTCCCCAAGGATGTGTATGGAGTAAATGACTGGGGTCCAGGGACTGAGGGTCTTGCAATTTGTGTGACAGTGATGCCTGATGGACTGGGCACAGGGCTCTGTCCCTGGTGAAGTTGAGAAGGGGAGTCCTAAGTGTGGAGGGAGGCTCTAGATTTGGGAATAGGAATTCCTCAAAATGCTAGGAAGTCATAAGAGCCCCATGAATGCCTAGACTGAGCAATCATGTGAGGGAGCTTAGGCTCTCAACTGGGGGCCATGGTGACATGGAGAGTGGGTTTGAAGGTGGACATAGACACGAAAAAAGCGAAAAGAACAAGGCGTGAATGTGAGTTATTCTGATTGGTGCTGCAAGGATCCCCTGTTCTGGAACGTTCTCTGGGCTATTCCGTGTGAAACTCACCCCCAGGGAAATATGGAGACACTTTCCCCTGACTCCTTTCCCGCAGTACCAGGAGGGTCGTGTCACCCGGGGATGTTGTAGATCAGGACAAAAATGTGTAAGCCAAGAATGAGCAGAGAGCATGATGTCTGATTGACAATGAGCACATTTTATTGAGAGCTGATGGGGTACAGGGACGAGGTTGATTCGGGGTTGGGAGGGGGATCCTCCCGGGTACCCTTCTGTTCCTGCCTCTCTGTGGGGTGGGCAGAGGGTCCTAAGAACACTGTGAGGGGGTCAGAGTCTTCTCCACGGTGTTCCCCTCGTGCGTGACCTGGCAGCTGTAGCTGCTCCTAGATTTCCAGCTTTCAGGCGTCAGGCTCAGGTAGCTGCTGGCCGCGTACTTGTTGTTGCTCTGTTTCGAGGGCTTGGTGGTCTCCACGCCCTGGGTGACAGGGCTGCCGTCTGCCTTCCAGGCCACCGTCACAGTGCCGGGGTAGAAGTCATTGATGAGACACACCAGTGTGGCCTTTTTGGCGCTGAGCTCCTCAGAGGAGGGCGGGAACAGAGTGACCGCGGGCGCAGACTTGGGCTGACCTGTGGGGTGAGGGAGGGGCAGGAGTTGAGAGGGTTGCCTTTCTCCCTTGGATCTGTTGATCTCAGTCTGGAGGTGTTTTTGAAGTCTCTAGTGTTAGG
>NW_011888804.1:11936753-11938083 GCF_000151845.1 Pteropus vampyrus
ACTGGAATGTTCCTGCCCTTTAACTTGTCACAGGTCATTCTTGAACACCCAGAAGCTGGGAACTACAGTGACTGGCACGTCTATAGTCAAGTCCACCCAGGAACCCCACTGCTATACCTTCTACCCCAGCATTGCTCTGGGAGTTTCCAGTTTCTTCTGGAAACTCCCAGAGCAATGCCCACCACAACCATGTTTGTGAATGGATGTATGTCGGCATGACCATTTTGTATGTAAGTGTATATTGACATGCATTTCTGTGCGTGCGTGTGTGTGTGTGTGTGTGTGTGTGCACATGTGATAGTACAGATTGTACTTGAAACAAGATGAATCGGTTTACAGGCCATTAATGGCTAATTCCTAGAATACGATCCTTGATTTCTACATGCAGGCCCCAGGCGAGTCATCTGAGAAAAGTGGACATCAAGTTTTGTGTTGGGGTGGGCTGGCATGTAAAGTGATGGAGGAAGCTGATCTGCCTCATCTCCCAGGGGACTTGAATACAGTTGGGACCCCTGTGAGACACATGGGTAGGAAGGTCCCCAGGAGGAGTGTGAAGTGAATGACCAGGGTCCAGGGACTGAGGGTTCTGTAGTTTGTGTGACAGTGAGGTCCTGAAGGACGGGGCAAATGGCCGTGTCCCTGACCACGTAGAGAATGGCGGTGGCGGGGGTGGGGGGCTGGACAAAGGAAGGAAGGAGGCTCTAGACTATGAGGCTGGAGGATTTCCAGAAAATCTAGGAAGCCACGGAATTCACTGAATAGCTATGACTGACTGAGAAATCCTGGGAAGAAAGCTCAGGCTATATCTTGTGGGCCATGAGTGCCACACGCAGTGGACCTTTGGCGTGGATGGAGACCACACAAGAATTTAGGGAAGGCGTGAACGTGGGCTATACTGAGTTGTGCTGCCCGGGTCCTCTGTTCTGGAACATTCTCTGGGTGTTTCTGGGTGAAAGTGAAACTCCCCCTCAGGGAAACAGGGCGATATCGTCCACTCGCTCCTTTCACTCAGGGTCAGGAGGGTTGTGTCACTTGGGGTTGGTGGAGATCAGGACAAAAATGCATAAGCCAAGAATGAGCAGAGAGCATGATGTCTGATTGACAATGAGCACATTTTATTGAGAGCTGATGGGGTACAGGGAAGAGGTTGATTCGGGGTTGGGAGGGGGATCCTCCCGGGTATCCTTCTGTTCCTGCCTCTCTGTGGGGTGGGCAGAGGGTCCTAAGAACACTGTGAGGGGGTCAGAGTCTTCTCCACGGTGCTCCCCTCGTGCGTGACCTGGCAGCTGTAGCTGCTCCTAGATTTCCAGCTTTCAGGCGTCAGGCTCAG
>NW_011888804.1:11938133-11938557 GCF_000151845.1 Pteropus vampyrus
TTTCTCCCTTGGATCTGTTGATCTCAGTCTGGAGGTGTTTTTGAAGTCTCTAGTGTTAGGTTAAGATCCCTTGCTTTGGACCATCTCTGTCTGAGTGTCTGTTAAAGGGAGGCTGGTTTAGTGTGTTTCCCATAGAAGTTTTTCTCTCTTCTGAGAAACTCCTGGATACCTTCCGTTACCTGTCCTGATACCCTCATGGGTCCTGGCCCTTCTAACAGATTTCTGAGTCTGTTAGACTCGTCCTGCAACCTCCTGACACTCAGACAGGGTGTGTCGTAATGTGTGCCTGTCTGTCCCTGACGGGATCATCTGAGTTTTGTCACCTTCCGTCGCGAGATTCTGGAGATATAACTGAGCTGACACTTCTTTACTGGATGCCTTAGGGCCTTTGCTCTAAAGCCTGTTCTGACCCAAATCTGTTTCT
>NW_011888804.1:11938607-11939732 GCF_000151845.1 Pteropus vampyrus
TCCCGGGTATCCTTCTGTTCCTGCCTCTCTGTGGGGTGGGCACAGGGTCCTAAGAACACTGTGAGGGGGTCAGAGTCTTCTCCACGGTGCTCCCCTCGTGCGTGACCTGGCAGCTGTAGCTGCTCCTAGATTTCCAGCTTTCAGGCGTCAGGCTCAGGTAGCTGCTGGCCGCGTACTTGTTGTTGCTCTGTTTTGAGGGCTTGGTGGTCTCCACGCCCTGGGTGATGGGGCTGCCGTCTGCCTTCCAGGCCACCGTCACAGCGCCGGGGTAGAAGTCATTGATGAGACACACCAGTGTGGCCTTTTTGGCGCTGAGCTCCTCAGAGGAGGGCGGGAACAGAGTGACCGCGGGCGCAGACTTGGGCTGACCTGCGGGGTGGGGGCAGGGCAGGAAGTCAGAGGTATGATATCTTTCATGGTAGCCCCTGACCTCATTCTTGATGTGGGCACAAGTTCATGAGGATTCGTCAGAAACACCAGTTCAGGGAACACTGCATCCTCGGGTTTATGCCATAGAGGACAGCTTAGGGTGTTCCTCAAACAATTCGCCATCTTCCTGAGTAACCCTGAGCCTGTACACCGGCTAGCACCTGTCCAGAGATCCCCTTGAAGCCCTGTGTTCCACACGGACGTCTGACTCTCGCCCTCCTGGCTTTGCCTCCTCTTGACTTTCTGTCATTGTCTGTCTGTTTGTGCCCAGAAGAGATGATATGAGCTTTCTGACCTCCTGTTGGGTCAGTCTGGGACATTTCTGGCCTGTCACCTCTGTGTTGGAAGCCTTAGGGTCTTTGCCCTAAAAAGTCTGTTTTTACCCAAATGTATCTCTCCTGGATCATTTCTAACAGGGCGGGATCTTTGCTGATCAAGCAGAGTCTGTCTGCGGGTCCTTGGTTCTGTCTCGTTATACAGTCTTTTGGCATCTCCCCTGGCAAATTGTTCATATCACTAGAGCTTTCATGCCATAGAATCTGTGTTCTTTTGTGCAAGGAAGTGTGCCCTGTGGAGACCCAGGAGCCACCTTGTCCTCACACCCTGTCATTCAATGACCCTTCCTCCAGCATCTTCTCCCTCCCTTCTGTCCTCCCTTCTGCCAGGTTCCCTGAGTCTAGAGTGGCTGAGGACTCT
>NW_011888804.1:11939782-11941318 GCF_000151845.1 Pteropus vampyrus
TATCCTCAGGCCCTGCCTAATCCTGACAATCTGATGGCATCTCTACGGGGGTATCCGTCTGTTTGTCTCCAGTGTGGAAGATGTGTGCTCTAGTTTACTGTAGGGTCAATCTTGCGACATTTCTGACCTGACATATCTGCACTGGGCCTTTGTCCTGAGGGGTCTGCTTTCATCCAAATCTATCTCTCCTGTGCCTCTCTAATGGGGTAAGAGATTTGCTGATCAGGGAGTTTCTGTCTGCCTGTCCTTGAGTCTGTCTCACCTACAGAGTTGACTTGAGGTTCCCCATTGGTACTTGATTGGTCTGGAGATTTCATGCCGAGGCATCTGCCATCTGTTCCCTCAGGGATTCGAGCTTCTGAGTAGTGTATCCTTAAGACTTAGGAGTCTACCCCTTTTCCTTCTGTCCTTCTGCTCTCTTTTTCCTAGCTCTTAACAGCCAGAATATTCTCCTTCCCACTCCGTCCTCCCTCCTGTAGAGTTTTCTGAGGCCCAGGCTGGCTGAAGACTGCATGGCATCCCCACCGAGGCCCGTAGGAGCCCCTCCACCATGGCAACGTTCCTGAATGTGGATTCTGAGTCCCACAGCCCCGTGGACTCTCAGGGACTTAGACTCGTATGTCACCAGCATTAGCCCAGAGTGTTCCGAGTCCCTCTAAAGTTCCAGGCGGTAACCCTCATTGCCACGTTCCCCCTGGAGGTGATGTCTCCTTAAGCCCTCACAGACGAAGCTGGTCCACAGAAGAGAAAAAAGAAGTCTTAGGGCCCCCATATTCTCCTAGCCCTACTGGGAGCCTGATCTAGCCTCTCGTCTTTGGTCAGAGGTGAAGGGAGCAGCTGAGGCAAGCAAGGGCTTCCACCAAAGAGGGGACGAGGCCAGGGCCCTTGAAGCCCGTCTCTGGGATCAGTCCGAACAGGAGATAAGAAAAGGTACAGGAAAAAGAGCAAAATCAGCAGAAAATTGCCCAAATCCTGGGGAGAGCAGAGAAGTGGGGAGAAGAAGAGACTCACCTAAGACGGTCAGCCGAGTCCCACTGCCGAACGCACCACACAGTGACACAGCCTCGAACACAAACCTCTTTTCACCCCCTTCACCCCCTGCCCAGGCCCACCTGCAGCTGCACCGGAGGCCCAAAGTCCAGCCTCCTCGTCACGGGTGGTGATCGGGCAGATGGCTGGGTATGAAGTGGTGACTCTGAGGAAGGAATTTCAGGGCCATGGAGTTTTAGGATTTTCCATGTCCTTGGTCATGGGCTGACTTTGCAGACAATGTGCTGATAGTGAATAAGAATTTTCATCTAATTCCATTCTTACAGAGGATCTGTTCCTTGTCCCAGCCTAATTCATGCTGTCGTTGCGAAAGTGGTGACTCTGTCCTCTTCACCACACAGATGATGGTGTCGAGATCCCTTCGCAGACCTGGGAACCGGGGAGGTCCTGGAAGCCACCACATCCTCAGCAGAAGAGATGGAGGAGGATCAGGGGGTGGGGATGGGAGTGCAGGTGCGGGGAGAGTCACCTTTCCCTCAGGACCCC
>NW_011888804.1:11941368-11959217 GCF_000151845.1 Pteropus vampyrus
CCTCCAGCATCTTCTCCCTCCCTTCTGTCCTCCCTTCTGCCAGGTTCCCTGAGTCTAGAGTGGCTGAGGACTCTGCACGACCGCCACACGGAGATCTGGGGGAGCCCCTCAACCCCGTCACCATTCTTGGCCCTGGATCCTGAGTCTCACAGGACAGGGGAGCTTCCCTGAACTTCTGACCTGTGTGTCCCCAGACTCAGTCCCGAGGGTTCTAGGTCCTTTGATGTCTCTATGTGGTCATGCCTTCAATACTCCTAGTTCCCTCTTCTCCTTGAGATGGGCCCCCCAAGCGAACCCCAGAGACAAAGCTAGATGAACAAGAGCCCAAATGGGAGGACAGAACGGAGCAAGTCTGGAAATCAGCATGACCCTGGCAGACAGGGAAGAGTCTCCATAGGTCACCCTGTCCATTTCTCTGCCTCAGGGGTCAGAGGTGACCGGTGGAGGCAAGCAGGACAGTAAGAGTAAGGAGGGGAAGAGGTCAGGGCCCCAGGGACTGGGATCCTGGCTGAAACCTTGGCCAAGGGCTGAAAGAAGACACAGAAAAAGAGCAAACACAGCAGAAAATTATCCAAACCTCTGAGAGAACAGGCAAGGAGGGGGAACAGGAGACTCACCTAAGACGGTCAGCTGGGTCCCTCCGCCGAACACCCAACACTGTGACACAGTCTCATACAAAAACCCCTCCTTGAGAGGCCCTGCCCCACCCACAGCCCCCAGTCTGCAGCTGTGATGGAGGAAGTCAGGGCTACTGCCCGAGGCTGGCATCTGTTCAGCCGGGGCCACACATGCACCACCCCCCTGCCCAATGACCACACGTTACAGGGTAGGTGACATGGAGTGAATATACAGCAACAGGATCCTTGAAAGCGATTCTCCCAAAAGAATTTGGCATCTGATCCACTATTCCTATTACTGTCTATTGGAAATTGGGATGAGTTTGTGGAGGGCATTTGCATCTCTATGAGTCAGATTCCATGGAAATGGTGGGACATCCCTACTGTGTATTTTCAAACAATCCTAACTTCTTGGGAGACCATCAGGTGAGGGCAGAGAATGTCCCCTTCCTTCTGAACCTCCCCTCCGAGGGAGAGGCAGGTCGGCCTGCAAATAGGGGCCATTGATAACTTCCTATGTCCCCAACCATCAAATCAGGGGCTCTGACTTATCTTCCCTGGTGACATCCTAGCTTGGGACTGTCCTGAGTGAAGTCAGGGTAGTCCCGTAGGAAATGCCAGCCTGTCCTCCAGGGTGACCTTGGGAATAACCCTTTGCCATCCTCTAATCTGGTTTCAATTTGGAGTGGGTCTGGTCGTACGATCGTTGCTCTGCTTTATTCAAAGGGAGACATGAGCAACACCTGACTGTGGCTGTAGATCCCACCTCCTACTAAGGAGAACATGGATCAATGGATGATTTCAGACTGAGGGCAGATAGGCTCAGGATGAGTGAGACTATGCTGTCACCCAGAAACCAGGAGACATAGAGGTCTCTGAGGTCATGTAAGCGCAATCAGGAGCTACCCGAGGAGGCTCCCAGTGGACAAATGTCCATCATTTGCAGCCCCATTGCCATCATCACTAGAGGAGAGCTACAGTGTATGCACACAGCAGATACTTCACATCCTAGAGTTCACCATGGCACCCAAAGAGTAATTATTCGCCATGGGAGGATGGCAGGGACCAGATAGATCATTATTCTGTAAAGTAGTGGACACGAGGCAAGAGTCTTCATTTCTTTTTTTATACTAGAGTATGAAACACACTATGGGGTAAAGAAAGGGCAGCTGAAGGCACTCCCTTCATGGACACAATGCAGCCCTCACAGGAGGAGGACCGAACCGAAATATCCCATGATGCATTCCTTCCCAATGGAGTCACTGGATATCAAAGCAGCTACTGTCACTCAAAGGAGGTCGACTCGACATAGGTATGAGTCCTTTGATGCAAAGTAGCTAGTCACCCTGGGAGGCGATTTTGCCAAAGTCCAGCCTGGACCTTGTTAAGCCTCTGATGCCAGAACCACTTTGCAGGAACACGAAGCAGAGAGAGACTCACCCTGGTACGGCTTGGGGTAGGGTGCGGCTGGGGGCCACATCCTGATCGTGGGAGTGTCCTGGGACAAGCAGCTCAGTCCTTGCAGCCATTTCTTTGCAAGGAAAAGCTAGAGCGATTTGGGAGATACTTACAGACCCAAAATCCACCAATCACAATGTTGAACCTTATTTAATCCTCATATATAAAGAAAACGAAAAAGCCCCAAGAGCCACAGCACTTAAATACAACCAGATAAATACACTTAGGACATATATGAGACATTGGATGAGAAAACAACTATTTACGAATGCTAATATATTTGTCATAATTTTTGTTTGTTTAATAATGGTATTTTAGTTACTTTTTAGGCTCTTTTGTCCTGATAAACAGATGAAATATTTACAGATGAAGAGATATGCTATCGGAATTTGCTTCCATATATTGCATAAGAGACGAGCTATTCTATTGTTGATGGGTCAGCATTGTCAATGAATCGATTATTTTGGGACCTAGTTCATTGGAATGTCTGGGTATTCTTATTCCTCTGTGTCTTTGTTTTTGTGTTCTCATTTTTCCTTGCTACAAACTTACAAGAAAATAAATGGGAGGTTAGAGTAGGGGCAGCATCAGGGGTGGTTAGATTCTGGCATTCTACCAGCAGGGCCATGGAGATGAGGGAGACCTGGCGGGTCCCTTCCCTACAGGAGCCTCAGCATTCAGATTCATGATCAGGGGCAGGGTCAGGCAGATGCTGTGGCACACTCGAACACCTTAATCCTTCCACTTCTTAGGTCATGATTTTGGGCAGGGGTGTTTGCCAGCAAGCTCCTAGCGGAGCTCCTTCTTCTGCCACATTGTGGCTCCAGAGCTCCCTGGACTGTCCCCACTGCCCAGCGGCTCTGGTGAAGGCAGCTCCGTGTCCCTGATGAACTGGAGGCTCGCACAGCGATCCCTGAGAGAGTCCTGGAGCTGTGCATTGACAGCCTGTTGGGCCTGTACCTCTCTGAGCCGACCTCACCCGCCTGAGGAACCTGGGGATGAGCATGTCTCTGACACCAGCTGCAGGTGCACTTGGGGCTGAGACACAGTGAGCAAGTTGGAAAGGGGGCCTGTGGACAGGGGCCCTGGGGGTATTGTGTCACCTGAGAAGCCTGACCTTGCTGTAGCCTGAGGCCACACTCACTTTGGCCTGAGAGAGTCTGACCCCGCCAAGCTCTGCTCTTGAATTCGAATTGATCTCTGTCCTAGAGATGACCGTTAACACCCTTTTGTGCCCAGAATGGTGCCCTTTCCCACTGACCAGGTTTTCTCACATCCTCTCTCATGTGGGCTGAAATGATCTGCTCCATTCATAAATCAACCATACATTCTCTCCTTAACCCAACGTCAGATATTGACTCTCTTCATCGTTAAGGACCCTGTCCCCCGATAGCGTAACCTTGAGACTGACCTTGACCCCACAAACAGCTGAACAGAAACCCACTGCCTCTATGCCTCAGCCTCGCCTGGGATCCTACTCATTTCTCCCTGATTCCTTCAGGGCCCCCCGGATCCCGCTCACTCAGCCCTTCTCCCTTCCCAGGTGGCAAGGACTGCATCCCAAGGGCCGTCCATGCAGGATAAGTCCCTGTTGAGGGTCATGGCTCTCACCAGTACTCAGATGTCACCTGGTCCCTGGTGGACTGGTTGAGTGAATGACGAGTAGTGGAATCTCATGTCATAACTCCCGTGGCCCCTGAATACTGACCCTTTAACCTAGACTCAGCCGGACGCAGAATGCACATCAGAAATGTCAGATGATAAATGATTAGATCTTTATTGAAGAGATATAGACATGGGAAGAGAGTGGAGCTCCCCACTCTGAGCTGATCCTGGGCAGGGGTCTCAGGGGTACAGTGGAGAACTGGGGGAAGGGGTATCTGGCTGAGGACGGCCCCCGAGAGTGGGGAGCAGAGAGTCCTAAGAACACTGTGAAGGGGCCAGTGTCTTCTCCACGGTGCTCCCCTCGTGCGTGACCTGACAGCTGTAGCTGCTCTTAGATTTCCAGCTTTCAGGCGTCAGGCTCAGGTAGCTGCTGGCCGCGTACTTGTTGTTGCTCTGTTTCGAGGGCTTGGTGGTCTCCACGCCCTGGGTGACGGTGCTGCCGTCCGCCTTCCAGGCCACCGTCACAGCGCCGGGGTAGAAGTCATTGATGAGACACACCAGTGTGGCCTTTTTGGCACTGAGCTCCTCAGAGGAGGGTGGGAACAGAGTGACTGAGGGCCCAGACTTGGGCTGACCTGTGTGGATAGAAGAGGGGGTGTTAGATGTAAGGAGATAGTCCCCACTAATCCACAGCCTCTGTGACCATTCGCAGGTGTTTGATCTTAATCTCCCTGGTGACCTTCCTTTTCTGTCCCCTCCTTTCCACTCAGCCCCTGAACAGCAAATAGCTTCCCACCCTTCCAGAACCTCTTCTAAGTCATCTTCTCCAGGTGACCCTGTCAAGCCCTGCCATATGCAGCCTCAATTTCCCCAAGTGTAACCAGGGCAGACTGTCCTCCCTCCTTCTGATTTCCAGACTCTGGATGGGAGTCTAGCCCTGACCTCCCATGCCCCCAGCCCAGCATCAGACCACTAACTCACTTTATTCTTCTGGAGCCTGGTGCTTCCTTTGTGGTCTAAGGTCCCCCACCTGACGGGCCAGGATGATAATGGCAGAGGGTGGGAGGCCTCGTGCCTGAGCCCAGCATGCAATGGGCCCTGAAGCCTCCCAGCCTCCCTTGGGCACTTGGCTTTGCCTGTCTCTGGCCTCAGCTCTCCAGTGAGGACTGCGTCCTCCCAGCCCAAACCCCAGGGCTCCACTGCGGCTCTGCCCATTTTCCCTATTCCTTGTGCACTGACCCCAGGTCCCTTAAATGAGGCTGAGTTCTTGGAGCCGCTCCCCCACACAATGGGCGCAGCAGCCCCATGGCCACCCCAGTACCTCTGACAACCGATGATTTCACCAGGCAGCCGTGTAGCTGAGGCCCCACTTCACTCCCCTATTTGTCATCCTCTGAATCTAACACCCTGTGGGAGGCTGACCTTTGGATAGATGGGACACTTGGGCCCCAGGCGTCACGGGGCTGCAGGGTCAGAGGAGTCTCTGTCCCATGCGATTCACTCTTTTCTGACCACCATCCTGGGAGGGCTGGGTTTCTAGCCAGCTCGCCCCATCTCACCCACGTCTCTGCATCTCCATGTCCCCATGGCCCAGCAGAGGCCCTGAGAGCTTCAGCTTAGAGTGAGCAGGACCCCTCTCATCATCCTCCATGGGTCATAACCCCAGCCCTGCCCTGGCCTCCTCCTGTGTGACCCTCCCAGCTTAGATGGGCATCATGCCTTGAGCCCAGACTTTGAGGGGCTCGGGATTGCCTCTAATCTCCCCCAGTGCCCCTTGTCAGAAGGAGTCCTAGCTCCTATGTGGGCATCTGCCCTGGAAGAAGTGAAGGAGACCCATTCTAGGACTAAAACCCCAGCCCAGGCCCCTGGGACCTGACTGCATCCCACTGTCAACCTCTGGAGGGGCTCCTGCCATTGAGGTCCTGCCTGCTGGTTACACGGAGACCAACCTGCCTTCCCCAGACTCCACAGAGAAAGGTGGGGGTCAGTCTGCTGGGAAAGCAGAGAGGAAGCAAGCCCCAAGAGAGAAGAGTGACTTTCCCAAGACAACAGAGGGGTGGGACAGGATGGAAAAGGTGGTGAGAGCCACTTACCTAGGACGGTGACCTTGGTCCCTCCACCGAAGAAATACCACAGTGACTGAGGCTCAGACTAAAACCGGCCAGGCCAACACTTGGGGCCTATTCCCTGGGGGCCAGTCTGCAGCAGGAAGCTGCTGGGCGTGACGGGTGCAGGGCTGCCCAAGTAGAGCTATGTTCTGGGGTGGGGCTGGTGGGCAGTCAGTCCCCAGAGGCCAGGGCACACCTGGGTGGGGCCTCATTTTGGGGCCTCTGAGTGCTCCTTCTCCATAGTTTCCCATCTTCCAGCTAAATGAACGTCCTCCCTGGGCCTATGGACACAGGGTCATTTCTGACTCATGGTGGTCCCCCACAGAGACACCCTCCCCCTTTGTCTCCACACATTGAAACACAGTTCAGTTCCACCTCTTTCATGAAGCCTTTTCTGATCTCTCAGACCACTGTCTTCACCTGTCCATCCATCCATCCATCCATCCATCCATCCATCCATCCATCCATCCACCCATCCATTATCTATCTATCCATCCATCCATCATCTGTGCATTTGTCCAACAATGGCTCCCAACTGTTTCATGTGCCGGGACATGGTTGGGTCCCCCTGGCTTTCACTCTCATCCTTCTTTGAAACCTCTCAGATCAAAGCCAACCAGACCCTCATCCTGGTCAAGTCCCACGTTCCTCCCCAGTCCCCTGATGTCTGTGTAAGAGGTCCCTCTTTCTGGTGACTTCCCCTTGGCATCTGAGACTACCCACTCAGCCCCTCCCTTTTTCCCCAGCCCCTGCATGGCTGCTGACTCCAAGACCACCACCTATAATCCCCTTCTTCCTGTACACTCTCCCACTCTCTCTGTCTGTGACCCACACTGTATACTTCAGCGACTGCCCAGGGGTCTCCCATCTCTATTTCCAGCCCTGGCCTCTTTTATTTTTTGGCTCAGATTCACATGGGCTCTGCCTCCTGAACTCTTCTTGAATGCCCTACGGGAACCTCAAACTCAACAGGCCCCACTGAAACACCTCACATTGCCCTGTATTGTCCTCACTTCAGCCGATTTCTCTCCAAGCCAGAGAGGCCTGGAGTTGTCCCAGAATGCTTTCCCCTCATTAAATCACCCTCTATGTTTTAGACATTCTACCAAAATACAAAAATATCATTAAAAACTTAGACAAAGAAACAGAAACACCAAGTTACACTCTAAGAGTTTATGATGGCAAGAATTATTAGGCTTTGCGAAACCTGATTTCATCTCCCAATATGGTTTATCTAAATTGGAAGGTAACATGTTACTTTGGGGCCAGTATTTTTTTTCACCTCAGTAGCAGGGCCATTTGGTCACAGTTGTATTTAAGATGTGCACATAAGGTTTTTGAAACAAAACTTAATATAATAGCAATATCAATTCAATACTTGCTTCTGATTTAAAGAGCGCAAACACCCAGCCTTTTTATCAGGTTAATTATTTAAGGAAACTTCTTCAACTTTCACCAAACTCATAGCAACTTTCACATTTCTTAAAGTCCAGGTTGCCCACTCTCACTTTCATTATTCAACACATTCTACAGATTCTAGCCAATGAAATGAGATGGGGGAAAAAGAAGTGTAATAAGTAATAGGAAAAAAGAGAGAGCATCGCTCTTTGTAGATGATGTGATAATCTACTTTGAAAAACCCCCAGACCATCAGCTGAAGAACTATTAGAACTAATACAAGAGCAACATGCAGAAACCAGGAGTTTTCCCTTCTACACAGCAGTAACCATTTAAGATATGAAGTTGAGAAAAAATTTACAGCTTCAATAAAAATTATATTTAAAAACTCTAAATACTCATAAAAAATAAACAACAGAAAATGAGCAAGATTTCCATGAACGAAATATAAAACAACTTGACCAATGGACAGAATACAATAATGAGTTAGTGGGGAGCATATCATATCCCTGGAAGAAAATGCTGAGCACTGCAAAGATGTCAATTCTTCTCAGATTAATTCATATATGCCATGAAATTACAAACGCAACACCAAAGGAATGATTTTTGAAAATGAGTGAATCGATTCTCAAGTCCAACAGAAAAATAATGACAGAGAACACAGGTATTTTGAAAAATAATAATAATAATGGATTCTTCCTCTGATACCAAAACATGTTGTAAAGGTAAAGTAATTAAAACAGGGTGGAATGAATACAAGAATTGATCATTAGGTCATTAGAACCAAAGAGAGAAAATGATTAATCAATAGTTTAATATTTGATAGTGATAGAAACTGCATTTCTATTCAACAAATACTTGACTATTGGCTCACCATTTGGAAAATAAATAAATTATATCCTTACATACACAAAAATATACTGCAGTTGAAATAAAAACAAACACCAAAACAATAAAAGTACCAGAATAAAATAGAAAAAATGAACTTGTAATATTCAAATAAAGAGTCCTCCTCTATGCTTGTCACAGATCACAGAAACCATTAAAAAAAAAGTTAAACCAATTTGACAAATAAAATTAAAAATGGCTTTTCAGCAAAAGACCCCATTAACAAAAGGCATAAAATAGATCAGGGAAAAATATTTACAACATATATCCTTGACAAGGGGGTTAATATCTCAAATATATGAAGAGTTCCTATAGATTTATAAGAAAATACAACCAACTGAATAGAAAAACAGGCAAAACTATGACCAGTAAATTCACAAAAGAAATAAACTCAGTCAACAAAAGTATAAAAGGGAAATAAGTTTTATCAATGATCAAATAAATGAACAACAAACATACTCTCATTTTTGCTCATCACATGGGCAAAATAAAAAAAGATCAACAATATCACATTATTGGCAAGGATGTGGAGGACAGAGCACCATCATTCACTGTAACGAGTGTGAGTTGGAACAGCCTTTTGGGAGAGCAATTGGGCACTACCTAAGAAAATTCCAAAAGCACCTTCTCTCTGATCCAGCAATTCCACTTTTAGGCATCTATCCTATGGTAATAACGTAAGTGCACTTTGTACATGCACACATGGCATATGCTTACTCCCATGGAGATTTCCACTGTGGCATTGCAGTGGAAAAAATTATATTTTTTAACTGGAAACAACTGAAATGTCCTTGAATAGGGGAATGCTTAAATGTATTCTGGTTCATCCAGACTTTGAATTCTTACAAAGCCATAACAAGAACAAGGGAGGTCCCTATAAACTGTTATAGAAAACGTCAATAACAGGTTGTTTAAGAGCTCGTTGTGGGATAATATGCAGAGAAGTATTTCATTTTTGAAAAATAAAATCCCACCACCAACTAGAGGTGTGTGTGTGTGTTTTCAGGGACATACACACATTGGAGAAGGGCTGGAAGTGTATAGACCAACCGGACAGTGGCTGTCTCTGGAGAATGGATTTTAGGGTAAGGTGTGGAGAAATGGTAAGCAGAGACACTCAATTTTTACTTTACGTGCTTCTGTGCTTAATCGTTTTTTTTTTTTACGAGTACGTTACTCTTGTATTGAAAATTATTTTAAAAGATAAAAATGAAATAAACCTTCTTGTAAACATTTTCATAACTACAGATGATCATGAAACAAAAATTAAAATTCGGTGAAATTTCACCAGCCAGAGACTCACCATTGACATTTTTCTATATTTTCTGATAAACTTTTGAAAATGTGCACATACTTAAAAATACCTAACTGAAAAGCATTCTGTATATTTGGCACCATATGTATCCTTTTAAAAATGGATTTTGCCATCCTATTTGAGATGCTTCAGGAACATAATTTTGGAGATTTGTGTAAGATCCCTTGTGATGGACGCTCCATACTGTATTTAGTCACACTCTTTTGGCTGGATATTTAGGTTATGTCCAATTTTCTCCCATCATTAATAATGTTGAACTCATTATTCTTGTTTGTAAACCTTTGGTTATTTCTTCGATTATCCCCACCCCCCCAGGATGAACTCCTAAAAGTGGAATTACACAATTTAAACAAATACGCTTTCTTTTATGACTTGGATATTGCTAAAATGGTTGTACATTTTAGACTTCTATAAACAGTCCATGAGGGTGCCCATTCCTCCTCATCAATTCTCCGGTACCATCGCTTCAAATTCACTGGGCAATGTCAATATTAATCTTGGACCTGGTGCCCGCACGGACCAGTGCCTCTGCCCGGTGCCCAAGCCTCAGGCTTCGGCCACTACCCCTTCTCTGTCCTCTCATCTGGCCTCACACCAATCTCCGATCTGAAGCCGTCTTTCCAAAACACGGATCCAGCTCTAACAGCCCTTTACTGAAATCTCTCAACAACTTCTCCTGGACCCTAAGATAAAATATGGAGCCCACAAGACCCCGGTGGTCTGAGACCCAGCTCTGCTGCCAGCTCTCTGCCACGCATGCGCACCTCGCTCTTCTCTCTCCGACCGCTCTCTTTGCCTGGAGCTCTCCCATTATCGGTCAGCACCCCTCCATCTGTAAGACGAGTGTGGGCACACCCCTCGCTCTTTACTGCTCTTAAAATGGCCCATGAGTCTGTTCCCTCGTCTGGACATGACTCACTTGATTCAGCTCTACCCACCTTGCGTCCCCAGACCTGGCCCAGGTAAACATTTATGAACGAGTTGGGGAGTGGAGGAGAGACCAAGCCAAGCCCTAGCCCCCTCTCTCTACACCTTGCCGACCACTGCTTCTCTTGGACCATTTTGTTAAGATGCAAGACACGCTGGTGAGGTCACAGCGTTCAGGCCCAGAGGGGGACTGCGGCCACTTCTCTGGGCCTTTGTCTCCGTCTGAGACAGCAGGACCTTGTGGGAACACTGACCAGGAGAGTCTGCCCCTAAAATGAAAAATAGTGCCTGCTGGGTATGCCCTGCCCCTACTTCCCTATTTCTGCCCTACCCAGAAGGCCATGAGGAGGCGAGTGAGGCACTGGTCTGAGGTGCAAAATACAAGAGGTGCCAAAAGACTCAGTCATCGAGATAAGTAATATTTTAATACACTATTAAAAAATAAAAATCAATGCAAACAAATCTATACTGGATAAAAATGTCAACTTTAAATAAAGTCAATGTCTGTCCAGGCCCCTGCTTGCTTTTTCTCATCCTTCCCCCATGACATGCTGGCTCCTTACCTGTCCCTTAGGATCCGAAGGCCGCTTCCTGCCACGTCTTGGGGGCCTGGAGCACTGCTCCACAGTATTACCATCAGGGGCATCAAGCCATGGGTGTCCACGACCAGGCCCAGCAGCAGCAGGGGCCAGTGCTGCCTGGGGCCAGATCTCTGGCCCCCGGGGTCCTTATGGCCTATTTGGCCTATTCTGGGCCTCGTCCACCCTCAGGATCAAAGGCATCTCTGGTCTGATCTTCAGCGTGGGCTCCCTGGAGGGAACATGTGCTGTTGGCAGGTGCCCCTGGTCCTTCTTGCTGGCAGTGGCCATCCTAATGGCCCCATCTTCTGCCTGAGTCTTCTCTGGTCCCTGTCCCCACTGCCTGATCCTCTCCAAGGTTGTTACCTCTGAGGATCATCCTCAGAATGGCATCTGCCAACTGCCCTGCTGTGGTTGGGATCCAGAGCTCAACCACCTCCCACTGCAGCCCCCGCTGGCCCCGCCTCTGAGGCTTTGGGTAGGCCACACCTGCTCCTGCCCTCCTTCCCCAGTTCCTCAAGGTTGCCCCCATCTGTGGAACATCTCCCTGGGGCCTGGAGGGGCTGTGGAGGGCAGCCAAGCGCCCAGTGGGTCAGAAGTTGCTCAGGCCTGAGTTCCTTTCTGTAGGGTTGGGGCTTCTCGTCTGATCAGTCCCCAGGCTGGGTGCCTGAGCATTGCAGTCCTGCCAGTCAAGCTCAGCCTGTCCTTGGCTGCTTTGGTCAAACCTGGTTGGTTCCCCTCTGGTCAGCTCTTCACTCGGCTTCTCAGCTAGGCAGGGCCCTGCGGGGAGTGATCTAAACCCCTCACTCAAGGAGTAACGTCAGGCTCGTCAATGTTGAGACCATCCAGACCTAGGTCACCTCTGGGCCTTAGTTTCCTTATCCGTGAAATGGGGAGAGCTCTTCTGCAGCAAGGAGAGCCTGAGGATGAATGTTGAACGGATGCCGATGCCCTCTCCACTCTCCCCTTACTTTGGCCTTCAGAGCAACTATTGGTGTGTCCTTGGGGCAAGTGTCCCTGTTTTACAGGTGAGAAAACTAAGGATCAGAGAAGATGAATGCAGGACCCAAGGTAGTTCCGGGACGGGGATGCGAGATGAGCTGGAATTTAGAAGTGAGTTTGTCTCCTGCATTTCCGGCCCTCTGTCTACTTGGAAGTCTTGTGCTTTGCTCCTAAGGGAGCCATGGTTTGGGTTCTGTTGGGCTGAGGTGCAGGGGAGATGGGCTGCACAGTTGCTTTAGGTTCCGGTCCTTTTTGAAGTCCAGGAATATAATATAGAATGCGATGATGAGACTGATGCTGCTCATCTAGCTCTGACAAGATGCCTTTCTTAGTGCCACACAGTCAAGAGGGCTGGCCCTTGCACGACTCCAGGGCATGCTTTGTGGACGGCAGCATCACTCTCGGAGTCACACTGCCAGATGTCTAGGAGAACTGAAAACCGCAGGTTGCAGGTTCCTGTCTGTCAACACCCAGCACCCACCCTCATGCTTTCCAGTTGCTATTTTAGCCACCGGATCTTTCATATATTCACTCAAGCCCAGAGCTGCAGCCCTTCAAGCTCTTGGTTTTCTGTTTCAACAACTCTAAAGGGGGACTCAGGACCAGCCAAGATGACTTTCCTGGGAGGTGCCTTTACAAGTCATCTGGCCCATATTTTGAGTCAGATAACCCTTAACTTTCCTGCTATGTTTGATGAAAATGGATCCAGCGTCTTCCATTGGATGCAGTAACAGACAGATAACTTGGGACTTCAGTTCATGGATATGGATAATGGTTGCTGGAAGGCAATTGTCTGAGGATCTCTGTGTTTCTGCATGTCTCTTGAGCAAAGGCACCGATTGACTTCGTGTTGGACCATTTTTCCAAGGCTGTTTGTATAGTGAACAGCCTCAGAAAGAAGAGATGATGTCTCCCTCTGGAGCGAAACGTGCTTACTGGCCAGTATAAAAGATGTGGAGTTCCCAAGCTTGGATGCTCAGCTGTCACCTGCCCCTCTTTACATCACCCTAAGGGACTCAGAGAACCGGTGCAAGAAGATGCTATTTCAGCTGATATTCATAATGATACTGATACTCAGGCTACTCGAGTAATAAACTGTGAGTAATAAAGTGGTCTTTGTCCCTGACCCAGGAGTCTTGTGTCTTTTGCCAGCATCTGGGAGTCTGTGACAGGCTTACTTTTTTAGCTTGCAAGTAGAGTAAAAATCTCAGACCCTCCACAGTTCTTGATAATGATGATAATGAGGAGGAAGAAAGAGGTGAAGTGGATGATGGTGACTGGACTTAATGGTTTGACCAAACTCATCAAAGCAGCTTTCAAGGAACTCTAGGCTGGATCTTTCCACCCTGCAAACACTGCTTAGACAACTTCCGAGGGATAAGTCTTCAGCACTGAGGGCTGGATTATACAACACACACACACACACACACACACACACACACACACACACACACACACATCCCTGGCTATGAAGACAGGCAAGGCACCGAATGGTAACGGGGTGTGGGCGCCCTAACAGATGTCATGAAGGGTATGGGGGGAGCCCCTGGGAGGCCCCAGATCCAGTCCAGCTTCTCCCCATTGTAGTGTTCGGCCCACTCCTGTCTTTGACCTTTTGCTCCTAGTGCTTGAGGGACTGGGGTAGTGTCTGCACTGGAGTCCAGGCTAAAGCTGCTCTCTCCCAGTACCCGGATGTGGATGTGACACTCACCCACTGCCCAGGGGCCAGAGGCATGCTTCCCCCCAGGGGACAGCTCCATGTCTTGGGGAAAAGAAGGCTGTACCTAAATGCAGCATCCCCAGCTGCTCCTCCTCCCCCACCCACACACCTGCCATTGCCTCTGGGCAGACACCACCACAGGCCACATCCTCTTGTGGTGGCCACAGTCGGAAATCGAGGTCTGACTGGGCCCTGGGGACCCTCGAGGGATAGGCTGAGCATTCCCAGCTGGTGCAGCTGCAGCTCTGGCTCGCCCGGCTCTGCCTTCTGCCCCCTCCCTGGACTCAGATGTGCCAAGGGCTGGTTTCAGGCCTGGCCAGAGGAGTCTAGTTCCAGCTGTTTGGCTCAGTGGACCTGCTACTCAGTGTCCCTGGCTCCTCTGCATCTTTCCCTGGCCTTTCTTTTCTGGAGTGGAGGGCTGTGTCCCTAATTAGTCACTTCTGCCTGCTCTGTGTCAGAGGGTACCCCCTGCCTCCTGCTGACCAGTCTCCTGCCCACTCTCTATCCCACAGGCCACAGAGACGCTGCCTGTGGCTACTGTGGACTCTTTTCTCTTAGGCCCAGTCTCCCCAGCTCCCCTCTATCCCCAAATTCAACCTGCTGGTCTTTCTCATTTCATCTTGAGCATATGAATGTTGGTGCCTCAGGGTGGGGGTTTGAGGCAGAGGGTGAGAAAGTATCTATCTAAGGAGATGATAAAGGTTCTGGAATCTCTGAGTTCTGAGTCAAGGTCCGGCTCTGTGGCTCCTGAGCCCCCTCTGAGGGGTCCTCAAGAACCCTGAAGATCCCAGATCCTTTAGTAACACAGAAAATGGGGAAAGAATCCAGCTGCTTCTGTAGATATCACAGACTCACCGACTTGGCAGCCATCTTCTAGCTCTTTTACTGATGAGAAACAGGCACAGAGAGGGAGAGTTTCTTTCCTAAGACACACAGCAACTTGGTGTAAAGACTGTGTCCTGGGACTTACCAGGACCAGCCAGAGACCAGGGAGGACCAGTCCTTTTGGACATAGGGTGGGGCCAGCCTAGAATTGGAAAATTTCAACTGATTTAACACACAACTCTCCCAATCTACTGACTGGAGTGCAGCCCGAAGGAGAGAGTCCAGTAGGGGGCAGCAGAGGCCAGTAGTAGAAGGAGATGAAGCTTAGGAAAGGGCTGGAGCTCAGAGGTGGAGGCAGGCAGAGACCAGGGAAGGGCTCCACGGGAGGGGTCCAGAGCAGGATGAAGGAGCAGGACTCTGGTTCCGCATCTTCCCTGGCACCCACCTCACCCCTGAAACCAGGACCGGGCCTGAGGGGAGGTGAGTGAGGTGAGTTGCACCCATGTAGGATGGGATCCTGACTTTACTTACAGTTTTGATGTTTTATTCATCATAGAATGCTTTTTGCATTAATTTTGATTTCAAAAATATTGCATTGAATATTATTTATGTTGATTAATGAGTTTTGGGAAACCCCTCTTAAATTTTGCATGAAAGGAGAGTGTCTGACTTGCCTCATGCCTCACTCTAGTCCCAGTTATGTCTGGAAAACGTTGAAAACCCTCTCCCTCCAGCCAGGGGAGGTGAGTGGGCTGGAGTAGGGGTGGTCAGTGCACGGCAGTTCCTGCCTCACCCGACCAAATGAGTTTAGATATTTGCATAGCAGAATCCTGTTTTTCAGGTCCTTTCCAAAGTCTTGTATTGACACCTGGAAGGGTTATACTTCTATCATCAGGAGACCCTGCCTGACAGGTGGTGGCTTTGTAGCAGCCACAGCTCCTACAACTGTTCCACCAGCAACATTCAGCTTGGTGGCCTTACCCAGAGAGCCTCAGTGGTCCAGTCTGCCTTATGACATTCGTCTGAAGCGTTCTACCCCGATGGCTATTGAAACTAATGTGATTTCTTTTCAATTCTTATTTTATCATTCTTAAAAGCCAACACATCCTCACATTTATTTATAACTATACGTGTCATACAATGGTAGCTATTGCATTGCAGGTTGCAAATTAATAACGATAGCCTAGTGACTTGTTTTTAAAAAGTGACTATAAAATAGATAAATGACTGCATGAGGTCACCTCATTTTAATGTTGATCTCACTGGAGACATCTCTTAATTTTCCGTGATTTAACGATACTCCTTTAAATGCCCATTAATGCGATATCGTACTTCTACTGACAAATAGAGTCAGACGGGTTCTAAGGAAAGTACGTCTGAAGAGTATATTCGACAGTGTAGACTGGCTTTGCCAGTTAGATTACACAGTGGGACTTTTCCATAGATTTAATGATATAAATCGGCAGTCCCAAGTTTTGTAGAAAAAGTATACTCCAAGTACATGACAGCATGAAAGCATTTTCTCAAAAGATATTGGCAAAGAGGCACTACAATTACAGATATTCTAATTTTTCTCAATTTTAAAAAATATATGTCTTACACAGGGGCCCTTAGTGAAGGAGCAGCAGATTTAACTAATAAGTTCTGGTCAAGCCTTCTTGATGTATATCCCAGAAACTGAGAAGGTAGATGACAAATGGCTAGGCGACACCTCTCTGCAGGTGGTTCCCTGGGAAGCTGACTCTGGGATGGAGCCAGAAACTTGTAGGAGTTTCACTAGGGGGAGTTCTCTTGGACCAACCACTCAGCAAGCCATGGGTCACAAGCAGGGTGGCCCAAAGAGGGAATCAGCTGCAGTACAGGCTCATCTTCAGTGACCCCACGGGGAACTCGGCTGCTGGGATGGCCTTTCCCAGTTCTCCCAGTTGGGCTGAGAGGATGGATCTTCAGACCCTCACATTGATCAGGCTTTAGAGGCCAGCTGCCCAGGGCAGGAACATTATATAGGGCGAGGTGGTGCTCTTCATTCAGGGAGCTGACAGATGAGGGCTAGGGCTGCCTGCGGTCAGCTCTCCCAGCAGATGGGGCCATAAGCCTTTCATTCCAGAAGGTGGTGCATCAAACAATCCACCACCGGAATCCTCTTGAAGTCAGATGGTCTCCAGTCCTTTGCTTTCAACAAAATTAAAAGAGTATAGTATAGAGCTGCCAAGAGGTAGATCATTAAAAAAATAATTTTTGACAATCAACGATCAGTAAGTAACACTACTACATTTCAAAACTTCTGTTTGTGAATGTCTGTGTTTGAGACCAAGGTTTTTTTGAGTTTCATATAACAATGAAAGCCAGGACAGAACTGACTCAGGACACTGTTTCGTTCTAGCAGTAAGTCCTATTAATTGGTAGATCCATGAATCAACACTATTTAATAATTACTTATGAAAATTTGAATATGTTTATGTTGTTTTGATCAAATTTGTCACAAATAATTATAACTCAACGTGGAAGTCATGTTCCACTTAAAACCACAGGATCTAAAACAAATTTCGAAATATAAATTTAACATATATTTTTATGATCAAGATGTATGACAGGATAATGAATAAGAAACTTTCAGGTCTAAAAACATGTGAGCAGATAAGACTCAGTAAGGGATGTGGGATGGAAACAAGCTCAAAGAGAAGAAAGACAGAGAAAAGAATTCCAAATGTTAGAAGAATTTTTTAAAAGAGTGGACATCAAATAATGATGTATTTGCTTCCACTTGATATATGGAAAAGAGTGAAGCCAATGTTTTACAAACTTTTGATGAAAACTGTAGGTGTCAACTTCCAAAGCAGCAGGATGTCCTGGTGAATCTCAGTTCTTTTATATGGGGGATGAGCCATGGTGTTGAGGGCTCAGCTGTCTCCCAGCTCCCTCTCCTCACAAGGAGGCCTTTCTCTCATGAAAATGCTTCCAGCCTCTCTTGGCACAGAATGATCATAAACTAATAAGATTGACCGCCACGAGTCAGAGGCCATCCAAGAGCCAGGCACTTTCTTTTCTTTTCTTTACTTTTCTTTTCTTTTCTTTTCTTTTTTTTTGCATGTTGAATCTTTTCAGCAGTGATGAGAGAAGGCAGCGAAGGAGCTGAGCCTGGAGAGGGGACATGGTTGTCCTGGGGCTCAGTTAGCAGGGAGACCTCTGGATCCACAGGTGCTTGTAACTCAGAACGGACCATGTGAGGAAAGCCATTTCTTGTGAGAATATCAGGATTTTCTTCCTCAACGGAAATGTAAAACCTCTTGTGGAGCCAAGTGATTGCTGGAGCATCGGCCGTCCCATTGTCAACCCAGTCCTTTTTGGAATCTCGTTCCGGAGAACACAACCTTTGGAACATCTGAGATGTATGACCGTGCTTGCTGG
>NW_011888804.1:11960112-11964826 GCF_000151845.1 Pteropus vampyrus
ATTAAAAAACATTCCTGACTACTGAGGGTAATAATTAGCACAAGTCAATCAATCAACCTGAATAATGATAGGTAAATAATTGTGTAGCAGTTGGTGACCTGCAGATAATTGGTTGATATCAGACAAGAAATGCCAGGCGGGTACTGTGAAGTGAGGGGCTGCAGGAGGCATCTCTGGAGGTGACTGCAGAGCTGCTATCAGGATGGGAAGATGGAACCAGTAATAGGTTCCCTGACTCTGTGGGGACAGCAGAGTCAGTGCCCTGTGGGGAGGGTCTGATTCATCCAATGGTGAACGAACAGTAAAACTAACGTGTCTATGATTCAAAAACAGTTCAGTTCCAATGTGATACTTTCTCCTAAGGACGTTGGGGGCAGGCATGATGTGCCATCAGGTGTGGTAAGCGGGAATTTCTGGGTAACATATCAGGTGGTATGGCAGCCTCTTAGCACATAGAGGGGCCTCCAGGACAATGCCGCTGACACAGGGACGGATTTGATAGAAGGGAGTTCACACCACTTCAGACTATGGCCCCTCCCTAGTTTACCTGGGAGGAAGACACCCCCAGGGCAGTGGTACTAATCCCTTTCCTCCACAGCTGTACCCACTGTGCAGTGATGCCAGGGGTTTATGATGCTGCCTGTGCCTGTGGTGCTCGGCCACGTGTCTAGGGTCCATGTGTCTAGGGTCCACAGGATGCCCCCTGTCCACTGTTTCTAAGACAGAAAGCAGCCAGCGCATTTAAACAGAGAAGGGCAGTTGCTCAATAGGGTGAGTGATGTTCCCAAAGTCACCCGTAGAGCAAGAGGGAAGAGTAGGACCTGGCAGGTCTGAAACTGGAAATAACAATCTCTTTTGAGTGTCAAGGAACCAGACATAGATAAGGGAGGAAAAATGAGGAAATTTAGCCAACACTTCAGGGCTCTCACAGAGACGTCTTCCTGTCAGTTCTTCCAGCTGCCTGTGGGGGCGCTGCTGCTCTTTGACATTAGGCAGGTCAGGCATCTGGGAGGGCAACGAGCTTCCTGCTCCCTTAAGTGCAGATCAAAAACTCCAAGGATGAAATACTCCAGATGGAAGTAACTAGAGCGACCTATTCACGATCTTTACGCTGGAAGAATCTGTGAATTATTGCTTAGATCCTCTGGAGTTGGTGCGGAAACTATTGACTATCGCCAGAGTATGATCGAATAGGGAGCTAAGTCTGTCGATGGGGACTCTGGAGGAGAATTGCTGTTACCACAGGACTGAGGTAAGCAGGATTATGGATGGAACTCAGGTAAACCCCTCATTACTCCTTGGATCCGTGATTAAAATATTAAACACAACAACAACAACAACAATACAACACAGCAGGCCTGATAATGGACCAAAATCTTCCAGAAAGAAGCTTTGGTCACCTCACCTGACAAGAGATCTCGACTAGCGAAGGCATTTGCTAAGGGTAAGGCGGGTAAGGAGTGGGTAGAGGAACGGGGATTACAGATAGTGGTTCTAACCACAGGTCTAGTCGCAGAAATGGGACTATAGGAGTGACAAGTATTTTTTTTCCTTATATTGATTGGTGTGAATATGTTTGGATGCATATTAGTCACGTTTTTATTTGGTTTCCCTGTCTCATCTCATTGTCATCTAACATTCGATGTATTCCCAGTAGTTCATTTTATATCTCAGTGTTTAAGATATAAAGTATCAAATGAGCTGGAGAGAATAAATCTCACCAGCAGGAAAATAGTATTCTGCATCCTCTTATGGGAAAAGCTGAGCGTATTGTTGAGAGTTCACGGAATGTGTTTATCACGTTAAGTGGAAGAGTGGCTACCGGTGTTCTATTTCCTCAGAGACCGGGTTATTTGTGGAGATGTGAGTGGTGACAAGGGGTGCAATGTGGTGACTCATTAAGTATCATTGTTGAAAATCTGAGTTGGAGCTCACAGGATTATTTTTCTGTGTGTGTTTCTGGTTAGGGTGGGTGGAAAGACAGATTCCTGTGTAGGACGTGGAGGGTAGAAGGAAGCAGCATCCGCTGTGTAGCTCACCCCCTAGCTGAGTGTCTCCTGGGTCACTCTGTAGGAGGAATCGACGGCCCTGATTCCCCTGGACTCACCTTCCACCTTCGGGACCGATCTGACTCTCCCACTGTCGTTCAGAGCCCAGAGCAGTTAGTGTGTCAGGATCTTTTTTGTTCTATAAAAATACAAGGAACAAGGATACAAGAAATATAAGAAATACAAAGATCTCTCTGGGGACTTTGAGATGTGCACTGGGGACTTAGGTGAGAACCAGAACACTGAGGGTGTATAGTGGCCTCCTCTGTCCTGATGACCATGTTGGAAACAGCTGACCTCTTAGAATATGCTTCTTGGAAAAACACTCTGAGATGGTGAATTGCCTTAGCAAGACATCAGGAAGCAGGTGAGGAGGTGAGACTGGGTAGAAGGAGGAGGTGACCCCCACGCGGTTACACACGAGGCCTCAGGTTCATCCAGAGAGCTCTCAGGCTGGCAGGTTTGGTCACCTTAATTGAGCCAGGGCCTTGACAACTTGACCCCTGGTGGTCACTACACTGACCTCTCTGAGAAGGGCATGAACCTGGGGGACCATTTTCTGAACCTACAGCACTTCCCAACGAAGGCACCGATGAGAGCCGCCAGGGTCCCCGGCAAAGGCGCATGGGCAGTGAGCTCACAAGAGGGATCTGCGTGGACAGCACAGTGTTCTGCTCCACTCAGAGTCTCAGGCCATCCTGAGAACCTGGGGCTTCGGGAGCTCAGCTGAGCTGGGCAGTTATGGGGTCCTATCCGGATCACTTGGGTGAAGGAGAGTCCAGTACCACCGTAAAGAAATGCTACTGGACAAATATCTTCCTCTGTTTGTCCTTCCACCCAGGCTCTCTGTGCCCAATTCACACCCAGGCCCTGACAACACCAGGACAGCCTGGCTCGCCAGCCCTGAATCCACTCCTGGTCCACCATTGGCAGAGGGGGCTGAGAGCGGAGAGAGAAGGGGTAGCCTAGAATCTCAGATATGTGACCTGGGCCAGACCTGTTCACGGCTTTTTCTGTCGTCCTCCTGGGGCTGGAGGACAGTGTGACACAGACCGGGAAGGGGGTTTGTGTCTCACTTCCCCATCTGCTTGTGTCACTGTGAGCATTACCACTGTCCCACACCTGACAGTAATAGTCAGCCTCGTCCTCGGCCTGGGCCCCGCTGATGGTCAGGGTGGCTGTGTTCCCTGAGTTGGAGCCTGAGAATCGGTCAGGGATCCCAGAGGGCCGAGTGCTATCCCTATAGATGACCTGCACAGGGGCCTGGCCTGGCTTCTGCTGGTACCAGTAAGCGCTTTTACTTCCGATATTGTTTCCTTCACAGGTGATCCTTGCTGTCTGTCCTGGAGCCACGGACAGTGAGGGTGGCTGAGTCAGCTCATAGGACGCCACGGAGCCTGCAAGAGAGAAAAGGAGAGGTGGGCTTCCAGAGCTGAGTCTCTTCTCCAAGAGATACAGTCTGCCTGGCCTGGACCAAGCTCCAGAGTTTCATTAGCCCATAGGATGCCCTAACATCCCTATCTATTCTAACACCTTCAGCCCTAAGGCCTGACTGGAGGATGGAGCTTCTGCAATGAAAAGCCCTTCCTGCTCTGGCAGGTGCGGCCCTTTAGGGCTCACACAGAGCCAGTGAGCATAATGGGGTATTTCAGCCCAGCCCAGGCCCTCATCCTGTAGCAGAGTCATTAGCATCCTGTCCCCTCTGGCAGCTCCCTGCTGAGACCAAAGACAGGGCCTGGCCTATCAGGAGCTGTAAGGCAGAGGTTGAGTGTGAGCCTGGATGCAGCACCTGTGAAGTGAGCAAGGAGGCCAAGGAGGAGAGGGGTCCAGGCCATGGTAGAAGCAGCTCAATTCTGCTCTCGGGGCCTGAGACTGGGCAGGTTTCCTCCCAGGCTTCTCTTATCCCCTTCCTGGAGAGAGCTGCTGGGTATGCAAATCATGTTGGGTCAGGGGTGCTGCCTGAGAAGCTTGTGGTTTCAGTGAGGAGTTCAGCCTAAAGGGACACAGAAAGGGGAGGTGCGGTCCCTGCAGATCCCACCTTAAGCCCAGGGAATTCTGGTCCCCTCTCTGGTGCCATAATCTGGGGCTGACACCTCTACCACAGACTGTCTCATGGCCTCACTCTTGGGTAGACCTGGTCACAGAGAGTTCAGAAGTGAAGTGTCCGCATGTTCTGAACACATTATAGAATGGTGACTATAGAGGTGACCATACGAGCCTTAAGTCAGTGCAGTGTCCTACCCGGAACACAGTCTGTAAACACCAGAACCTGAGCTCATTCCCACCTTGCCCAGTGCGCACAGACTGTTTAGGAGCCACTGAGGTGCTGTGAGTTTCTGTGCTTGGTGAGAGCTCCTGGGGCAGGTCGTAGATGCTGTGCCTCTGTCATCCAACCCTAACGCCGTGTGCACAGGGACAGATCTTGTCGCTGAGAAAAGTTGAAAAGGAACAGAACTTTAGCACAAATGGAGTGGGCTAGAGAGGAATGAAATATCCGGACCTACGCTAGAGGAACAGGCAGAGTCTACATAAACACATCTGACAGAAATGGAGTCAGAAGTTTACATAAAAGATGATAGTGTAGAAAACATACATTTTTTTTCCAGGTATGAGGTGATGGTTAACAACCCTCCTGCATGTTCGAACCCCTTATGCCCTGGTTCACC
>NW_011888804.1:11972921-11980775 GCF_000151845.1 Pteropus vampyrus
CAGGCCCTGACAACACCAGGACAGCCTGGCTCGCCAGCCCTGAATCCCCTCCTGGTCCACCATTGGCAGAGGGGGCTGAGAGCAGAGAGAGAAGGGGTAGCCTAGAATCTCAGATATGTGACCTGGGCCAGACCTGTTCACTGCTTTTTCTGTCGTCCTCCTGGGGCTGGAGGACAGTGTGACACAGACCGGGAAGGGGGTTTGAGTCTCACTTCCCTATCTGCCTGTGTCACTGTGAGCTTTCTCACTACCATCCCACACCTGACAGTAATAGTCAGCCTCGTCCTCGGCCCGGGCCCCGCTGATGGTCAGGGTGGCTGTGTTTCCCGAGTTGGAGCCTGAGAATCGGTCAGAGATCCCAGAGGGCCGCTTGCTGTCCTCATAGATGACCAGCACAGGAGCCTGGCCAGGCTTCTGCTGGTACCAGTAAGCGTTTCTACTTCCAATATTGTTTCCTTCACAGGTGATCCTTGCTGTCTGTCCCGGAGCCACGGACAGTGAGGATGGCTGAGTCAGCTCATAGGACGCCACGGAGCCTGCAAGAGAGAAAAGGAGAGGTGGGCTTCCAGAGCCGAGTCTCTTCTCCAGGAGATACAGTCTGCCTGACCTGGAACGAGCTCCAGAGTTTCGTTGAGCCCACAGGATGCCCTAACATCCCTATCTATCCTAACCCTAACAGCCCTTGGGCCCGATTGGAGGATAGAGCATCTGCAATGAAAAGCCCTTCATGCTCTGTCAGGTGCAGCCCTTCAGGGCTCACACAGAGCCAGTGAGCACAGTGAAGTATTTCAGCCCAGCCTAGGCCCTCATCCTGTAGCAGAGTCATTAGCATCCTGTCCCCACTGGCAGCTCCCTACTGAGATAAAAGACTGGGCCTGGCCTATCCTGAGCCCTAAGGCAGAGGTTGAGTGTGAGCCTGGATGCAGCACCTGTGCAGTGAGCAAGGAGGCCAAGGAGGAGAGGGGTCCAGGCCATGGTAGAAGCAGCTCAATTCTGCTCTCTGGGCCTGAGACTGGGCAGGTTTCCTCCCAGGCTTCTCTTATCCCCTTGCTGGAGAGAGCTGCTGGGTATGCAAATCAAGTCAGGTCAAGGGTGCTGCCTGAGGAGCTTGTGGTTTCAGTGAGGAGTTCAGCCTCAAGGGACACAGAAAGGGGAGGTGCGGTCCCTGCAGACCCCACCCTCAGCCCAGGGAATTCTGATCCACTGTCTGGTGCCATAGTCTGGGGCTGACACATCTACCGCAGACTGTCTCATGGCCTCAGCCCCGGGCAGATCTGGTCCCTGAGAGTTAGAGGTGAAATGTCTGCATTTTCTGAACACATTATAGAATGGTGACTATAGAGGTGACCATACGAGCCTTAGGTCAGTGCAATGTCCTACCCAGATCACAGTCTGTGAGCATCAGAACCTGAGCTCATTCCCACCTTGCCCAGTGTGCACAGACTCTTTAGGAGCCACTGAGGTGATATGAGTTTCTGTGCTTGGTGAGAGCTCCTGGGGCAGGTCGTAGATGCTGTGCCTCTGTCACCCAACCCTAACGCCGTGTGCACAGGGACAGATCTTGTTGCTGAGAAAAGTTGAAGAGGAACAGAATTTTAGCACGAATGGAGTGGGATGGAGAGGAATGAAGTATCTGGACCTTTGCTAGAAGAACAGGCAGAGTTACATAAACACATCTGACAGACATGGAGTCAGAAGTTTACATAAAAGATGATAGTGTAGAAAACATACATTTATTTTCCAGGTATGAGGTGATGGTTAACATCCCTCCTGCATGTTCGAACTGGTTATGCCCTGGTTCACCCCACCTCCAGATATCTTTGCCAGGTGGTCTCTGCTGCCCTCTGGTGACCGCTAACAACCGGCTGTGTTGATGCATTGGCACCCTGGCTTGGTACAGTTGTTTGTAAATTAAGAACCTACGATTCAGGTTCTGATTCCCTGACCCAGGGACTGCTGGCCCAGGGGAGAAATTACTGTCTTTTATGTGACCACTGCTTTTCTCAAAGCCAATGCTGGCGGCTCAGATCACCCATGAAAATATGATCAGATTCATTTAGAGGAGGAGGTGGCAGGGCTTACCTGAAGCATCACTGTACGTATCTCTGGGGTGGTGGGTGGTCATGGGTAAGAATCCGAGTCTTCGAACAGGGAACAGAGGACTCAGTGGCTGCCTCTCACTGGTGCCATCTGCTGGTGTAGGGCTCACAGAGGGCAGTGAAGGCTACTGCTCTAAGACAGAGACAGAACACTCACCCAACAAACATTGATTCAGACCCACTTTGTCTGGCACACATTCCATCCTGGGAATCACTTGAACGGGACCATTGTGTGCCTGGGGCAGCATAGCGAACACACTTGTTTTATTGACACAGCAAGCAGACCCCTCACCTTCTCTCTGTGTCTTGTCTTCCATATTCGTTTCATGGCCAGACAATTGCTAATCTCAGCTCCCTATTGGCCAGGATTCATCTTGTGGCACCGTGTTGGTCCATGGATGTGTCAGTCGGCTGAGCTTCTTTCCAAGAAACTTTCGCTCTTGTGACATAAATAAACAGAGTAGATTTATACAGTGCCTTTCCTCTGGAACCTGGATAGGATAGCTGGAGCTGCAGCAGCCATCCTGAGCTCTGTCTTCAAAAAGAATTAGAGCGAAGCCTTTGCAGTAGTGATGGTGGACCAGATAGTGAGAAAGATCTGAGACCTCATTGGATTGCTGAGGATCTGGAGAACAACGAACTGACTCCACACTTATTATTGCAGGAGAAAAATAAGCTCCTGTCTATTGGTGCCTCTGATTGTTATGAGTGTGTTCTTGCATTCAAAAAGTTCCTGAATAATGAGGGTAATAATTAGCACACATCAGTCAATCACACCAAATGGGATGATAAGGGAATAATTGAGTGGCTCTTGATGAAGTGCAGATAATTGGTTGATACCAAGCAAAAAATGACAGGCAGGTACCATGCAGTGAGAGGCTGAAGGAGGCCTCTCTGGTGAGGTGTCACTGGAGCTCTGTCAGGATGGGAAGATGAATAAGAAGCAGGAAGTGTGTTTGGGGAGAGTGGAGTCAGTGCCCTGTGGGGAGCATCTGGTTGGTCTGAAAATGAAAGACAGTGAGAAAATTTTATTTTCCTTTCTCTTTTGAAAGATACTGTCCATTGGGTGAAGACGTAAAAGTAGAGTTTTTGTTGTTTTCATTGTGTTGTTTTGTTTTAGCTTTTATTATTCTGGAGACATTGCTCTACTCTCTTCTATATGTGATGTTTGGTAGGTTAGGTCGACTCTGCTTATTCTGCTCCCTCTCTGTATGGAACCTGTGTCCTCTCTCTGACTGGTTTTATGATTGTCCATTCGACACTGGTTTAAGGAATTTGATTATGATGCGATGATGAGCTTCCTTCCCTAAAGGGTCTGATTCCTTCTTCAGGAGCCCATCTTGGTCCCCAAACAGCCTGGTCTCTCCTGTAACCTAAGTCCCTCCCTCTGGGGTCACCGTGGGGAGCCATGCACACGGTCCCCAGAGTTTCCTGACCCCCTGCACATTCTGTAGTGTCCTGTGTGAATATCACCATACTGTACATGTCCAAAGTCAACCACTTTGTCGGGCCCTGTGCACAATGTCACCTTCACAGGTGAGTGTAAATAACTATGACAAAAGTTGTTTTTAAATGAGGTACTGTTGTTTTTTATATCTGGGAGTTTGATCGAAATACTTTTATTTTCTTTGTGTCCTCACTTAACATGTTCAAATATTCCTACTTAATTTGGATGCAGCACAAAAAGAAAAAAAAAAAAGTTTTACCTGAATATGCAGCCTGCTGCTTGTCCTACGGATTTCAGACATGCCAATCAGAGAGTTGCATGAGCCAACTTCTTAAAACCTCAATCTATGTATTTATTTACCCCAGGATATTAGCTAGACTACATAGGTAAGTTTCTCTACATGGACAAACATCTATATTCATATACATATCTGTGTCTATATGTGTATCTCTATCTAAATCTGTAACCGTATTCATATGCATATACATGCCTATACCCATATTCACATCCACATCCATATCCATATCTATGTCTATCTCCTATCGGTTCTGTTTCTCTGGAGGACCCAACAAACAAACCTGATTCGCTATGACTTAGTTGTTCAAGGTTTATTTTAATGGTAACTTATCCAGCACTAACTTGTCCAGGTCCACCTTGCCGTGATGTCATGTCACTTCACACAGAGGATGAAAATATCTTCACATGTTTTTCCACCACCAACTGTTGTGTTATCACTGTCATACATTCCATTTAGATATACATTAAAAACCACTGCGTATTGTTACTAATTTTTGATTTACACACGATAACGTTAATTATGGACATTAACCTAAGGCAGACGATTCTCTCTTTCTCCATGTAGTGACCGTATGTGACGCTTCACGTTCACTGTGTAGATGGACATTTCTACCTGGCATCATCTTCCTTCTGTCTGAGGTGCCTGTTCCTATTTTTTCTTGATGTTCTACTGGTGATAAATTCTGTAAGTTTCTGCATGTTTGGAAAAGTTTTATTTTGCTTTCATGTTTGAAGGATAGTTTCACCTCATAAATTCAAGGTTGAGAGATTTTTCTTTAAAAATTATTTTTTAAAGCTTTTCTTTTCAGCCTTGTGGCTCCACTGTCTTCTTACTTCCTTCGCTTGAGTGAGAAATCTGCTTTTCCCATGAGGTTTATGCATCTGCATGTGACATTTGCTTCCTCTCTGGCTGTTTCTACTATTGTCGCATGGTCACTGGTTTTTGTGAATGTAACTCTGAGTGTCACTGCTCTTTTCTCCCGTTTCCTGCTGTTGAATTCGGTTGAGTTTCTTGAATATTTCCGTCATTGTTTTCTTCAGTATTGAGGCCATTGTTTTTTTAAGCATTTTTTCTATTCACTCCCGTTTGTCTTCTCTGCTCTGGGACTCCAACTACATGACTCTCAGGCTGCATGAAGTTGTCCTACAAATCACTGAGCCTCACTGCTCATCGCTTTCCGTCTTTTTCATTTCTTCACTTTGTTTTGAATAGTTTCTAATTTGATGTCATTAAGTTCACCAAACTCTTCTTCTGCAGAGTCTAAACTGTTGCAAATCTCAACTGTGCATTTTTAAACTTCAACATTACAACATTCATCTCTGAAAGGTGAGATGTGGTGTTTTTTAAATGTAGTTGAAATCAGCACTTAACATGTTCAATCATTCCACTAACGCTTTAAACAAAGGGACTCCTTGTGCAGAATTAATTTTATGTACTATCTCCCAGTGAACCCTCTGCAGAACAATTCTGGAGGGCACGGAGGACAAGGCTGCCTGGGGATGTCAGATCTGGGAACCTGGGCCAGACGTGTCATGTCTAAGCCCTGCTAGGGCTGGAGGAGAACATGACAGTGACGGGGAAGGGAATCTGTGTCTCACCCGCCCATCTGCCTATGTCATTGTGTGTTTCGTCACTGGCAATATCCACACCTCATAGTAACAGTCAGCCTCGTCCTCGGCCAGGCACTGCTGATGGTCAGGGTGGCAGTGATCCCTGAGGTAGGGCCAGAGAATTGGTCAGGGATCCCTGAGGGCCAGTTGCCAAAATAATAGATAACCAGCACATGGGCCTGGCCTGGCTTCTGCTGGTACCAGTGCATATAATTACATTCTCAGTGATATCTGCAGAACAGGTGATCCTGGCCATTTGTTCCAGAACCACAGATACTGAGGGCAGCTGGGTCAGCTCATAGGAAACCACGGCACCTGCAAGAGATAAAGAGAAAGGGTTGAGGATGAAGGGCCTGGTCCCAGAGGTCCAAAAAGGGTCCTGTCTGGGCTGAGCTCAAGGTTTGACAGAGCTCCAGCTCAGGGTCCTATGGGGGCTGAGATGTAGCCAGAGCCTCGGGGGCAGCACCTGTGCAGAGAATGAGGAGGAGGAACAGGTACGGGGTCCAGGCCATGGTAGGGTCTCCTCAGAGCTCTGTCTCCTGAGACCTCATTGGCCTCCCCCAATCCCCTCTTATTCCTTTCTCAGTCCTTTGGGGGTGGTGAGGGTTTAGAGTTTATGCAAATGTACTCATCGTCTGGCTTTCTTTTCTTTCTTTATTTTTTCTTTTTTTTTCTTTATGCCTACAGCACCTGGTCTTCCCAGGTCGTCTCCCATCCAAGTACTAACCAGGCCAGACCCTGCTTAGCTTCCAAGATCAGACGGAATCAGGCTTGTTCATGGTGGCATAGGCGCAGACTCATCTGGGTTTTGTAAGGGAGGAGTTAGCAGAGATCATTCTCACCTGCTAGAGGGGGCTGCGCAGGTACCTGACGGAGGTAGGAGTAGAGTTCCCCAGCTGCTTCTAAGCTGCTTCTAAGAAAATCAGCCATAGACTCTAACTTTTCTGATCACAGTCACCTTCCTGGGGTGCAAAAACATGGCTACTGTCCCAAACTCTTCTGGCCTGTGGTCTGTCCTGGGCTGGCTCAGCAGGGCTGTGAGCCTTCAGGAGCCTGGCCATGGGGCTGAGCTGAGCTCACTGAGAGAGGAGTGACTACCCCTGATCAGCAGGCGCTGGTCAGTGGGTCCTGCCCACTTCCTCTCTCTCCTTCACATCTTCTCTGTGACCCCCATACACATTTTTGTTCCATTTTTGGCATTTCCTTAGACATGGTTCTATTTGTTAGGATATTTGTTCATTGTTTCAAGTATGATGGTTTTCTTGTTAAACATCCTCTTGCTTTTGAAGCTTCACACCCATTCCTCGTCTTATTTGAGACTTAGTGTTTGTCTACCCTTTATGACATCGACCACCCACAAGAATGCCCAGGTCAACAGCTGGGACCAGGCTTCCCTGATGCATTGTTCAGATGAGACATCCACTGTGTCTGTGTCCCATCAGAATCCTGTGGCAAAACTGGGTGAATATTTGAACTGACCTTCAAAAGTGGTCAGTCAGCCCGAGGAGAAGAGATGGACTGTCTCGATTTCCTTCTGTGGGCTGAATTTGGACAGAGCTAATTTACAGGCTAGACTCCCTCTGAGGCTCCACTCTGGCTGCTCCTGGCTGCAACTCTGCTGTCTCCTGCTGGTGGAGAAGTGCTCAGACCAGGAGCTTCCCTCTTGTGGGTCACACCAAACCACCTGCCACCTGAGAGGGCATGGTCTAGGGAAATCCAGCCCTCTCTCTGTGTCACTGTGACCCCCGCCTTGCGCTGCCCAGCCCAGCATAGAAAGGTGGAATGAGGGCTTTGGGAAGAGGCAGAGGAAATTTTCGTAACCATGTACCAGGGTCGAAATGCCCTTTCTTTACCCTTTGTTTTTATTAGAAGAATGCAGAGTACAAGATAAACTGTACGTCAACTGCAAAAATATAAAAGTCTAGAGAAATCCGTGTGACACCTTGTAGGCCACCTCATTTCCTCTGTGTTTTGGAAGCAAGAATGTTGCTTTTTCCACTCATATATGAGCAGCTCAGCTATGTTATCACCCAGAACAGTTGAACTTCTTGCACTAAAGCTCTAAACTAAAGTTGTGCATGTGTATCATCATCATCATCACTATCATCATCACCACAGTCCTCATAGTCATTATCACTAATATTATTTCGAATTCATCACAAACTTCTCAGAGTTCACGGGGTAGAAATTCCACACTGCACTTGGCTGCCATTTCGATGACCTGGAATCCTCTTGCTACTTGGACTTGGACCATATCCATCACCCAGAAGCATTGTCTGTACTGAGCCCCTGTCCTTGGATTCCTCAGAGAAAGGACAGAAGATTCCAAGACTTGGGGCCCACTCACTGAGACTCCCATGAGTCCCATTTTTGGAGTTTGTACTATTTAACTGGGAAAAT
>NW_011888804.1:11981605-11986005 GCF_000151845.1 Pteropus vampyrus
CTTCCTCTTCTTGTCTCCCTCAGGGGCCCAAATTACACACTATTTAGGCTGCGTGAATTTCTCCTACATCACCTGAAGCTTCATTAGTTTTTCAGTCTTTTTTCTTTCTGTGTTTTATTTTGAATAGTTTCATTCACCATGACAACAATTTCACTGATTTCTTTTGAAGCATTTAATATAACATGAGTCTCATTCAGTGTTTTTTTTTAAATCGCAGACCATGTAAGTCATCTTCATGAAATTGATTATATATTTTTAGAATGTCTTTAATTCCTGTTCCTAATGTGTTCAATCTTATCTCTACCCACAAATAAAATGAAATATAATTATAATGATTGTTTATGTATCCATTGTTGGTACAGCTTCTACAGAGCTGCTGAGGGCTTGAGGAGGGAGAAGCCTGGAATCTGAGATCTGGGGACCTGGGCCAGACCTGCTTATAGCATTGTCTACAATGCCTCTGGGTTTGCAGGAGTGTGTGACACAGATGGGGCAGACAGTTTTTGTCTCACTTCCCCATCTGCCTGTGTCACTGTGAGCTTTATCAGTACTGTCCCACACAAAACAGTAATAGTCAGCCTCGTCCTCGGCCTGGGCCCCGCTGATGGTCAGGGTGGCTGTGTTTCCTGAGTTGGAGCCTGAGAATCGGTCAGGGATCCCAGAGGGCCGGTTGCTATCCCTATAGATGACTTGCACAGGGGCTTGGCCTGGCTTCTGCTGGTACCAGTAAGAGTATTTATCACCAATATTGTTTCCTTCACAAGTGATCTTTGCTGTCTGTCCCGGAGCCACAGAGAATGAGGGTGGCTGAGTCAGCTCATAGGACGCCACGGAGCCTGCAAGAGAGAAAAGGAGAGGTGGGCTTCCAGAACTGAGTCTCATCTACAGGAGATACAGTCTGCCCGGCCTGGATCGAGCTCCAGAGTTTCTTTGAATCCACAGGATGCCCTAACATCGCTATCTATCCTAACCCCAATGTCCTTTGGGCCTGGCCGGAGGACGGAGCTTCTGCAATGAGAAGCCCTTCATGCTCTGGCAGGTGCAGCCCTTCAGGGCTCACACAGAGCCAGTGAGCACAGTAGGGTTATTAAGACCTGTCCAGGCCCTCAATCTGTAGCAGGGACTTTAGCATCCTGCCCCTACTGGTAGCTCCCTGCTGAGCACAGAGTCAGAGCCAGGCTTGTCCAGACTCTGGTGCTCCAGTTGGGTGTGAGCTTGGATGCAGCACCTGTGCAGTGAGCGAGGAGGCCGAGGAGGAGAGGAGTCCAGGCCATGGTAGAAGCAGCTCAGTTCTGCTCTCTGGGCCTGAGTCTGGGCAGGTTTCCTCCCAGGCTTCTCTTATCCCCTTGATGGAGAGAGCTGCTGGGTATGCAAATCATCACGGGTTAGGGATGCTGTCTGAGGAGCTTGTGGTTTCAGTAAAGGGCTCAGCCTCAAGGGACACAGAAAGGGGAGGTGTGGTCCCTGCAGACCCCACCCTCCGCCCACGGAATTCTGGTCCCCTGTCTGGTGCCATAGTCTGGGGCTGACATCTCTACCACAGACTGTCTCATGGCCTCACACTCGGGAAGACCTGGTCACAGAGAGTTCAGAGGTGAAGTGTCCGCATTTTCTGAACACATTATAGAATGGTGACTATAGCGGTGACCATACGAGCCTTAGGTCAGTGCAGTGTCCCACCCAGATCACAGACTATGAGCATCAGAACCTGAGCTCATTCCCTCCTTGCCCAGTGTGCACAGACTCTTTAGGAGCCACTGAGGTGCAGTGAGTTTCTGTTCTTGGTGAGAGCTCCTGGGGCAAGTCTTAGATGCTGAGACTTGTCTCCCAAATATAACACAGTGTGCACAGGGACAGATCTTGTTGTTGAGAAAAGTTGAAGAGGAACCGAATTTTAGCACAAATGGAGTAGGCTGGAGAGGAATGAAATATCTGGACCTACGCTAGAGGAACAGGCAGAGTCTATGTAAACACATCTGACAGACATGCAGTCAGAAGTTTACATAAAAGATGATAGTGTAGAAAACATACATTTTTTTCCAGGTATGAGGTGATGGTTAACAACTCTCCCGCATGTTAGAATCCCTTATGCCCAGGCTCACCCCAGCTCCAGATGTCTTTGCCAGGTGGTCTCTGCTGCCATCTGGTGGCCGCTAAGAACTGGCTGTGGTGATGCAGGGGCACCCTTGGTACAGGTGTTTGTAGATTCTGAACCCACGGTTCTAGTTCTGATTCCCTGACCGATGGACTGCTGGCCCAGTGGAGAAATTACTCTCTTTTATGTGACCACTGCCTTCCTCAAGGCCAGGTACAGGAGGCTCAGATCACCCATGAAAATATGATCAGGTTCATTTAGAGGAGGAGGTGTCAGCGCTTTCCTGAAGCATCATTGCATGTATCTCTGGGGTGGTGGGTGGTTCTGGGTGTAGTTCTGGGTCTTGGCTCAGAGAACACAGGATTCAAGGGCTTTCTCTCAGTGGTGCCCTCTGCTGGTGGAGGGCCCACATAGGGCGGTGGAGTCCACTACTCCAGAGACAGGAGAACACTCCCCAACAAATATTGATTTCGACACTTTTGACGGGCCTACATTCCATCCTGGGGAATCAATGTGAACAAGACATAGCCCCTGTCTCTGAGTTACCGTTGGGTGGCTGGGTCAGCATAGCGAACACACTTGTTTGCATGACACAACAGGCAGACTCCCCTCTTTCTCACTTTATGTTGACTTAAATATTTATTTATACCCAGGCAATTGCTAATCTCAGTTCCCTATTGGCCAGGATTGACCTTGTGGCACAGTGTTGGTCCATGGATGTGTCAGTCAGCTGAGCTTCTTTCCAAGAAACTTTCGCTCTTGTGACATAAATAAACAGACTAGATTCATGCAGTGCCTTTCCTCTGGAACCTGGATGTGATAGCTGGAGCTGCAGCAGCCATCCTGGGCTCTATCTTCAAACAAAATGAAAGTGAAGCTTTTGTAGTAGATATGGTAGACCAGAAGGTGAGAAAGATCTGGGACCTCGTTAAATTGCTAAGGATCTGGAGAACAATGAACTGACTCCCGTCTTATTGTTGCGGGAGAAAAATAAGCTCTTGTCTGTTCATGCTTCTGATTGTTATGTGTACGTTCTTGCATTAAAAAAAAAACTTGACTAATGAAGGTAACGATTAATAGAAATCAATCAATAATTCAAATGATGATAAGGGAATAACTGTGCAGCTCTTGGTGGTGTCCAGAGAATTGGTTGATACCAGGCAAAAAGTGACAGGCAGGTACTGTGCAGTGAGAGGCTGAAGGAGGCCTCTCCGGTGAGGTGACACTGGGGCTCTGTCAGGATGGGAAGATGAAGACGTAACAGGAAATATGAGTGGGGAACGTGAGGTCAGTGCCCTGCGGGGAGGGTCTGGTTGTTCTGAAAATGAAAGGCAGTGAGAACGTTGTATTTTGTCTTCTTTTTTGAAAGACACTGTCAGTGAGTAAAGACTTCAAAATGGACAGTTTTATTGTAGTCATTATTGCTTTTTTTTTGTTTTCGCTTTTATTATTCTGGAGACATCGCTCCACTCTCTTCTGTTTGCGCTGTCTGGATGGAGAGCTCGGCTCTGATCTCTCTGCTCCCTCTCTGTATAGAACCTGTGTCCTCTCTCTAAGGGTTTTTTGATTGTCCATTCGACACTGGTTTAAGGAATTTGATCATGATGAGATTATGAACTTCCTTCCCTAAAGGATCTGATTATTTCTTCAGGATCCCGTCTCGGTCACCAAGCAGCCTGGTCTCATCTGTAACCTAAGTATCTCCCTCTGGGGTCACCGTGGGGAGCCATGCAGAGTTCTTCCTGACCCACTGCACATTCTGCAGTGTCCCGTGTGAATATCACCATACTGTACATGTTCGAAAACAACACGTTGTCGGGCCATGTGCACAATGTCACCTTCAGAGATGAGTGTAAGTAATTATGACAAAAGTTATTTATAAATGAGATACTGTTGTTTTTTATATCTAGGAGTTTGATTGAAATATTTTTATTTTCTTCGTGTCCTCACTTAATATGTTCAATTATTCCTATGTAATTTGGATACAGCACAAAAAGTAAACTAAACAAAACAAAACATTTTTACCTGAATATGCAGCCTCCTGCTTGTCCTACGGATTTCGGACATGCCAATCTGAGAATTGCATGAGCCAACTCCTTAAAATCTCAAACTATGTATCTATCTACCCCAGTATATTAGCTATACAGCATAGGTAAGTTTCTCTATATACAGAAACATCTACATCCATATTCATATCTGTATCTATATGTATATCTATATCTGTATCTCTATCTATATCCATAACCGTATTCATATGCATATACATGCCTATACCCATATCCATATCCACATCCACATCCATATC
>NW_011888804.1:11987195-11990295 GCF_000151845.1 Pteropus vampyrus
GAAACATCTACATCCATATTCATATCTGTATCTATATGTATATCTATATCTGTATCTCTATCTATATCCATAACCGTATTCATATGCATATACATGCCTATACCCATATCCATATCCACATCCACATCCATATCCATATCTATGTCTATCTCCTATCGGTTCTGTTTCTCTGGAGGACCCAACAAACAAACCCGATTCGCTATGACTTAGTCGTTCAAGGTTTATTTTAATGGTAACTTATCTAGCACTAACTTGTCCGGGTTCACCTTGCCATGACGTCATGTCGCTTCACACAGAGGATGAGAATATCTCCTCATGTTTTTCCATCACCAACTGTTAAGCTATCAGTGTCATAAATTCGATTTAGATATTCATGAAAAACCACTGCGTATTGTTATTAATTTTTGATTTACACACGATAACGTTAATTATAGGCATTAACATAAGGCAGACGATTCTCTCTTTATCCATGTAGTGACCGTATGTGACGCTTTATGTCCACTGTGTAGATGGACATTTCTATCTGGCATCATCTTCCTTCTGTCTGAGGAACCCTTTCCTATTTTTTCTTGATGTTCTACTGGTGATAAATTCTGTAATATTTTGCATGTTTGGAATAGTTTTATATTGTTTTCATGTTTGAAGAGTAGTTTCACTTCATAAATTCAATGTTTAGAGTTTTTTTCTTTAAAAATATTTTTTAAAGCTTTTCTTTTCAGAGTTGTGGCTCCACTGTCTTTTTACTTGCTTCGCTTGAGTGAGAAATCTGCTTTTTCCATGAGGTTTATGCATCTCCATGTGACATTTGTTTCCTCTCTGGCTGTTTTTAATATTATCTCGTGATCACTGATTTGGTGAATGTAATTATGAGTATCAGCATTGTTTTCTCATGTTTTCTGCTTTTGAAATTGGTTCAGATTCTAGGATATTTCGGTCATGGTTTTCTTCAGTATTGAAACATATGGGGCTATTGTTTTTTTAAGCATTTTTTCTATTCACTCCCGTTTGTCTTCTCTGCTGTGGGACTCCAACTACATGACTCTCAGGCTGCATGAAGTTGTCCTGCAAATCACTGAGCCTCACTGCTTCTTTTTTATTTCTTCACTTTGTTTTGAATAGTTTCTAATTTGATGTCATTAAGTTCACCAAACTCTTCTTCTGCAGTGTCTATACAGTTGTGAATCTCAACTGTGCATTTTTAAACTTCGACATCACGACTGTCATATCTGAAAGGTGAGATGTAGTGTTTTTTAAATGTAGTTGAAGTCAGCACTTAACATGTTCAATCATTCCACTAACGCTTTAAACAAAGGGACTACTTGTGCAGAATTAATTTTATGTACTATCTCCCAGTGAACCCTCTGCAGAACAAGTCTGCAGGGCATGGAGGACAGGACCGCCTGGAGATGTCAGATTTGGGAACCTGGGCCAGAGGTGTCATGTCTCACCCTCCGAGGGCTGGAGGAGAATGTGACAGTGATGGGGAAGGGAATCTGTGTCTCACCCGCCCATCTGCCTATGTCACTGTGTGTTTCATCACTGGCAATATCCACACCTCACAGTAATAGTCAGCCTCGTCCTCGGCCCGGGCCCTGCTGATGGTCAGGGTGGCAGTGTTCCCTGAGATAGAGTCAGAGAATCAGTCAGGGAACCCTGAGGGCCGGTTGCCAAAATAATAGGTGACCAGCACATGGGCCTGGCCTGGCTTCTGCTGGTACCAGTGCATATAATTACATTCTCAGTGATATCTGCAGAACAGATGATACTGGCCCTTTATCTCAGAGCCACAGACGGTGAGGGCAGCTGGGTCAGCTCATAGCAAACCAGGGAGCCTGCAAGAGAAAAGAGGAGAAAGGGCTGTCTGTCACTCTGTCTCTGTCTCTGTCTCTCTCTCTTTCTCCCCGTTTTCTCTTTCATCTGTATACTTTTGCAAATATAGTAACGTATTGTTATTTTTTTTCTTTTGGACAATTGACTACATTTTATAGACATTAACAAATAAAAGTATTTCTATATTTATCCATGCAGTTATCATATCTAATGTTTTATATTTCTTTGTATAGATTCATATTTCTGTATAATTAAATAGAAATGTGAATACAGTAACGTGGTGTCCTTAACTTTTACTGCTTTTCAGACCTGCCCGTGATCAATTCTAGAAGATTTAGCACTTTGATAATGTATGATACTGCTTTCTTTTTTTGAATGATATTTGCACTGGGTAAAGAATTCAAAGTTGACAGATTTTTTTTTTTTAGTATTTTACAGACGTTACTCCACAATCTACTTGCTTGCACAGCTTTCATGAGAAATCTGATGGCATCATGACCGTTGTCCCTCTGTACACAAAGTGTCTTTTTTCTCTGGCTTCTTTTAACAGCGTCTCTTCATCACTGATTTGTAGCAATTCCACAAGGTGTGTGTTGGAGCCGCTTCCATGTTTCCTGAGGCTGAGGTTCGTTGAGTTTCCTGGATATATTTGTTTACGGTCTCAGCAAAATTGGAAAATTAATGCCTATCATTTCCTCCAATACTTTGTCTATTTATCCACTCTTTCCTCTTCTTGTCTCCCTCAGGGGCCCAAATTACACACTATTTAGACTGTGTGAATTTCTCCTACATTACCTGAAGCTTCATCAGTTTTTCAGTCTTTTTTCTTTCTGTGTTTCATTATGAAAGTTTCATTCACCATGTCATCAATTTCACTAATTTCTTTTGGAGCATTTGCTATGACATCAGTCTCATTCAGTGTTTTTTAAAATCTCAGACCATGTATTTCATCTTCATGAAATTGATTATATATTTTTAGAATGTCTTTAATTCCTGTTCCTAATGTGTTCAAACTTACCTCTATCCCAAAATAAAATGAAATATAATTAAAATGATTGTTTATGTATCCTTGGTTGGTACAGCTTCTAGAGAGCTCCTGAGGGCTGGGAGGAGGGGGAAGCCTGGAATCTGAGATCTGGGGACCTGGGCTAGACCTGCTTATAGCATTGTCAACAATGCTTCTGGGTTTGCAGGAGTGTGTGACACAGATGGGCAGACGGTTTTTGTCTCACTTCCCCATCTGCCTGTGTCACTGTGAGCTTTATCAGTA
>NW_011888804.1:11990345-11990781 GCF_000151845.1 Pteropus vampyrus
ATGCTTCTGGGTTTGCAGGAGTGTGTGACACAGATGGGCAGACGGTTTTTGTCTCACTTCCCCATCTGCCTGTGTCACTGTGAGCTTTATCAGTACTGTCCCACACAGAACAGTAATAGTCGGCTTCGTCTTCAACTTGGACCCCACTGATGGTTAGAGTGCCCGTGTCCCCTGAGTGAGAGCCAGAGAACCGGTCAGGGATTCCTGAGGGCCGGTTATTATTACCATAGATGACCAGCACGGGGGCCTGTCCAGGCTTCTGCTGGTACCAGCCAGGATAATATTTTTTCACGCTCTCTCCCTGGCAGGTGATCCTGGCTGTCTGTCCAATGGCTACAGACACTGCTGGTGGCTGAGACACATTAGAGGAGGCCACAGAACCTGTAAGAGAAGAGAGGAGAGGTGAGTGTGAGGGTGAGGGTCTCATTCCCAGAGG
>NW_011888804.1:11990831-11991135 GCF_000151845.1 Pteropus vampyrus
TGTGTCAACGAAACATGGAGAATCGGGTGACTGCTCAGGCTCCCTGTGTCGGGCTCGGATCCTCACAGTGAGATCAGGATTCCTTTTCTTTTTTTCTTCTTTCTTTTATATTGTTCTCTGAATAAAATTTTTAAGTGATTGAATACTATTTGTTTGTTTGTTTGTGTGTTTTTAGTTAGATTTTTTTCTGTCACCACATATTTGACCCCATTTACGCCATCTACCTCCCCCTTTCCCCCTGCTCCCCTACCCTATAGAATCCAGGAGTCTATGGTCCATGTCCTTGAGTCTCTGTTAGTTTGTC
>NW_011888804.1:11991264-11991536 GCF_000151845.1 Pteropus vampyrus
TCAGTATCAAAAGACGAACCTCTTAATTTTATGACACATAATTGGCAAGAAAACATGTTTCACCTCGTATCCCTGGCAGATGTATTGATTTCCAAACTCTGTCCTGCTAAGGAAGCGATGGAACAAATTCACTTACAAAAGCAGATGATGTTTTACAAAGAATGGATGTGTGAAGCACTGTGGTGATACCTGTGCAGAGAAAGGAAGACCCCACGGCTCACCCCTCAGAGTCGGGTCTGAGGAGACAGTGGAAGATAAGACGAGTGCTACGT
>NW_011888804.1:11991586-11992489 GCF_000151845.1 Pteropus vampyrus
CCAGCCTCTGCCTATGTGCCCTTAGCTGGGAATTGGCATCCAGGCTGCCCTTATACTCTGTAAGATGGGGTCCTCATGCAAATCCACTTCCTGGGAGGTTGATGCAGATGGGGGCTGGCTCATAACAACCACAGCACAGAAGCCTGGAAACAGATACAGACATGAGGCTGTATGCACTAGAGTCGAAACAAATGTCCCTCAAGACTATGCTTAGAGGGGAATATCAGGCATGGGAATCCCTGAGTGCCCTAGGACACTCTGACCTCTGGGGAAAACCAGGAGCAGGAAGTAAAAGGGAACCGAGTCCGTGGTGGGGAGGGGTTTCCAGGCTCTCTGCACTGAGGCCACCCTGCTGGGACTGGCCGCTCCAAGCTCTAGTGTTATCCTCTCTGCTTGCAGCTCTAGAGGGAGTAGACTGAATGCAAATCTCTTCTCTTCCCTTCCCCAGTGTGTCTGTCTTCACTCTTGTCTGAGCTCTGAGCCTCAGGGCCTTATGCTGATAACTTCCTGAGGTCAGAAGGAGGGCAGGTGCGGGCTTCAGAGTGGAGAGTTCATTCTGTGCAACACAAATGTCTTCAAAGGGGCATCTGTCATGCCCTTTGCACTGAGCACCACTCTGGGGAATTGGACCCCTAGGGTCCTCAAACCAGGACTCACAGTGCCCCCTGGTGCCCGCAGCGTGAATGTCATCCTACATATGCAGCTAATTCCTACATATGCAGCTAAAGAATGACTACTTTGGAGCCCTTAATGGATGCTGACTCTTCGTGTTTCTCTCAAACCCCTCTCTTGATACCATAGTAAACCAATATTATCCTCTGCTGAAGACAAGGCCAGTCTAATGAGGAGGGAGGCATCACTGTGAGGTTAATGAATCTTCCAAAATCTCCCACACGGTGATGA
>NW_011888804.1:11992539-11993377 GCF_000151845.1 Pteropus vampyrus
TGCTCTGGGTCATGACATCGTGGGGGATTACCTCTCAGTACCCTCCAGGGAGAATGGACCTTCATACATATGACCTGTGCTTGTGCATTAGGCACGTATATCCCTTTGTGGCCAACAGCAGTGAGTCACTGACTCACTGAGGCAGAGGGAGCAGTGATCTTTCGACTTAGTCCGGAGAGGTACCAAAAGGGATTCACACCAGAGCTGAGCCCGGTCAATAAAATATTTCCTAGGATCCTTTTTCCTCTAGAGGTGTACACAAAGTCTGACTTTATGACTTGTCATGAGATTCATGGAAACGATCTTCCCACTGAAAAACATACTTGGAGGAATATTTATCCACACAATTCACAAGAACTGTTGTCATTCATTATACTGACTAAGCATAAAACGTGTTTGATAGCGCAAAATCACCTTTCAAATGGTTGTTGTATTTAAGATCAGCTGTTAGTTAAGGGACTAACTAGTATGGACACACGTTATAAAAATTCCCTTGTCTCTGGGAGGCCTCAATACTCAAGGTTTGGGTGGAAAGGAAAGTGGAGCGGCCATTCCTCCTTAGTCTGTCATCTCGGTCACGGGACCCTCCATCGCCTCCTGCTGGCTGTGAGTATATATTGCAGGGACAGTGGCACCAAGGGAAGGCAGCATTTGAACATGAACTGTGAGTCATGCCAGGGAAGATGCGCTGTAGTTTGGAAGTAAACATAAGATTTCAAAGATTTAGTATAAAAATAATGTAGAAGGTATTAATATTTTCATATTTAATCCATGTGGAAATGATAATATGTCAACTAATTGAATTAAAGAAATAGATATGGGACATGGTTCGATAGTG
>NW_011888804.1:11993427-11994933 GCF_000151845.1 Pteropus vampyrus
ATGCCCACTGCTGTTCCCAGCTGAGCGGGGTACACATGGCTTCTTCCCAGCTCCACATCCCTGAAGCTTCCACTCCTCACACGTCACACCGCAGAGTCTCCCCATGGGATCCACCGGCCCTCCTGCTGGCCGGTTCACACGCATACTCTGGGTCATAACATCATGGGTGATTACCTCTCAGTACCCTCCAGGGAGAATTGACCTTCATACATATGACCTGTGCTTGTGCATTAGGCATATATATCCCTTTGTGGCCAACAGCATTGTGTCATTGACTCATTGAGCCAGAGAGAGCAGTGATCCTTCAGGTTAGTCCGGAGAGGTACAAAGAGGGGTTCACATCAGAGCTGAGCCCGGTCAACAAAATATTTCTTAGGATCCTTTTTTTCTCTAGAGATATGGACAAAGTCAGACTTATGACTTGTCATGAGATTCATGGAAACGATCTTCCCACTGAAAAACATACTTGGAGCAATAGTTATCCAAACAATTCACAGGCACTCTTGTCATTCATTATACTGACTAAGCATAAAACGTGTTAGATAGCTCAGAATCATCTTTAAATGGTAGTTGTATTTAAGATCAGCTGTTAGATCAGGGACTGGTATGGACTCACATTATAAAAATTCCCTTGTCTCTGGGACGCCTCAACAGTCAAGGTTTGGGTGGAACGGAAAGTGGAGCGGCCATTCCTCCTTAGCCCGTCATACCGGTCACGGGACCCCCCATCACCTCCTCCTGGCTGTCAGCATATATTGCAGGGACAGTGGCACCAAGCAAAGGCAGCATTTGAACATGAACTGTGAGTCATCCCAGGGAAGATGCGCTGTAGTTTTGAAGTAAACATGAGAATTCAAAGATTTAGTATAAAAATAATGTAAAAGGTATTAATATTTTCATATTTAATCCATGTGGAAATGATAATATGTCAACTAATTGAATTAAAGAAATAGATATGGGACATGGTTCGATAGTGTAGCAGTTAGCGCATCTGCTTTACAGGCAAAAATCTTAGGTTCACATCTCAGTGGAGCCACGGTCCATGATCTATGGCCATGCCACACGGAGCAAGCACGATGTTTGATCTCAGATGCTAAGCAGCGTCGGACCTGGTTAGTACGTGGATGGGAGACCACCTAGGAAGACCAGATGCTATAGCCATAAATGACAATAATAATTAAAAAAAGAGATAGATTATGAAAACTAATTCCACTTTTTCTTCCAATTTTTAAATGCATATCCTGCAAAATTTTAATTTGCCTGTTTGCATCAAATGTTTTATTCTGTTGCAAAGCGCTCAATCGGAAGTCACAATATCAGCTGCTTACTTTTGAAAAGGGAGAGAGAACGTTCTGGCACCTTGAGGTGAGGCCAAATCTTGGGTGTGAAAGCACAAGAGACGACACAGGATGGTGGTGGAGACCAGGCATTCAGAGGCCAAACGACCTCGGTTCTGCTGCTGGGTCAGCCACTTTCCAGTTCTGACCGCAGACGGGTTGCTCTCTT
>NW_011888804.1:11994983-11996395 GCF_000151845.1 Pteropus vampyrus
AGAGGCCAAACGACCTCGGTTCTGCTGCTGGGTCAGCCACTTTCCAGTTCTGACCGCAGACGGGTTGCTCTCTTCTGCATGTCTCAGCGTCCCCATCTGAGATGAGGTGATGCCGAGAACGTTTCTTCACAGAGTGTCTCTGATTAAGCCGTTTATCAAATACGAAGTGCCGTGAATGGTGCCGCTACCTCTTAAGCACAGATGAACATTTCCTTCTCCTCCTTGCCTTAATGTCCTTATTCTCATCCTTCCACTTTATATGGACCAAAGCCAGCAGAATAGGGGAAGGAGGAAATTACAGAAACAGAATGCTTGGGATTTTGACGTTGAAAATTTCTTAGCTACACTAAAAGGAACACACCTGTGTACACACACACACACACGCACACACTCACACACACACACACCATGCACACAAGCCCACAGATGTACTGCCTTTTGCGCAGCTCAAAGGATGCTCATCCAGGACACTGATGACATGGTGACTAGACCTTTGAGTCCAGTGACATGGTCCTGTTGGAGCATCAGCTCCAACAGACACATCACGATGTCCCAGCAGAGCTGCCGCAGAACCACTTCATGCTTGCAAAGATCGTGATTTGTGTCATCTCATCCCACCTATCTCATTAGAGTGTGTCCTGAGTGTGACTACTGATTGAGGTAGCAGTACCTAGTTCTTGGAAACTGCAGACCTACTCTGCAGACATTGACATCGGTGTATATTCTGTGACCCGTCCACAGAGGACAGCATGAATACCCGAGGGGCAGGTGAAGACAACTGGGCCTTAGGCTGGCTGTTGCTGGTTTCACTGATGGGCCAGAGTATAGCAATACTTCACACTGATCCCTCCAGTCAGTCCAGAAAACCACAAGGTTAAAATTAAATGGGTCGTAGACTTATCACGTACCCTCGTAGTTGAGCAGGTCAGGAGGACTGGGACCTGCAGTTCGAGGAGAACTGCATCAGCTTGGTGTCCTGGGGACTTCATCAGGAAGGCAGTTGCCATTCACTGCTTCACTGAAGATGTGAGGCCTTTGCCTCATTTATGACCTGAATGGAGGCTATAGAGGCCACCTTGTCATATGTCAGAGATTTGCTCACTGTGGTGATTCACAGAGCAGGGATGGAGCCTGGATGTCCAGACATGAATGGGCTATTCAGGGGAGGTTCAGAGTCGCTCTGGACTGTCAATTAAGCCCCACCTGATCTTTGAGAATTTGGTGGTGCACCCCAAACTTCAACCGTCCAAAAGAGAGGGTAGGCAGACACACTGGCGTGCGTTGAATTGTGTGCCCCCAAATTCATGTATGAAGTCCTAACCCTAGTACCTCAGGATGGAAGCTTATTGGAAATAGGAGTGTTGAAGATGCAATTAGATCATTTAAGCTGAGGTCATATGGGAGCAGAGGAG
>NW_011888804.1:11997440-11997842 GCF_000151845.1 Pteropus vampyrus
GTCATATGGGAGCAGAGGAGGGCCCCTAATCCGGTACATTTCACTCGTGTGCTCAGAAAAAGGGGAAATTTGGAGACAGACACAAGGGAGAACACCACATGAGGATGGAGGCAGGATCTACAAGCCAAGGACACCAGAGATGCCGGCAAGACCCCCAGAGGGTAGGGGACAGGCAGACGGCAGATTCTCTATCTCACCAGCCCTGATGACGGTTGATCTCTGACTTTTACTCTCAGAACTATGAGTCAATATTTCTGTATTATCAGCCCCCGGTGTGTGATATCTGCTATCACAGCCCCAGCACCTGCACAGTTCCCCATAAGGTCGGGGTGCTCAGGGCATCAGCCACTGTTCTGTCCCTGTGATCACACCCCCTGGGAGGAGGCTCCTGCCGTGAGCTTC
>NW_011888805.1:0-704 GCF_000151845.1 Pteropus vampyrus
CACCACCTCCCTCAGCGCAGGCGTCCCCTTCCCTCATGAACCAGTGATCCTGTCCCCCTGGATCGTGAGACAGTCTCCAGCTCTACTGCACCATCATGCCCACGGGCCTTGTCTTCTTCCTCTGTTCTACTTATTGTTCGACAAATGCAAAGTTCACATCTTATGAAGCCTTTACCTCCTGTCCTCGGCAGCCAGGCCCTTCAGGGGATGTCCCCAGGGCCTCACCTGCATTTTTCCCTCACAGAGGCTCACTCTCTTTGCCTCCACCTCACGACCAAATTGCAGTCCAGACCTGGACAGCCCTGGTGTGAAGTTCAGGGATAAGTGGAGAAAAAGCTTTTCCTTCAGTGTGACAGTGATGACAACAAGATCCTAACTGAAGTTCCCCTGCAGAAGAAGGAAGACACCACCGACGTGCGGGCAGAATTGACCCAAACTCTAGGAGACGTGGGGCAAGAGCTTGACGTGATTCTGCTTGTCAGCACAGTGGGAGAGAACAGGACCAGAAAGAAGTGAGGGACGGGGGCGGGCGGTGGGGACAGTCAGCAGGAGAGACGAAGGAGCGGACACAGACAGGGCAGGGCCTTCCTGGAAAGAACTGACACTGGCCCACCTCAGAGACACGGTGGCTCTAGTGGCAAGAAAGGGCAAGTCATGGAGAGGGAACAGGCCCCTGAATGTGTGGAGACACAGTCGACCATCTG
>NW_011888805.1:9219-11797 GCF_000151845.1 Pteropus vampyrus
ACACGGGTCACCTGGACACACCAGCACGTGGCTGCACCCAAGCCTGTGTCCCCACCCTCTGTGTGTCTCTTCTCTTTCAAACCACCTGGCACAAGCCTCTCCTGTATAGACACTCCAGCGAATCAGTCCAGAACCTTCAATCTCCTCCGCATCCGTCGATTCAGAGTTCGCTGCCATCCCACAGCCCTGGGCTCCAGTAGAGACAGGCGCTCTGCCCTGCTACGGGCCTCCTCCACTGCCCCACAGCCTTAGGACAGTGCGGTCTTATTGTCACTTGACCTCATCATCTTCCCTAGGAGAACGTGTGGAGTAGGAGGTCTTAGTCTGTGTTGCTCATTTAGTGGGGAGAAAGTGCAGTGGATGAGGCACGGTGGGACTCAGGGACGCCCCAATGCTCACACCAGGCTAAGACCTCCCAGCAGCCAGGGCCTACCGGTCCCCAACCCACCTCTCATTTCTGCCCACAATACCCGCTGCCCTCATTAGGGCCAAGACAAATATGTATCAAGGGTTATTTTATTGGAGAGCACCTGAGCCATCATTGTGTTAAACTGAGTGGAGAGAGGGTTGCAGCCGTGGAGTCGGGGATGGTTTCCCGCGATTTCTTGTGCTGTAAAGTGAGTCCTCATACCTGCGAAGAACCTTCCTTCAGCTCGTATCCTCTAGGTCAGGGGGACCCATATCCCCCCAATCCACCCCAGGGCTGGGTACATGGTATCACTCTATGGCCTGAGAGAAACGAGGCTGCACAGCAGGAGGTGAGTGGTGGGCTGGGGAACAAAGTTTCTTCTGTATCTGCAGCCGCTCCCCAGGGCTGGCATCACTGCCTCAGCTCCATCTCAGATCATCAGGCATTAGAGTCTCATAGGGGCACCCATCCAGGGTGACTGAAAGGTTGGGGACAGATGCAATGAAAAACATGTGATGTTACATGTACTGTATCATCGTGATCTCACGGAGTCTAAAAATGAATAGCAGTTATCCAAGGCCGCCAATCAAAATTCACAGTCGCTGAGACAGATACCCTGTACTGGGCTTCCTGAGTGCGTTGCCGGCCTGCAGGAAAGAACAAGTGTTGGTCCCAGTGGCTGAGGAAATCCTGGGTCAGTTCCCCTGGGGCTACTGTACGCAGTCACTCCCCACCTTGTGCCCTGCCGACATGAAGGTCACGTATTTCCCTGCACCTGCCACCTCTGCCTTGGGACCAGCAGCCTGTACCCCTCTCCTCCCCGCTTAGGCACCTAAAGAGTCAGCCCCAGGCCCTGCTACAGACTTTTTGGGCTCAGGCTACAGTGAGTAGTGAATCAATCTACTCCCTTCACTCGGGTGTTGATTCTTCCTGTGATGGGAGGGCCTAAAGGACAAGGTGGGAGCTCTGATAGGTAAGGGGGCTGCATCCTGACACCGCTAGCCTGGGGTGATTCTTCTCACCCGGCTTCTTAGCTGGCAGTACACGTAGCTGTCAATATGCCGGTCCCACCCTGCCCCATCCATTCCTGGTCCAGCTCAGCTGTGAGCATCAAGGCAGCTCAGCTCAACCTGTCTCCCTACTCACCTCTGCTCAAGGCAGAGCCTCTCAGTGGCTCTATCTCGAAGCTGGCTGTCAGGTGATTTGTACCTGTGCTCAGCCAGGAATACCAAGTGTTCAATGAGAACTGGCCTCCTTCTAACTCGTTGTGCACGGTCCCTACTGTTTGCCTTCTATCTTACATCCCGTCCATGATGCTGCTTTCTGTGGGAACACGGCCCTAAACTCCAGGCTTTTGAGTTGGGTCTGCAAGGCCTTCCACCCCCCATCCTGGGATTAGACCCAGGCCTCTCTCCTCTTAGTCCCCTGGATGAGTCCGCTTCCCCTGAACACATCACACGGAGCCACTATGCAGCTCTCACCCGAATGTGAATACCACCATGCCGTGTGTGCCTGCTGTCCCCACACCACACACACTGGGCCCGAACAGACTCTCCAGACACAGAATCTGAGTCAGGACTGAAATGGCTAAAGGCCGTAAGCCTTGCTGTGGGCCCCTCCCCCTTCCTATTGGCATTGACAGTGAGGAGATATCAGAACTCAGGGCTGAGCTTGTCCACGTTATGCTGTCAGGGGACATGAGGTCTGGTCTGGTCTCATCGGCACAATGAGAAGGTTCAGCGAGGGGGCAGGTGTTGGGCTGGGAATTCACTGTTCCCGGTCCTCACTCCAGGCCATCTGCCCCTCACTTCCCACTCAATTCTGCCCTCAGTACCTGTATCTGTAAAAGACTAAGCTTCCGGTGACGATTACAATACACAAGACGATCACAATGCTGCTCCAGATGATTTTCATGTTCATGGATTGGTCTGTGGCAGGAGCCCTGGTTGGTGGCTCTGTGGTTCGTTCTGAGGTCACCGGGGCTGCAATGGAAACACGAGAGTGACAGGCTTGTCCAGACCCCTGATCTGAGGATGTGCCTCCTCAGCTCTGCTGCACCCGCTAATCCTAAAACACAGACGATTTCTGTCCCCCTACGTGTGGCGGCTGCTGGGACACATGCAGGGGTTGGAACAGAGAAAGGAGATGGTCCCTGTCCCCTTGGGCTCA
>NW_011888805.1:13163-17402 GCF_000151845.1 Pteropus vampyrus
ACGCACTCACACACGTGTAAATTAACGTCGCCTCAAAAGAACCCCCACTTTGTCGCCATCCTCTCAGCTACCTCTTGTCTCTGCCGGGTTCTTCTGAACCAAGACGTTAAGCCACTTGCTGCAGTCTCCCTCGGAGATCGTTTTGAAGGCCTTGGTCACCTCCTGGTTGGGCTTCCACTTGTTCTTCATCCGTTCACCTCCAGAATGAACCACTGTGTACTCCGTGTTCTCAGCGTCAAAGATAAGCAACGTCTGTCCATTGAATCCAAACTCCCAGGATCCGCTGGGGCGTCCACGGGCTTCCCGCTGACACATCATCCTGACCTGCAGGGTGAGAGGAACTACCCCACACCCCGTTGGAAAGAGGTCTCTCTGTGATCTTGACGAACCCTCTGCCCCGCCCGGTGTCCCCCTCCTCTGCACTCTGCTAATCTGGCCTTGTTCTCCTGACTCTTCTGCTGGGCTAATTGGGAAGAACCAACATCACTTTCCTCTTCCACACGGATACAATAAATGCACCTGCGCCCACCATCCGCTCCCTCCTGCCCTTAGACTTTCTAACTTACCGCTGTCTGTGTTTTGCTCCGGTTTAATGTCAGGCAGTTCCTGTTTGAGCAAGTCCCCCACGTCCTTCAGCGTACCAGTCTGTTCTTCCCAGAAATCTGTGGCATTGACCTCCTCTCGCAGGTGATTCACAGATATAACGTTGTTGTCACAGTCATAGGAAAGAAAATCATTTCCATCCAGCTGACCCTGAACCTTACACCGTGGTTGTCTGTTAGAGCTGATACTGAAATCATAGTGAAGAGAGTGAGCATCTGTGAAGGAAAAACACAGGTGAGGGTTAGGATTAGGTGACAAGGATCCAAGGTACCCTCTGTCTCATCGGTGACAGCAAGAGAATCCTCCCCGATGGCTGAGCTGGCAGAGCAAGAGCTGACCCTGCCCGGCCCCTCCTTTCATCGGTGGAAGGCTAGTAGTGCTCCTCCCTTGCTTGAGGAGAACAAAGAGTCCTCTGCCTGTGAAGAAACCAGACATTCCCAGATATGTCCCCTCTGTCCACCAGGCCAATACACATCATCAGTCAGCTGATAACTAATGAAAGGTTGCCTCAGGTAGCTCTTAAGGACAGGCCTAGATACAAGAGATGTCAGAAATGAGCCATATGCATAAGGAGTTAAAGAGCATGTAGGGTGCTTCTGAGGAAGCTGGATAATGGTGCGGGGTGGGGGGGGGTGGATAAATCCCAAAGTTGGAGAAGGCACAACTGACAATTACAGTTCACAAGATTTAGCACAGACCTGGGAAATCGTGCTAACCTGCTACTCAGATGGATCTTGCAAGCTTGGAACAAAGCATTGGCCCCACTGCATAACATAAAGGAAAAGGCAGAATTTCTGAGGCAGGCAATAGAGGGAGGGATCAAATGGCTCAGAGAAGTGAATATCCTAGGGTAGATGTAATATGAAAAGGCAGAAAAGTCTCTAGTCAACCATGGTCCATGGGAAAGCGTGAAGATAAACTCTCGTTTCTCAAGCCTGTGAGGAAAGCATGAGAGAGAAGAGCACCAGAATTCTCAGAAAGCTCACTCGTGACTTTTGCTGAAGGTCAGGAGTGGGGGTCAGTGATCCCCAAATGGGCTTCCAGTAACAATATGGCTGGAAAATGTTGATATAATAGAGGCCGGGTGGAAGTTCTCTCTGTCAGGAGCAAAGTAGGTTTGGTGATCAAAACGAGTAGGAAGGTCAGACATCCAGCAGGGGCCTCGCCCACAAAGAGCCATGACTCCGGCTCACAGCCCACAGTGATCCTACAGGCAAAAGGGACGGGCAGCCGACCTGGATACTTACTGCGGGACTTACATCTTGGAAACAACAAAGACGAAACACAAGGATGGTTGATCTACAGGCTGAGAGCAGCCTCCCAACAAAAGACTGGATCTTTTGTCCAGTTTCCAGAACTGAGCCGCTTCCCAAACCCGGAACCCAGGACCAAAAGGAGAGGCCAGGTTTCAATGAGAAAGGACCTTACAATGTCACACAACAAGGGCAACGTCCTTCCGGCCTTCCCCAAAGATCCATGTGGCCATTGACATAGGTAAACGTACTCTGGGAAGCAGAAACTACCATCCATTTATATTGAACCGAATGTGTGAGTTGACATCGTCCCCAAGGTTCAGAAGTGACCTCATGAGACCCTGTTCTTAACATGGTGCCTGGGGCTTGGGCCAGGTAATAAACAGGTCCTGTCCCAGGTCCTGCTCACGAAGGTGGTATGGGTCCATAGATCCACACAGCGGTCAAGCCACATTCCCCGTATTTTTAACAACAGTAGAAAATCTTTGTAGTTATTGAATTCCTTGCGGGCCAAGGACTACCATAGTAAGGAAAATCAGGTACAATCTTATCCAACTGCCTTCCGCTTTCTCTAAATAGAATGTTAAAACAGTGCTTAATCCTGGAGAAAATGAGAGCAATGAGTACCAACCTTAAGACGAATAAGGAGGCAGGACGTGATCCTTGTCCTATAGTCATTGAATAACAGTCCGGTCTGAAGACTTTCTGTAAATGGCTAGCTCCTAAATATTTTCAGCTACGCAGATCATAAGTCTCTTTGCAACTACTCGACTCTGCTGTTGTAGCCGGAAAGAAGTTACAGGTGATACATGAGAGAATGAATGTGGCTGGACCTGCCACTAGGGCCCTATGACCCTGCAGAATCTATGAATCTAGAGGTACCTGTGATATGACAAAGTGCTATGGGGACTTCGTGGCAACCCAATTGGAGAATCACATCACCAACCACTCGAGTCAGAATCGAGACCATGACACTTGCAACAGAAACATCCACACCATTTAAAGAAGTTCCCGGTAAAGCACTGGGGCCTGTAGATTGAGGCCTCTGGTTATGGGCTATCCCAGTGCCCATCATCAGTGTCATTAGGTCAGGCAGGCCCAGCGGTACCCAAAAGAGAAGTTACTTTCTGTCACTGAAATGAGCAGTGTCACAAGGAACAAATAAGAAGCAGGTTTATGAAGAACATAAATTAAAATGTTGCATTGCCACAAAAATCGACTCATAATTACGGCTTCATGAGATGTCTCTCAGAGCCCCCTTGGACTAAGAAATCCAGCCTACAGAGAGAGGGGGGCAGTGGCGCACACCTGTGGAACCCAGATCCTTTCGCATTCATTTCACCCAGAAGCTGCAGGAAGAATACCGCACAGTTCTGGTTCCTGAACACACGTAACAGGCTCCCTGGGCGATGATTCCCCAGGGGAGGGGCACTCATATCTGGGACACCCTATATGGCCAAATGTGGGGCCAGGAAACCAGGACAGTGACCAGATCTGGTTCCCCATTCATTTGCACGTTGTCCTTGGCTGCTTTCACACTAGAAGCTGAAGGTGCGTGGTGCATCAGAGACAGGTACTAAGTGGCCTGTGAAGATCATAACACCCACTACATGCCCTTTGCTGCTGTGTCCTGAATGACCTCCTCCTCAGTAGGTGGAAAATGTTTGGACCGAAGAGTAGAGAAGAGTGACCTCCCTTCCCTGGGTTCTAGGGTCCTATTTGGAAACTGCTTCCTGTCCCTCTTACTGTGGACCGAAACTGCTGGGTGTCCTCAGCCAAGGGTCATAAAGTGCCACTAGGGGGAGGAAGTGACTAGGTTCTTGGATCCCCATAAAGCTATGCATTAAGGTGGCAGGAGCTGTGGTGGGATAAGTGACACCAGAGCTTCACTGGGAAGGAAATGGGTAGTTTGCGGGCAGAACTCGCTGAGAATTCAAGGGCGCAGGGTCAGTGGGGGGGAAAGTCCCGTGATGAAAGTAGGGACATAGGGTTGTTCTTGGGTCGCGATCCTGCAAAAGCCCCCTTGTCCTGACGCCCGGGGTCCCTGGGCTGCGGCTGCCGCCTCCCCAGAAGCGCCCGTGCACGGAAAGGGTGGGGGTGCTTCGGGAGAATGTGCTGCCGCTCCTCCTGCCCTCCCCTTTGCTCCTCCCCGCTTCCCAATTTGCCAAATACACTTTTTCTCCATCTCAGTCGGTCTCTCGCCTGACTTCTTGCCTGGAGGGCGACAACCAGTCCCGGAGGTCGCCGAAGTGGAAAGGAGCCCGCAGAAATTGAGGAGGGGGCGGCCGCGCCACCCGATGGAAAGATTCGCCAACCCGGTGGGAAATCAATCCCTGTCCCTCGACTTGACGCCCCCGCCCCTGTCTGCGTCCCCATCCCCTCC
>NW_011888805.1:17647-20457 GCF_000151845.1 Pteropus vampyrus
CGGAGAGCTGGGAAAGCGTCCGGGGTGTTTCCACCTTCCTCCCTCTTCTGGCAAAAGCGACTTGGGTGAAAAAGGATTCTTTGCCTAGCGGTCCCGGGCAAGAGAGAAAGGTGCGTGGCTGAGGCTGAAGTCCCAGCGCCTGGAAAGTGCAGACTGCCGCTGGCCAAGAGCATGTATGTGTCTTGGTCAGGGATTAAACCTACAGTGTCAACTTTCGCGATTTGAGAATAATGGAGCGTGATGCCCCGCCCCCTTCCGGCTTACTCACCCTCTCGCTTGCTATACCTTCAGCTCGCTTTGTGGTCCGCTGTGCTCCTCCGCCTGCTCGTTGGCCTGCCGTTTTCCCTGACCCAGGTCCTAGAACCAGGCTCAATTCCCCGCCCACACCCTTTCAATCATTTCAGCGGGTGAGGGGCGTGAGCAGCGGCTTGGTGTCCTGAAGCTTCTTAGCTAGTGAGCGGAGGCCTTTCCAGGGGTTGAAGAGGGGGCGTGATGTGTGGGGCAGGCGGGAGGGGGCAAGCATTTGGGTGGTAGGGAAGGAGAACTCAAGCTGCACTGAGAGAGAAGAGGATCCTTTGCCAAGTGGCCAGAAAGAATTCAAACCCAAAGCAAAGTTAGAGTCAAAAGGAAAGTTTATTGGAGAAGGGGTAGCAACTCAGAGGCAGAGAGAGAGAGAGAGAAGTAAGTCTCAGAGGGAAGAGGCAATAGAGATGACAAGAGAGACAGAGAAAGGCACTGAAAAGAAGCCCAGAGTGGTTGGGGGAATTCAGTTTATATATCATCTTTTGTTCCTCTGAGTTACAGTTTAAAGACTTTGTTTACCCATTTTCCTTTGGTATAGACACACAATGAGGAAGGATAAGAGTATGTAGCCTGAATGGCTTGCTGGCAATTTCCAGCCTCTGATCCATAGGTTCCCCATGGTTTTAGCCATAGGAAATGAATGATTTTATTTTGGGTAAGGAGTTGCTTAAAGACTTTTTTCTGTTTTCCCTTCACTGTGTAGGGAAGTGGGTTGTTAGCAATCCCAGCAGAAATCTTTTCTTATTTTGCAGGTTTTCTGGTGTGGCTTCAGGGCTGATCAGCATATTGCGGTCTCTAAATGTAGCTTGACTTAATATTTTAGATTCCTTGCCTCCTCCCTACGTTACCGTACCCCGCCCCCACCACCAGGGCTGCAGTTTTCAAAAACTAGGTCTGTGGGGGGTTAAGCAACAGTACCTGGTACTGAGTAATCCGGGCGTTGGAAATCCATCTTTCAGGAGGGCTGCGCAGCATGGTTTCAACTGCATGTGGAGCCACAATCTCAATATTTTGGCCCAAGGTCAATTTTAAAGCTTCTTTGGTCAATATAGCAGTAGCAGCTAGTGCTCTCAGGCAATTAGGCCATCCTCCAGCCACCAGATCTAGTCTTTTTGAGAGAGATGCCACTGGTCGCTTAAATAGTGGCTTTTAATTTCTGGAGCAAATCTCTTCCGAGCAAAGGAAAGGGACATTCAGGCATAACTAAAAACGAATGCGTGATGGTTCCCTTTCCCAAGTCAGTAATTCTTGCCTGTGTCCATGGATATGCCTTCTTTTTCCCAGTGGCTCCTTGAATTACAGTCTTTTCTTTGGATAATAGACCACCAGTTTCTGTTAAAACTGAATAAGTTGCATCAGTATCAACTAAAAAGTTCACAGTTTTGCCCCTACTTGCAAAGTTACCCTGGGCTCTTGGGGGCTCATTAGATAAGAGCCCTGACACCCCTATTCATCTTCTGAAAGAATGAGGGGACTTTTTTCTTCTTTCTCCTTAGAATTCTTCCCTTTTTCAGGGCATTCATTTTTCCAGTGGCCTTTCTTCTTGCAAATAGCACATTGGTCTCTTCCTAGCCTGGGTTTTCTATTTTGGCCTTCTTTGTTGCTAGTTCTCCCTCTATTGTTAGGGTTTTTTTTTTCCAAGGAGGTCGGTTTCCTTGTTGTCCCACAAACATGACCTTCTGCACATTGTCCCTATTGTTAAATACCTTCTGTGCTATCTCTAATAGCTTGAATAAATTCTCACCCTCAAATCCTTCTAATTTTTGTAATTTCTTTCTAATATCTAGGGCCGACTGACTAACAAAAGCCAAATTAATTGTCCATCTATTGACTGGATCTTCAGGATCTATAGGAGTATATAAGCGATAAGACTCCAGTAACCTTTCTAAGAAGGCAGATGGTGATTCATCTTTCCCCTGTAACACCTCGCTTACCTTAGTCAAATTTATTGGGTGATGGGCAGCCGCTCTTAGGCCCTGCAACAGCAACTGGCGATACCGTTGGAGAGCCTCCTTGAGTGGTGTTGGGGTCCCAGTCGGGATGAGTACTGGGGAACACAAGTTGCATCCGAACAGGATCCGTGGTGGGCTGACCTGTGGGTTCTAATACATGCTTTTTCCCTTCTTCTAAAATTCTGCCTTTTTCCTCTGTAGTGAACAAAACCTGTAACAACTGTTGACAATCATCCCAGGTAGGCTGATGAGTAAAGAAAGTGGTCTCAAGTAGAGAAGTTAACCCTTGTGGTTTTTCAGAAAATGGGGGGTCTGCAATTTCCAATTATACAAATCACTAGGAGTAAAAGGAACATACAACATCATAGGGGTGGTGTCTCCAGGTGGCATGACCTCTCTCAAGGGTGCCAACACGGGCACCGGTGATGTCGTGGAATCAGGGGGAGGCTGGTATTGCAACCCAGTATGGGTATGTGGGGGACTACTTAATTCTCCATGTGCTCCGAACCCTGAAACGTTGGGGCGCGGGTACGGAGGGGGTATGGCCAGTTCAGG
>NW_011888805.1:20507-22316 GCF_000151845.1 Pteropus vampyrus
AGCCAGCAATACTGGCGGCTTCTGGGGCGGGCTGGTTGGAACTGCCACCATTATTGATGATACAGTACTTTGGCATGTTTTCAAATACTTAGGGGCATCTGACACGATATCAATCCATACATCAAGGTAAGGGGCTTGATCTGGGTGGCCTGGATTCCCAAAAACTATACCTCTGACCCAGAAAGCCGTTTGCAAGTCAAACGAACTGGGCCACCAGACTCCAAGGGTGGGCCAGTCCAATTAACAATATCTCTGTAAATCAAAAGGAGTTACTGAAGCCCCATAACCCTGTGCCCTTTTCCTAAAATCTTTAAAGTGATTAAGTAAACACTGGAGTGGTGTCAGTTTCCCAGATGTTTGCCCCATTATTACACAAAACAGAACAGAAGCAAACATAGACAATCAATCAGACAAACAGACAAACGAATAAGCACACTCAACACCAAACCTAGGTGGGGGTCTGTCGTCACAGCCCCCACTGGACCAGTGATCCTGTGTCGGGTCCGACTCACTAGGTCCCCTGGGGCCCTTTCGATACAGCCCTAGAGCATACAGGTGGTTCTCCCTTTTGCCGCTGCCGAGAGGAGGGGTGATCCCGGCCCTGGCTGGGTGAAATCCCCAGAGGCCTCCCCAAGCACACGGGGATCCCCCTCCTCCTCATCGTCGCAGCAGCAACAACCGAACCACCCACACAATCAACAGATCTCCTTACCCGAAGGTGTGGATCTTGCTGGGGCCTCCAAACTGTTGTGGCCTGTATAGAATAGACCAAACCAAGTATGCTCTCGAAGGCTGTTTATTAGCCGGCGGCTGTCCTGTACAAAGGAGCAGCCCCGAAATGCCCAGATACAAGGTTTTTAAGCCCTAAATCCCATTCTTCATTCTATCTTAAACACAAAGGTCTATTTCTCTCCTATTCACTACCTGTCAACCCACTGGTCAGGTGTGCAAGCGGGGAGTACAGAAGCAGAAAGCTTGTGTTAGAATGTTATGTTCCTATGGGTGATGGCCTATATTCCCGTGGGCAATAGCCAGTATTCCCATGGGCGATGGTCAAACAGTAATTCTCAGCTTATATACAATTGATTATTTTTCATGCCACGCAAGCAAGCAGGGTTACACAGGCTAAAATTGGCAGTTAGCGTATGGGCTCATTGTTATAAGTTTCATGATTAACAGAATGCGGTTAGGGGTTCCAGAATCTAGGCCTAAGGTTTAGACTTCCTTTGTCCAGTTTCAGGTTTCAATTATCCTTTAACCCTTTCACATTTCAGCAGGCTGTCACATACTGCCTGCCCTCGACTACCCAAGTACAACATCCCGGGAACCTAAGGTGGAAACAATCAGGATGTTGGCGGTGAAGGAGTGAAGGTGGTGTCTGCTGGTTCCCTAGCTGAGCTAGCCAGCGTGTCTGGAGCAGTCCCTGAAGATGCAAGGATTTGTGAGAGCCTCGTTCTTCTCCCCGAGTTCGTACTCCTTTGGACGGACACCCTGAGCCTTTCTGGCTGGTTAGTAAAAGAAAGGTTGGCTTTGATAGAAACTCTGTCCCGCCTCCAAGAGCCGCAGGCGAAGAACCACACTCCGCTTAGGATGACCGGAAACTCATACAATTTACAGGCTTAATTCCCTGCGGGGACAGAGGGTGGAAGTGAAAGGATGTAACAGGCCGCCGCAGGCGCGGAGGGAGGGCCCGGGCGGGGCTTGAGAAGCCTCCGCCGCGCTTCGGTCACTGTTCCCAGTCCCGGGGCCGAGCGGCTCGGGATCCGTCTTGTGGGCACCGAGCGCGCCGCGGGCACAGAGGCGCGGGCG
>NW_011888805.1:22896-25173 GCF_000151845.1 Pteropus vampyrus
CGGACACCGCGCTCGGCTGCTACCTCTTCAACTGCACCGCGCGCGGCCGCAGCGTCTGCAAGTTCGCGATGCGCCGCGGCTACAGTAGCTACAGCCTCAGCCGCGCCCGGGAGGGCGGGCAGCAAGGCCTGGAAGCCGGCTTCCCGTCCACCGCCTGGGCCTCGCCACGGCTGGGTAAGCGTGCCACTGAAGGGGGCTGGGACACACCGCTGGGGTCCTGCTGTCCTTGCTGCTGTTGGGTGGCTTCATTTGCAAGACCTTGCCTGGGTAGGACGGCTGGGCCCTCCTCAGCCAAGTCAGAAATGAAACACCTTTGTTCCAAGTTATCTTAGTTGCGTCCCTTCAGCAGAGGGCTCCGATTTCTCTGTTTTAGGGATGGTTTCTGAAAAATCCCAATTCATGGGGCGGAAACAGGCATGGTGCGCTGCTTCTACGGATTTTCTAGGCTTGGGGATAGAGGCCAATCTGAGGAAATCCACGGAAATTCTATTTAAAGGAGAAAAACTCAAAACCAAAATAAAAAGGTTCGTCTTAGTCCCATGTTTTTGTAAGGCATGGTTTGTGTCAAGTAATTGCAAGAGCAAAACCTAATTAGACCCCAGATTACTCCTAACACTCCGGTGTTTAGCTTGGCTTTCCCTTCCCGCTGCGGTTGATTTCATCAGACAAAAATGGGAAAGCATGTGTCAGGCATTTTTGAAGTGGGTCTAACCGATTTTCGTGAACTGCTTTTTCGCTTTCATAGAGTGAAAAGGAACTTCAGAATGAAAATCAAGACACATAAGAGGAGGCACACACAAAAAATGTAGCAATTGGACATTAGGGTTTCTGAAGGAAGAAAACCTTGATTGGGCCCACTTGTGGTCAGCTCAGCGTGTTTGAGCTCACTCTATTGCTTGACTTACAAGAACACAAGATTGATGTCAGAGCAAGAGTAGGCGGGTAGCCTCAGCCAGTGTGGGAATCTGGAGCCTCCATCACCTCCAATGAGAAGGGTCTGGAAATCTGTGTGCAAGGTGCCCTGTCTCCCTACCCAGCTCCATCCAAGAGGAGGCTCAGAACCCTTGTCAGGGGAGCAGACATCAAAGGTCACCCAGTGACTGCCTCAGCTTGGAGGCAGACACTAGGAAGGACCCCAAAGTTTTCTTCCTTAAGTGGGAGCAGGAGGCACTTTTACTTGGAGCCCCCACCCCAGCATCCCTGAGCCTGCTCCATGGCTGTGACGCATGCATTCTTCCTCTCTGTCCCAGCACAGACAGATCCAAAAGTCCCAACAGCAAAAAATAAAATAAAAATAAAATCTCTCTCCCTTGTTCTCAGTGCACATCTGGAAGAAACTGACATTGCCAAAGGGAACTTTCCTGAAAGTCAGGAGAAACCAAAAGGAAAATAAAGAGCGTGCCCATGGTTTTTTTTTTTTTTTTTTTTAAGTTTAGTTTACTAATAGAATTTTGTTTTTTTCGTTTTTTGGTTTTTTGTCATTTTTCCTTCTATTTCTTTGTCCTTCCCTAGGGGGAGTTTGTCTAGGAATTCAGTTTCGTAGATGTTCAGAGGTGAAAATAGGTGACCTGTGGGGTTGGTCCTCATTCTGGAAAAACACTGCCATGCTCACACTTCTTCAGGTCCCCAGCAACATGGAAATGTGGAGACGCCCTCACTCCCCTCTGCAGCTAGGAGGTAGGGCAAAGGTTACCCTATACAAACACCCTGTTTTCCCTGCTCAGATGCTTAACCTGTTGAAGTTCTTTCTGGTTCTGAGACTACTAAGTTTTTCCTTCTTGAATTTTTTTTTTTTCCCCTAATTCTTGTGAGCATGTGGAGTTGGAAGCTAAAGGGCCACGAAAATGGCCTAGAAAAGCTCTTACAGAGAATTTGTTAGAGTGAGTAGAAATATTGTGATTGGTGAGGGGCCAGATGGGATAGGATAGCACAAATTTACAGGGGAACCCATCAGCCCTTTTTACTGCCGACATTTATTAAGTTTGCTATTATAAACTCTTTAGACGCATGAATTTTCTTCGTCTTCCCAACACCCAAAGAACTAGGTTCTCTTATAAACCAGTGTACTGGAAGGCTTGGCGAGAGGGTCACTTGCCTGAGTGTCTCACAGCCTGGGAGCTATGGAGCTGTGTCATGGAGCAGGTCAAATCCATTCTCCAGCAGCACCAGGCAGTCTGGAAGCAGAGAAGCAGACTGATTAGGTGGCTATTGCGTGTGGTTAGGAGGATGCTGGAGAGAGATGTGTTGAAGTGACTAAGTCAGCCCACAATAGTGTGT
>NW_011888805.1:26338-29793 GCF_000151845.1 Pteropus vampyrus
CAAAAATAAGTTTACTCTTTATATTGGCATGCATGTGGAGAACTTAGCATAATCTTGTATGGTCACTAAAGTGTACATTGATATCGCTCTTGGAAATCGGTCAGGAAATATGTAGCAGAGGCCATGAAAGTGTTCATTCTTCTGGAATATTTTTTTGGGAGAAATGATCTATGCTAAAGAAAACGTATGAGCAAAAAAGGCATTACTTATAACAGCACAAAAATTGGTAAAGTAAATGTCCAATGATGGAGGTTAGGAAATTAAAATGGCATTTGTGAATTTTAGGTAGTATTATGGGCACTGTTAGGATATATGAATAAATATCAATAAATAGAACATATTAATAAGTTCATAGATTAAATTCAGGAGGTAAATTTACTATAACTGGAATGCATTTTGTGGGTGTCAAAGTATAGTGGGAAAGACAGAGCCTTTTAGTGAGAAAGATCTGGGCTGACATCTGAACTGACAAAGTTAGCACTTCTGTGATCTTACGCAACTGAGTTAGCCTGTCTGAGCCTGGTTTCCTCATGTGTGTGATGCAGATGGTGGTACAGTACCTACCTCAGAGACTTGTGACAGTTGGCAGAAGTTATGCCTCAAAAGCAGTTAGCATGGTGCCTGATACAAAGAAATCACCCAATAAATGGCAGCTATTATTATTATCATCAGCTCATATGGAGAAAGACTAGAACAGTACACCCCCAAAATGATAATCATACTGAGGTTGCAGATCATTCTTTCCTACAGAGTTGAAATTTTTAAAAACACAGAATGAATTTGGGAAATAACAGCCCTTAAGGACAACTATCCCAAATACTACGTTCAAATAAAATTGCAATGGAGAGGGAAAAAAAAAAAAAACACAATGAAAAATAACTCCACAAAAAACCAACAACAACAACAAAAAGACATGATGGATTATGACCCATAATATCTTAGCCTCTCCAATTAGTCTGGCCCCAGTTCTAAATCCTGACGTCAGGAGGCCTTGCTGAGTGTGAGAGCCTCATGGGAGTTCCTGCCAATGCTGATTTCTCAACCTTAGCTATGTCATTGTACCCACACAGTACAGATCCAGGTTCCAGAATCACTTCCTTGTCATTAAGGCTGTTCACAGCAGTGTTTTGTAAATCAGATTCGTCAACAGTATTATTTACTGTATAAAATGCCACCTCGATATGTTCCACCCAAATTGATATGGGCCTCAACCTCTGTAGATCTTACCAAGTATGTTTTGTTTTCACAAGAAATCAGTGTCACACAGTATTTAGCATTGGTTTATTACATTTTTATGATGAGAATTCAAAATTACATTTATCTTGTTCTTCATCGGCAGGTCAAATATTTCTAAGTATAGCATACTCCTTCTTGGTATCATTCATTTATTTTAAGGCCTGTTTCTGGGTGGGTAAACTGGCTTATTTTAAAATATACTGTGTAATTTGCCTGGTCTTGAGCTGAGAGGGAAATATATCTCTGTTATTTCAAATACAGCAGTGGTCAGGATATCAGGTGTTCCTAAATCAGACCTTAAAGCTCACCTAAAGAAAAGTAAATGTTTTCTTTTCTTTCAAGAGGGCAAGATTAATTAGTTTTATAATATGTGGGATATTTCAGTGCTTACCTGAATCTTCCATCTGAAATCTTTGGGGTCAGATCTTTGAGAGTTAGAAATAATATAATATTAGAACTAATATAATATTAGCATCCATTGCCGTTGATGGCATATAGTTATATTTCAGTTTGCCTACTTAAAAATAGTATTTTAAAATAAATTTTAATGCAAATAGCTGCTAACTATAATGTGTTACTACTGAATTAGATGGTGCTTTATAAAATTATAAAGTGCTAAATGGTTGTGTGGAAAACAGTGAACCTTCCAAAACTAAAGGAAAATTCTTCATAATTCTCTTGAAAAGATCCTCTTAGTCATGCAGTTGTCACATCTCTTTATTTGGGGAAGCAGAATAAAAACGTCAGGCACTGGATGTTTGCTCAGAGGTGGAAAAAGCTAAATAAGTGTCTTAGGCAAGGGTTGCTTAAGTGGCTCATTTAAATCTGAGTTATGCGTCCTCCTTGTTTTAAATGACTGTAGAAGTGGGACTCATCATGTTCTCAGTAGATGTATGTGCCTTTTGGCAATTAAAAAAGTTACCTCTGATTGAGGCTGGCAGTGCCATTCTCATTCAGAAAAGTCACAACTCTGAAGAGCCGCAAGCCCCTCATAAATCCGCTGTTTCTGGGTCTAGAGAGGATCACTAGGTTAGAAGATAGGGCTCAGCAGGTAGGTGTCTGAACACCCCAAAGATAATGGTAGCTTGTTGAAGCATTTTTCTTAAGCAGGGCCATGACCCAGTCAGATTAGCATTCCAGAAGAGTCATTCTAGCTGCAGTGTATCAAGAGTGGCGACCCTTTGCTGCCTCATGAGAAGCTAATAGGACCACAGCTAGCCCCAAACCTCAGGCACTGGGACACCTGGTGCCCTCAGAAGTCAGCTTAGGAGACAGCTTCAGCTGTGGAAGAGGCAGTGCCTCAGCAACATCATTCAGAGTGAGTTAAGGAGGGACAAGTTCAGGAGAGCACATTTGGACCAGAGTGGATGCCAAAAAGGATGCATGACATCCTGTAGTTTGGTTTTCCAGTTACATCGATAAATAGATGTGTATTTGAGTAAGTTTAGTAAGAAGCTTAAAGCAATTAAGATATTCACAACTCTGCTCTTAGAAATGCAGCTTCTCTCATCAGACTCACTGAAGGAGCTGTTAGTTATTAATATTTAAATGAACAAAATTAGCCTTAAATTATGTACCATTTTAGATCAAAGGTAGACACATTTGTTTTGTTATCGTAGGACACCTCAGAAACTCAGTGTGCTAGCTTCTATTACAAAAATTATTAGAAGCTGTGACTCTTCTATTTTCCTAGATGAAAAATTAGATTACAGGGAATTTCTATGTGGGCTTTATTTTGTATGAGTCCAAGAACTTGCCTTAACTTTCCAAATTTAATTTATTTCCCATTCATGGAACACTTTCTGTCACTATTTTAAAGACTCGAGAATAAGGAAAAAAAAAATCTATATCAGAGGTGGATTTTTTAAGGTTTACTTCAAGACTTTTTGATAAATTAATTTAATAAGCCGTTTATAAATTAAGTGAAAAATTCACTCTAGAGGGTAAAGCTACTCCGGATTTATGTGCTGGAGGGCCTCGTTCGCTCTCATAGACCCACGACTTTATACTCAGCACTGTTACCAGCTGACACGCCACATTTCCACTTTAGCACGCATTACAGCTAAAGTCTATATTCATAATTTATTACTATTTTCTTTATTATGTAAAGAGAATACAATGAAAATAAGATAACTTTCAGTTGCTGTATCTATCCTTAGCAGTTCTTTGCTAGACTACATCTATGCTAGCAAACAAGATACCTCTCTTAATTAACTAGG
>NW_011888805.1:30228-38523 GCF_000151845.1 Pteropus vampyrus
GAAAGTTTGAAAATTACAAGAGTGTAACAAGGAAAACAACAACAGAACCAACCTATTCTTCACGTGACCCAGAAAGCAACCGTCTTACCGAGCAGTTAGGCCTGCTTGAGATCGCTGAACAAGTGCGGGAGGGGTAGCACGAGGGGCTCCCAGTCCCCGGCTCAGCACTGGTTTTCATCAGGCGTCTCTGGGCCCAGCTGGCGTCTCTGGGCCCAGCGGGCATCTCTGCAGATGAGAAGGAGCAACTTAGCAGCAGCTGCCGGCACACAGAAAGTCTTGATTCATGAGGCAAGCGGCTTTTTATTACACCAGCCAGGACCCTTTCTAGTTAGTATTTTCTGGCTAGGTAAATGTCAGCCAAACCACTTCAAAGAACTACAGACCGGGTGGCTTAAACAACAGAATTTTATTTTCTCACAGTTCTGGAGGGTAGTAGAAGTCCAGGGTCAAGGTTCCAGCAGCGTTGGTTTCTTCTGAGGCCTCTCTCCGTGGCTTGTCGTTGGCTTGTATTTTCCTTCCTGTGTCTTCTTGTGGCTTGTCGTTGGCTTGTATTTTCCTTCCTGTGTCTTCTTGTGGTCTTCTTTCTATGGGGAAGCACCGATTTATATTCTGTTGAAACAAAACAAAAACGATAATCACCTAGTCCCTCGAGGCTGATCGAAACACACTGATTTACTCAATGATTTTATAGTCTTAGCAGTGGTTGGACCCTTGTTTAGCATCTTACCCAGCTTCCCATCTATCCGAGAGCCCCTGTATCACCTTTCTTCCAAGGGTCTTCCACTCTGCTTAGATATTTCCAGAGATGAAAGCTCACTATTGCACATCATGCCCCGGGACATCTGTAATCAGCTGTAATTATTAGGCAAACAAGATAAGCCTCCCTGTTCCTTCTGTGCCTTGGTGCTGGGTGTTCTCTGGAAAAACACCGAATACATCTTTTTTTATTCTGTGTCCCTTAAATCTTTGAAACACATGAATGTCACCACTTGGAATGCTCTTCTCGGAACTCAGTACTCCCACTTCTTTCAGATGTTCTTCACATGAATTGATTTTCAGACCATCCACCCTGCAGCTTCTTCTGGATTTTCTCAGATTCATCCATGCCCTTAAAATCTGAAACCCCTAATTGAACCCCACATGTCGACTGAAGATTGTGTCTCTTCCTCTTGTAATATACAGATATACAGATATCACCTCCTGTAGTTGATTCATTGTCTCTACTTCTATTAATAACGGTGATGGAAGATAGACCTAAAGTTATAAGGTTAATTAACATAAACTATCTTAGTAGCCGCATCACACGATAGATTCATGCTGAGTTTTCCGTTAGCAGGATTACCTAAAACCTGCTTCACCTTTCTACATAAACTGCCATCCTGAGGGCCTCCCCGTTCTGGTTGTGTATTTGCTTTATCGAACCTGAGTGCAGACCCTGATATTTATCCTTTTTACATCTCAGCTTTTGGTTACAACAGAAATAATTTTGAACTTTGAGTGTCGTCCATCATATTTATTATCCTTCTATGCATTGTATCAGCTGCAAAACTAATATATCTTTATTGAAATCTTTGAGAACTAAGGTTGATCAGGAAAGGTGCATGGACAAGTCCTTGATCATCTGCTTGGAGAGCTCCCCAGAGAAGGACACTGACTATTAACTGGCACTTCTAGGAGCAGCTACAAACCTGCCTCTGGCTTTCCAGATATGCTACTAAAAGCTTTATTCTGTAAATAATGAATTGCATATATGAGAGTTAAATAAAAATAATACTGATGATTCAATATTTAATTTGTTGAGGCTATTTATAAAGGAGCAACAAAATTAGACATTTCTTATGGGCTTTTTATGGCTGACTGCTGTGCCATCAAGAGGAGAATCTGGACCAATTCCCCAGCCAAGAGTGTAACAGTGATGGCAGATAAACATAAAGTTATAAAACCATCATTTAAATGACAGAGTTTGTGATGGGAGAGACATTTTCTACCAAACTGTGACTATCTTATTAATGCTGTACATTCATGAATGCCCCCCAAAGTAAACTCATCCTACTATGACTTGATCATTATAAAGAGGTCATTGATTGGTTCTCAGTTCCAGGTAATTTAGACATATCTGTAATTTTCAGAACAACTTTATAAGAGAGTGCAGCCCCATTTTGTGGATTAAGATTGGCATAAAAAGCTGTGAAGACTGAAATGGCAAGAGATTACTGAGTACTTTTCAGTGGAATGCTGGGGGTTGTAGAACAGGTGGTTTAAGTTTAGCATTTATAAATTATAGAAAATGAATAGTGATGCAAATAGTTCTTGTCTATAGAAATGCAAATAATTTTTTTCATATAGAGGTGCAGTTAATTTCCTATAGAAAAGTGGATTTCAAACATGACATTTTAGCACTCATAGGTGTTAATCTATTAATACACTCACTTCAGTAGCTAATAGGTACTAATAGCCGGCTTGTTTCAGTTTCCCATCTATTAGCAACTTCATTTTAGCATTCATGACTGCTTATATCTGTCTGTTCTTCACATTCTCCTTTGATCTGTGGAACGCACCTTATTGGCTCTCCCTTCACCTGACAAGTTAAATTACTACTTTGCTGCATTTCTTCCAGTGTGATCAGTGGATCACCTGGATGGGCTTGTTATTGTAGATTCCCAGATCCCTCTCTCCAGACCCACTGACTCAGGTCTCAGGCTGGGGCCTGGAAATCTGTGCCCTAACGGGAGCTCTGAGTGATTATGGAGCAGCCTAAAGTTTCTCAGCCACTGTACCTCATTCTATTGCTGCTAAATGGTTGTAAAGCATTCTGATCGTGTGTGTATGCAGTACTGACAAATTCTCTAAGCCAAGGTGATGTGCAGGAGTCCAAATTCTAGAATTTCATCAATAAAAACCAGCAGGTGAGTTATAATAGGGCAGACTCTCTGTACTTGCAAGTCCATTAATGTATTAGTGTAATAAAATGTATAATGCTCAGAATTCGTTTGTAGAGAATAATAATCCAGACTAATTCCTTTAAGCAGAAAGAGGTCTTTAAAAAAAAAAAAAAAGTATGATATTAAACAGCTAATAGTATCATTGAGAGGGCGGAAAAAAATGGTCTTTAGACTGAACATCTGAAAATGACTCCCAAAATCGCACCACAGAACTGGGCCTCAGAAGCTCTCACTCTCTCCATGATCAGGAAGCTTGTCCAACAAAGTGCCATGAAGCGGGTAGAGGACCAAGGTGGAGTCCTGGGTTTAGGGAATGAGCCCAAGAGGTGATCAGCAAGGAACAGTTGTGCGACTGGGTCACCACTGTCCCCCGTTGTGCATCACAATGCCTGGCACATAATCATTTTGTTTAATAAATATATAACCTCAAAAAAAAAAAACAATTAAAATGGAAGGGAAATGAGACTGAGACTAGAGAAGGTTTAGGACGTTTCTTATTTGATGTTTTGTTTGTTTGTTTTAGGGCAAGAGAAACTTGAGCCTACGAATCACAGAGGGAAAGGGGTCGAGGACTAGATGGAGAGGTTGGCCTGGAGTGCAAGAGGGACAGCTGATGTAGTGACTGGAGGAGAGGAAGTGGCGATGGTATAGATACAGGTGCATTCCCAGGATGAGGTGAATGGTGGAGCCATAATTATGACCATAATTATGGTCCCAGTTTTCTTCTTGAAGTAGATGAGGGCACCTGTTGAGAAGGAAGGACTCGATGTTGTGTGTGGAGCTGGGAGGAGGTACAAGTTTGGAATAGCGGCTGCTGAGGACAAGGGAAGGATTGTCAGTCAAGGACATTGTCATCCCAGATAAAATTAGAAATAGTGAATTCAACCTGTCACAGTCGCGTACGATGGAGCGTTCTGCAGCCTTGGACCAGGAGTGGAGAGGCAGGTGCTGGGCCTGCCACGAGGACGACACTGGTTCCAGGTTCAGGACGATGTTGGATTCTGTGCCTCGTATCCTAACTGAATACGATGTTTCCATTTGGGTGTCAGGTGCCCCAGTCAGGAACCCTGAAGCTGTCCCACTTACGGGAAGGAACATATACCGTTCAGCTCACTGTGATGGACACTGCCGGGCAGAGAAGCTCCGACAACGTTTCGGTGACAGTGCTGCCCATGGCCTTCTCCACGGGAGGTGAGAAGCAAGTCTTTCCCTCGCATTCACGGCGGCCGACAGAAACCAGACCATTTGCAGAAGGGTGGTACTGGATTGGCCTGTGATGTTCTAACTGCGCATTCCACGGGCTCTTCCCGTTTTCTTTTTGGTGGTTGTCGAATGATATCAAAAATAGGCTCTGTTGTACTTGGGGCTGAGTGACACTGCTGAACTGAGGCGGGCAGCAGTCCGGGGCATGAGAGCAGACCGAGGGCTATGGGAACCTGTAGATGCTCCATCTCTCCTAGACACGATTTCATGAAAGATAACTTTGCCAGGAGAGGATCTCGTTTAAAGGTGGGTGGCCTATTTGATATGTATGGTCAAGGAGTGCAGCGAGGAGTACATTTAAGACAAATAAAAATATACAAACTGCATGCGTCAATTTAAAAGGACTGTTTAAAAGTTTTCTGGGTACTTTACACAGATGCACGGATCCATTTATAATGTAGCTTTACAGATCTCTCATGGAGCTCACATTCTGTTGCACATTTTAAATTCATTTATCACATTGATCTATGTGTCTTTCTTTCCCAAACATCTGCATTTCTAAGATTAGCTCATCAAATTAAAAAAAAAAAAAACAAACACACATGGAACTCAGTGGCACTAAGGTATAGGGGTTTTGCAGAGTGAAATCTCCCACAGTAAACTTGTGGTGAGGTACTGACGTACTGTATATTCGAGGGTCCTGTCGTTCCGTCAGCGGATATGCCCTTAGTGTCTACAGCATGCAGAAGCCGTGCTCGGCACTGGGCGCAGAGTGGTGCACTCCACAGACCTGGCCCCTGGCCCCAGAGTGGACCTTCTCTGTCACTAGCCATGGCTCTAGTAAACGTGCAGCATGCCTCTGACATCCTCCATTACTCAGTACTTGGATGGTAATTAAGCCAGCAGTTGGAAGAATAAGGACATAAAAACTGGAATGTGACTGGTTTACTTGTACTATTGCTGATCTTGTCTTCCGTCAAAGATGTAGGTCAGTAAGCATATTAGAAATGAAGGAAGGAGTTTTTAGAATATTAAGGACTTGGCAGCCTTGAAAATTTGCCTTCCACAGCTAATTAGCGTAAGCAGCTTTTGAAGGCTGATTGGTCGACTCACTGTCTAGCAGAGATTAGGCCCGCTGTGAGGAAAGGAGTGACTTCCTGTGGTAAGCCAGTCACCAAACTCCTGCCCAGTCACCAAACTCCTGCTCACATCACCACTGTGAGTCAGTGATGGTGTAAATGGACCCATACAGCCCAGCCTTGATTTGAGCAGGCCCTGTTGATTTACTGCAGGTGCATGAGAGCCGGACAGTTACTTTTGAGGGCCTTCATGTGCTGGCTATGTGCCAGGGCCATTGGACACATGGCATTGGCTCCAGCCAGTCACTCCCCAGCATAGGACTGCCAGAGCCAGAAGGTTATTCTCCTGGGATCAAGGGCTGGCTTGGGCAGGGACCGAGTCAAGTGCTGATTCTGGGAGGAAAGTGCTCATGAGAAGGCAGAGATACCCTGTCATCCCCTACAGAAATTAGAAAAGGATCACTTTTTACGGCCGAGGTGCCTGGGTGGGAGAAAGGGCCCGTGCAGACATAAGCAGATAACTAGCAGCTCACCGGCCCCGTGTTTGTCCTGGTTTATGTAATCAGGCCAATTTTCCAGGGCTCCAAAATTTCCAGTTGTGTATTTCTGGCCTTTCTTTAAGATGGTAATAAAATGTGTTTGAAGTGGCAGACAGTTAAGTGAATTTTTTTGATTACCGAAATGCCACTTGGGTATAGGTCTAATGTAACTTTATGGAAAAATAAAAAAGAGTGGCTATAGTACTCACTGCTGTCTGGAGTCACTCATGGGTTAGATTGGAATAACATACTATGAGTTAAAGTTAATAAATCACCAGCTAGAGACACTGAAAACCACAGGCAGGGATCAAGAGGTGTTTCTCTCCCCTCTATTATAAATATCGATCTCGTAGTTAATGACCCAGCTGTAATGGTTACCAAAGGTGGCACTTTCTGGGGTAAACAGACAAGCACATACCCCCACTTTTGTGATAATAACTTGGTGCAGTTTTAGATACAGAGGCTGCATGTTTTCAAGCTTCGGGGGAAAGAATATACTCGAACATCAAGCCAACAGACACTTCCAATATGATCTAGATCAATGGTCTCCAAATAGGATCCCCCACACGTAGTCGGATGTTTTCAGGATGGAAGACAAGACACCGGAAATTAGTCTTCTGACTTTTTAATCTTCTTTAAGTTTTCAGGATACTTTATAACATGTGCAGTATGTTAATACATTAGTACATGCATATTATTTATAGACTGGAGATGCGTGTTCACCAATATATTATTGATCAGGATGTATGGTCAAAAAAGTTTGGAGACCAGTAATCTGGAAGTAGGTGATAAATTATAAATATGGCTCTATTTGCAAACCTACCCAGGAATAAGTAAAGCGTTGAGATATTCAGGATTTTCACATCAGGAACTTAAGAAATGTGAGCAGTAGGTGTGTCCTGCTTGATGTTCACAGAGACTCTGAGCTTTTCCTCCTAACTCTCCCTGGGCTGGAAGCAGGTTCTTCTTTCTAGGCCCAAGTTCTTAGTTGCTCCTGCTTCTTTCTCAGGAGCTTTAACCACCATTTCTTTACTTCATCCTCTTCCTCCTGGATTAAGATATCTTCAGGTTGCTTTGCTCTCAGATGGACTCCTTTCCCAGCCTTTGAACTGCTTCCCAATGGAGTATGTATCCAGAATTTCACGTGGCCATGTATACGCTGCTCAGCCGTTTGCCTCAGTGGTGTATCATCATTTACCACTGTCCCATATCCCGAGAGATCTAGTCCATCCTGTCCCTGGAAAATTATGGAGCTCTTTACAACCTAGTTCTAGCCTGCCATCTTTTACTCGTATTACCATTGTCAGAAAAGTCACACGGCTGGTATGCAGCTCAATCTAGTAAAATTGGCTTAATTTGGAATGGGAAAGTGTGTTTCAAGAAAACACATGTAGCTCTTATATTATATGATGAGGATTAACAACTCCTAAGGGCTCCCAAAGGGAGACAATTTTATTATTTGAAGACAATTAATTCAACCAGCTAGTATCTGAAGATTCTGTTTATTTTTCACAGCACCAAGGATATGAAGAATCCTTTGATTTCGATAATCAAAAGGATTCGGTTTTCTGAAACAAGGGGTTTATTGAGCTATGTGCTAGCCAGAAAGGACCAGGTCCTGGGTCTGATGTCCGACCCACCAGCCGCAGGGCTAGATGGAGAAGACAGACATGTTCGCCGTCCTGGAGCTAATGGGATTTTAATACAATGGGTTTTGGGGAAAAAAGATCTAAATATTTTGAAAGGCTGTGCATAGGCTATAGATAAGGAGGGCATGAGAAAGTGAAGCAGAGATAGTTCTGCGGATTGGCAGTGGGCAACACCCTGGAAACTTTATGCGTAAGCAAGGTATGGTGGCATGTGACGTTCGGCTGTTTTATGTAGATAAAAGCTGAAATAGCCACCTGGAATTTGATTCAGAATTTCAGCGTTCTTCAGGATGTAAGCAATCTTAACCTCTCCTGTCTCTCTCCCCGATTCTCAGACCTGCTGTCATTTTATTTAGCCCATCTCAGAATTTTTCTCTAATCACAACAAATAGGTTCAATGGTAGAGAGTTAACCTCAGTAAAAACGATTACTTAGGAAACAAGAATGCAAGACGCAGCATGTATAAAGTGGTGTCTCTGATACAACACGATCAGCCACCCGAGTGCCATGCAGGGCGTATAATGGTGTTAGGTGGCCCACCAAGGGGATGATGGGATGAAGGAACTAATGCAGAGTGAGACCTGGGGGAGGAAACTCAGGTGTGGATGGAGCAAACCAGAGCTGCTGCTTTTCCCTCCCACCTCTTAGACAATGTAGCTCGGAGAACGGCTCATGGTGAGTCCCGAGAATTAAGTCAGGGGCGGTCAAGAAGAGAACCCCTAACTTTTCCAGGACCTATATTGCTCCAGCTCAGACTGTTAGGTGTTTCCTCCTTATCAGCATCTCTTTACCCACATGCATTTCATCATATATTTAGTCTCAGTCTTGACATGGTGAGAGTCTTAAATTTCCTGCATTCCTGTGACTTGAGTCTTGTTCACAA
>NW_011888805.1:39183-45447 GCF_000151845.1 Pteropus vampyrus
AAAAAGATCTAAATATTTTGAATAGATAAGGAAGGCATGAGAAAGTGAAGCAGAGACAGTTCTGCGGATTGGCAGTGGGCAACACCCTGGAAACTTTATGCGTAAGCAAGGTATGGTGGCATGTGACGTTCGGCTGTTTTATGTAGATAAAAGCTGAAATAGCCACCTGGAATTTGATTCAAAAGTTCAGCGTTCTTCAGGATGTAAGCAATCTTAACCTCTCCTGTCTCTCTCCCCGATTCTCAGACCTGCTGTGATTTTATTTAGCCCATCTCAGAATTTTTCTCTAATCACAACAAATAGGTTCAATAGTAGAGAGTTAACCTCAGTAAAAATGATTACTTAGGAAACAAGAATGCAAGACGCAGCATGTATAAAATGGTGTCTCTGCTACAACACGATCAGCCACCCGAGTGCCATGCAGAGCATATAATGGTGTTAGGTGGCCCACCAAGGGGATGATGGGATGAAGGAACTAATGCAGAGGAAACTCAGGTGTGGATGGAGCAAACCAGAGCTGCTGCTTTTCCCTCCCACCTCTTAGGCAATGTAGCTCAGAGAACGGCTCATGGTGAGTCCCGAGAATTAAGTCAGGGGCGGTCAAGAAGAGAACCCCTAACTTTTCCAGGACCTATATTGCTCTAGCTCAGACTGTTAGGTGTTTCCTCCTTATCAGCATCCCTTTACCCACATGCATTTCATCATATATTTAGTCTCAGTCTTGACATGGTGAAAGTCTTAAATTTCCTGCATTCCTGTGACTTGAGTCTTGTTCACAAACAGGATGCTCGAACGTGTGCTCACGCTACCACTTCTTTTGTGACAATGGCTGTTGCATTGACATCACACTGGCTTGCAATGGAGTGGAGCAGTGTCCCGATGGGTCTGATGAAGCTTTCTGTCAAAATCGTGAGTTGGCTGCCTGGCCCTTTGGGGTAGGAGGGAGGTGTATATTCTCATAATAAAATGCAAACTCAATATTGCTTTTTTTCTGCCTGGTTTCAGGTATAACTTTATGTGAACAAGCTATGCCTTAAAGAGCATTTATTATGAGTCTCTAACGCTCATTGCAAAAGTCAAATATTCTATATTGCTTACATTTTTAGGAAATTATTCTTAATTTTCCAAAAGATGCTTCCCCATCCTAAAAATACTCTAGAGCATGTGCTTTTTAAAAAACCGAAGTGAGTTAACATTTTCTTTCGACAATTTTTTAAGAAAATTTATGACATGCTAGGCTGTAGCTCAGTCAGATCCATAAAGCAGTCTTATCATGTCATAAACATTAACATGTACCACAGGAAAGAAGAAAAGCTGCAGAAAGTTTAATGAGGTATTGGTTTGAGGAAGGATGAAGAATTTCACTACCTTGGGTTTAAGTTTTACCTCTGTCAATTTATATGACATTTAGAAAGTTGATTATTGGGAGAAGAGAGATTAACCATTTGAAAACAAGAGAGAGAAGTGTTTTTATAGTGCTCTGACATTTCTTAGGTTATAATTCCCAAATATTCATAATTTCAAATTTACTGCAATAATAGTGGTTTTAGTTAAAGTTCTGAAAAGAAACTAACAACCAACAGCAGCTTTTCATACTTCAGTGAGCCTTAGCCAGGAGATGGTGACTCACACAGCAGCCGCCCAGCCGGGAACCACAAGACTGAGCAAAGGTGCAGGGGAGGGCTCTTTGTTGGACAAGTCTCAGGAAGCCACTGCCCGAAACTGGCCACCTGTGTTATCAAACACGGAGAAGAGGAATCACTCTGCCTTTTGGGGACCAAAGAGTCAAATCGATCCTGTGATGCCAGGTAAGGACTTTAGATGGATTCTCCGCAAAGAGCCTCATTTTCTATGACACTTGGCTCAAAATTAAGATTACATTTAAAGAATGTTAAGGAAATATCTTAAAGAAGAGAGTTAAAATGAAGAATTTGACCAAAAAAACCCAACAACTTGACATTTGTAATTGATTATTCATAGTAAGAAACACCTACTAAAGGTGTTTCGTACATTCATACATAAATACACACTCCAGAGTATCAATACATTTGTTTGTAAATAAGTTAGAGTTAGAAAGTTTTAACATGTATGTTAAAGAAACTAATGCCGTAAGTGTTCGATTTTAAATTATTCTGAGAGGGAGCAGCATAAACTCTATGTATCCGTGTATCTCTTCTCACAAAGAAGTGAATATAATGAAAATATATATGTTGAAATGGTTGCATGTGCTAGTAATTCAGTGTATGTCTCCAATGTAACTAAATCTGTAATTTTTAATTTTTTAATAAGGCTAATAAGAGTTTTAAATACATTCACACTGCCGAAGCACTATAAGATTGTATCATTTAAAATTTCTTTTTTATACTTTTATATTTGCATGATTATATGGCATACGAAACAGAAATATAAATGATCACATTTCTATGTGCTTTTGTGACTGTCTTTTCAATACTCAAGCTCTACATACATTAAACTGCAATAATCTATCACTAGTTTGATAACTTATTTATGAAAATTTTATGTTCACTGCAGAAGATACAGAAGACAATAATAAAAAAAGAAATGACTAAATATACCACTCTTTATTGTAAACAGCTTTTAATGTTTTGGTATAGCTCCTTTTCATCTTTTGTTTATCTACTTTGTAAATTTTAATTGCTTCTATACAACTGTGTTTTCAAAATATGCCATAAAGGGCTTTTCTTGTTGCGGGTTTAGGTTAAGGACACTTCAGATAGTCAATTCCATGTTGATACTGCCACCTAATGGGCAAAAGAGTCACTCCATCCCTGCCTTAGAATTTGTTTTAGTCCATTTTCTTTGTATGGAAGGCTTGTGTTGAGGAGACAGCCACCATCTAAGAAACAGAGTCAGGGAGACCAGGTGTTTTGGACAGGTGAGATGAAGATCTGACAGAGGGAACTGAGTTCCCGGAGGCCAGGATGGATGAACTCCTGCCACATCCCTGGGGGAGAGGCACACGTGAGCGTGAACAGTCCACCGAAGGCAGAGTGGAGACCAAAGTCCAGGTCTCCTTAATCAGCTTCTAGGCTTGGCTCTGCCTTTAGGACCTTGAGTAAGTTGCTGCAAATCTCTGGACCTCAGTTTCACCGTAAGTGAATACGAGATTTCTACCAGAGGACCACCATGGCCCCATCTAGTGTGGAGAGTCTGTTTCGAGAGTGGTTAATAACCTGACGCTCATGCAGCCCTCTCATGGCCCTTGTCCGTGCTAGACATTGCCCAGTGATCCCAGCTCCGTCTCTTGGCGAGTGAGGACTCAGCCTCCAGATCCAGAAAATAATGCTCCAGGCTGCCACCACCAGTTGATGGGAGTTGGCACCCAATCTGAAATGTACTTGTAATCTCTTTTTTTGTTCTTTTTATAATAAGCCTTTGAGTTGGGCTGTGAAGATGTAGGGACTGGAGTTTCCCAGATGCAGAGAGATTAGATATCCAATTATTATTTATAATAAGTATTGTTTTTTCCTAATTATTAAAGCAATATGTATTTACAGTAGAAATTTTGGAAAATACAGAAAAATATAAAGAAGAAAATTTAAATCATCTAGCAAAACACACCATTAACATTTTGTTGCATTTTCTGCTGGTTACTTGTATTTGTATACATACATATACCTTTAACAAAATTACTATTACTATTACTAATACTATTTTTACAAAACTTATTTTTCTCATGAGCATTTTTGTGTGTTATTAAATGTCCATCAAAAACAGTTTTTGAAAACCTGGGATGAAAGAAGTGGGAAGAGAAAAATAGAACTTGGAAAATGTTATGAAGGGCCCTCACAGCACGTGGTTTCTGTTTCGACAGCAGCCATCTCCTTTCCCTGCCATCATCCCTAAGGCCACCACGTTGCCATCCCCAGCTTCCAGTTTTATGTGAGTTGAAATGACTTTATACCCAGCATAACATAGATTTAAAAACACATCATTGTTTGTGACCTCTGCCTTTTAACAAGAATCATCAGCTAGTATAATAAATAAGGACAAGTTCAATTTTCTCCTGCCTCCTTCTCCTACAGACGTGTTGTGAGAATAAAAAAAAAACTCATCCCATTAAAGACATGCTGAAGAGATACTAAGATTAATATGAATGATGTAGTACAGAAAGTAATGAGAGGCAGTTTTTCATCTATCACATTGACAAAGGTGAAAAAATATAATAATTCATGCTTATAAGAGTAGAGAAGCAAGTCTCACGTACTTTTGGTGAAATTAAAATTAGTACAGCCTTCCAGAGGGCAGTTTCTGAAGCCTTAAGACTGTGTGTGCCTTGACTCAGGTGTCCTGCTTTGCAGATTGACCCCAGGTGTGTCACTGAGGGTAACACATACTGGGTTAGTCAAGTGAATGCACACTCCGTCCACTGAGAGCCATCGGTGCGGACTGCACAGAGCCACCATGTGGCCCTGTTTGTGCAGCATGCAGTGGCACAGTGGCTGGGGTGTTGTTGGACGTGGTTGCAGCTGTCGGGCCTGTTCTCTCTGTGGTCCAGGTCATCCATCAGCAAGGCTATCCTCTTATACCTGACTCAGCTGGATGAAAGAAATCTGGTTTCCAGCACTGCAGAATGTAGAAAAATGTCATTCTACCCACATTCACATTGAATCCAGTTTTTTGAAATCTTGTGAATTCATGTCCAGCCTGGCAGGTCAGCCAAATTCTTTAAGGATCCAGACGGAAGCGTGGACTTAGGAGAATGGTGATTTCTGTGAGGAGGCGTGGGGTTCTGCCTGCACGGTCTCACAGGCCAAAACTCACAGTTTAGCTTTTCTTTGGAGGTAACTAGAGTGAGGAACTCCAAACTTCATATTATTCTGGAAAGTATTTTATTCAGAGAGGACATCCTTATAAAGGACATTTAAAAATACACATGCCCTGTATTTTTCATGAGTATATCACTTTCTCATTATGTCGGACTATTTCTCTTCTTATTGAGAAACCACTGAAACTATAAAACAGTATTTCTGGAAATTACTTTGAATCTGTTGACACCTGATAACCAGCACAGCTGAAGGCCTCTGATGGGGCTCTGGTGTGGTGGCAGGGATCACCCGGATTCTCAAATGATGGGAGATCCAGTTAAAAGAAATGCACTTAGCACAAATGAAGATAATCAGACGGCTATTTCCACGAGCTTATTTTGAGAGGAGTAGGTCCTCTTTCATTGACCTACTGACTTGTTTGGAAAATGTCTCTTAATCAGCCATAATCAGCAGATGCCTTTAAACACACTTGCTATCCTGGGCCACTTAGAGAAACGCTGGTCTTGGACAAGGCACCCTCTACCTCCTACAAGATTTCAGTCTGAAGTTTTGGTCAGTGTATTAGGGATTGCATAATTTGTAGTATTTGAAATCTACAGATGCCTTATAAATTTTATTTTATGACACTTGACCCACTTGGGTTGGGCCCAAGGGAACCACTTGGTTTTATTTATTTTTTATTTTATTTTTTAATTATTTTTTTATGGTGACATTGGTTAACAAAATCCAATAAGTTTCAGCTGTACACTTTAACAGTAAAGCATATATATATTTACACTGTGTGTTCACCTCCTGTAGTTAGATTTCTTTCTGTCACCACATATTTGACTCCTTGTACTCCATCTCTCTCCCCCTTCCCTTTCCACTCTCTGGTAACCACAAGTCTGTAGTCCATGTCCATGAGTCTTTGTTTGTTTGTCCTGTTCATTTGTTGCTTTTAGGTTTATATCTCGCATATAAGTGATATCATGTGATTTTCAACTTTTTGGTCTGGCTTATTTCGCTTAGCATGATTATCTAAAGGTCCATCCATGTTGTCACAAATGGCAGTATTTCATCTCTTCCTATGGCTGAGTAATATTCCATTGTATATATATACCACAGCTTCTTTAGCCAATCATCTATCGTCGGACACTTCGGTTGCTTCCATGTCCTGGCCACTGTGAATAATGCTGCTATGAACATTGGTGTGCAAATAAATATCTTTTCAGATATGGGTTTTTAAGTCTTTGGGGTAAATACCCAGTAGAGGGATTGCTGGATCATATGGTAGATCAATTTTCAGTTTTTTGAGGAACCTCCATACTGTTTTCCATAGTGGCTGTACCAATTTGCAGTCCCACCAGCAGTGTATGAGGGTTCCTATTTCTCCGCATCCTCTCCAGCATTTATTATTACGTGTCTTGTTGATTATAGCTATTCTAACAGGTGTGAGATGGTATCGCATTGTGGTTTTGATTTGCATTTCCCTAAT
>NW_011888805.1:46127-51538 GCF_000151845.1 Pteropus vampyrus
CCGGCTTTGTTCTTTTTTCTCAGAATAGCTTTGGCAATTCAGGGTCTTTTGTGCTTCCACACAGATCTGATGATTTACCACTCGGTTTTAAATAAAATGACATGATTCATTTTATCTAGAAGTTAGTTGAATACCTCCAGCATTCTGACAAGATTAAAACATTATCCTACACCAAATACAAGTTATTCATAAACAATGGTATTTCTTTAGTCTGCCTTTACCAATGAACTTAGAACTTCTTTTAACTAATCTTAGACCAATCACAGAGGCTTTCTCAAACCTAGCTAGTACAGACAAATGAGCAAAGAGAATGTCGACAAGGAGTTTTATGGCTATAATGAGGCCTAAACCATTTCTAGTATAAGAAGACACGAAGGCCAAGTGTCTCTGGCTCATTGTGGTCTTGTCCTAGTACAATCCAGAACGTGACCTGAAGAGAGTTCCCTCTTACTTACTTTGCAGACCTGCGATGAATAGTGAGAAAGTACAATTCTGTTTTCTGTTGGTAAGTGGTCACAGTGAGCTCTAGAGCATTTTGGAAGGCAGACCCATTTGTTAGCCACTCCTAGCTGGTTTTCCAACCCATTTCCTTCTAGAACATGCCTGCATGCTCTCTGGCAACTGAAAATGAAATGAAAATAACTTCCATCTAGCTTCTGACTTCCTCTGTGAATGGGTAGCTATGCGTTGTAAATATAACACAATAGGTCATTCAGAAGAGGAAAAAGTTATTTCCTAGGACACTGACTCTTTTAAAAGGAACATTACCAAAATGAATTATTTGTAAAAGTGACTTATATAATGTGTTTTGTTCTGACATTTTATCAATGAAGACACTGAGACACAGAGAGGTTGAGACTTACATAGGGTCTCACAACTAGTAGGTGAAGAAACCAGGATTTAATTTAGCAGTCTGAGACCAGCTCCAGCTGGATGATGCAACAAGTCTGTGTGCTCAAGGAGCTTCTCAGCTATAGAAACAGGAAGCAGCTACAGCTTCCCTGAGACCTGCTTGTATGGCACTTCCTGGTAGGGCATTAGAAGCTCAAAAGAAAGACATCCGTGAGCATTGGAGTCATCAGTGTTAGCTACTTGCCTGGCTGCGCTATGACTTTCATGGGCTCTAGATGCTTCATGGGCCCCTTCCTCCATTAAAAAGAAAAATTTAATATTATATTTTATGATTGTTGGTATAGAGATGAATATAATACAAGGCTAGAATCACTATTATATATTTGTTATCATAGTCACTGTTTTCTTGTGATTTTAAAAGAAATTAAACAAAAAATATTTTTGCTGGCCCCTAAAGGTGTTGTAGACCCTAAGCTCTGTGCCCATTATATCTAGTAGACATGTCACCTCGGGTTTTGTGATAGGTATGGACATCAGCTGTGCTTTGAAGAACGAGTGGGAAGAATTTGAATAAGTAGAAAACAAGAATGTTAAATACTTGCATGAACAAATGGGATTGGGAATAAAAATATTCTTGCGGGCCCCCCAGCTGCCCAAAGTGAAGGGTGCTTGTTGGGAATAGAGGGCTGCGGCTGGGCAGGCCGAGTCAAAAAGGAGGATGATGGAATTAGAGACTTCAGTAGTCAACGCCAGGTGAAGAAGGGTTAGTACCCACCCATCATAAGGCTTTCATCCACTGGCAAAATGAGGTAAATAAGGACAGTATGGTGAGTTTTTTTTAACTTTATTCTGTTTAAAGAACTGTCCTTTTTATGTAATAAGTCCTTCGTGACATATTCTTACTTTATAATGAAGTGAAAGTGATGGCCTTAGTAAATGGCCATTTCTTTTCATGTCTTTACTTGACAAAATTAGGAAGAAAAAAAAAAACCAACAACCCTGAATTGGCCCCTGACATAATTTTGAATTTTTATTGGTTCACACACATTCAAAGGTGTTGAAATCCCCTTGCCATGCGGCCCAGAGCCCAAGTTCTCAAGGGCCCGGGTGCCACCGTAGCCCATCATTTAGACCCAGTACTCCCTGTCCGCATTCTACTAGGACACAGGTCTCCACACCTCCAGGCAGCGATCCGTCTCCGTGGCTGAGCGGCCCCAACCATTACCTGGCCATCTCTTACCCCTTCGGTTCCGTGATGGTCTCTGTCTTCACATACAGTCTCACAGTGGCTGCTCTTCTTCCTTTCCCTTCCCTCACTGTTCTGGAAGGGAGCGGGCTTTCCACCACTCCAGGGCAGAGGATAATCATAGAAGTCAACTTGAAAGGTAAATCTGATTCTGTAGCCTGCAAGAAATTGCCGATGCCTTACCCATCTCTCTCATTCTCTTTAGCATCGGAGTTCATGGAGGAAAAGCCCAGATTATTGGATTATATAGGCTGGCATGCACGGGTCCTTTTAGAGTAATGTGACAAGGCACGATAGAATGCGGTGAGCCTACTGTGGCCTTGGCCGAGAGAAGCAAACGTGGGCTAGGCTCACTGCACTGATTCGCTGAATGAGTGGGGTAGGGTAACCTTTGCAGACACACTCCAACAGGCAGAGAGGCCAGGGAGGAGGCTCTTGCAGTGCCTGAGCCAGGAGTGATGGAGACCTAGGGCCGTGACAGTGAGGATGGAGGAGGGGGTCTGCATGGTAGGATGGCAGATGGGATGGTTAAGGATGTTTTCAGGTAATAAATGTGTTTGCAGGCCCTTCTGCTGAACAGCATTGACGTGTGACTTCAATGATCATTTTAAATCATTGCTTTCTGGCTCGAGTAGGTATCTGGAATAACTTTACAATTTCCCATTATCCAGTTGATTTGTGGTCTCTAGTAAATTCATTATTTTAGTAAATTCTTATTTCAGTTGCAGGTGTTATGAACATTTCTGTTGATACCCTGTGAACAAAGAAGCTTTAAATTTTTTTTTTGTTTCTCGGCCATTAAGCGTTATATTTTCCAGAAATCTCACTTGAAATCACCCAGCATGAGGGTAACTCCACTAACTCATTTTATTGTCAATGTATCAAGCACACAAATGCTACAGAAAGTAACAGAATGGCACAGCCACAGCTCCTGGTTAAACCATTAACAACGTGTCATTAAATTAGAAGTGCTGGTTTCCGCCAACACGCAGTTAGATGCTTGAATTTAATTCCAGCCTTGAGGCACTCATGCTTGAAAGAACCTGGGCAGGTGCTGAACCTCTGAGTCTAACCAGAAAAAGGGACAGGGTCAAGGTGAGAAAGTGAAAGAACGTGTCTATCTGCTTTAGGGATGCTCTTTGTTCATTTTTTAAGTGAAGAAAACCCTTTCTGGACAGTTTCTGCTTTTCCATTGTATGAAGTCCAGAGACAACCCTTGACTTTTCCAGCTGAGTTTCCTTCCCTGTCGGGGGTGGAGTGGGAGTTTGGAGACAGCCTTTCCCTGCCCGGTGGTTTTCTGCTAGCCGCACGCTCTAAGTTGGTCATGTTCGTTACCCAGTGTGTTAATGTCAAACAGAGGCCTGTGTTTGTTAGAGAAATAGATCCTGTAAGTCCGTTCTTTAAATCCATTGTGGGGAAAAAAAAAAAGCCATATTTTCATGCCTGTTTCCTAAAGTGTCTGCTGTACCCTCAATACATGCTATACTTATTTTCCACAGATAGTGCTTCCTTGGGGAAGAACAGAAAAGAGGAAAATTATGTTTTTGAGTCGAAGAGCGATAGAGGAGAAGGGGAACACCCAGCCCCAGAAACAGGTAACTGCACACCTCGGAAATCCATTGCAGAGTGTAAACATTTACGGAGCCGCGTACTCTCTAGCTGAGGATATTGGATGGAGCTTCAGCAGTTCGTGACGAGAGCAGCGAGCTGTGGGTCAGAAGAACTGTGTTCTCTTCCCTTCTATCATGCTTCACTTCTGAGCTCTCGAGCCAGTCGCCTCACATCTTTGGACCTCAGCCTCCTCTTTTATAAGTTGGTTGGGCGAGGTGATGACTATAGTCCCCTCCAGGTGTAGCATTCTGTGAAAAGAGTCATACTCGTGGCACAGTGGTCAAGAACATGGGCTCTAGAGTCACATGCCAAAGGTCAAATCCTTGCTTTACCACTAAGATCTATAACCTTGAGCAGCTTATCTAATCTCTCTGGGTCTCAATTTCCTTAGTCAGATGGAGAAAATAACTATACCTGCCTCACAGAGTTGTTTGTTAGGGAGAATAAACAAGCCAGTTAATAGAAAGCATTTAGCACACTGCTTGGCTCACACATGAGCCATATAAATGATGGCTATTTTGACTGAGTTATATATGATACAAGACTAAGGGTCTTAGAGTACCCAATTCTCTCTCCAAGTGTTCTAGTGACAAAGACAGAAAATAAAATAAAAAGGAACAGGGAAAGGGTGTAGGAGGTAGAGGGAATATTTAGTAAGTGGAAGAAGAATACCACAATTCCATAACTTTGGTTCTTTTTAACTAGAAAGAAAACACTTTCAATATAGTCCTGTAGGAAGGCAGGTTTTAGTCCTAAATCCCACAAACTAATTAGTGAAAAAAAGAAAATTTAGGAGAACAAAGTATGATTCTTAAGTTATAGATCTAAACATTGACAAAAGTTTTCTTTTTTTACTTTATTCTGTATAATTTTTAAACAAGAGCTGGCTAAAATATTCCAGATATCAAATGCCTAGATGCTGCCCAGGAACCTGGCCTGCTGAGCTTACCCTGTCCATGACATTGAAATAAAAAGAGCCAATCCCAGTCACATGAACAGAATACCCAGTTCACCCCCTTAGCTGATTTCTGAGAAAACTATCATGCTGTGTCATAGAAGGGGTTAGAAAAATTTAAATCTCAAAACACTCATACTAAAACACATTGAGGAAACTGTGGCAGCTAAGGACTAGGAAGTCGAGAATAATTTTCAGTATTCTAGCAAGTACTCTATGGGAGGTTTCATTTTCCTTGTCATCAAAACATTAAGCAGGAACCAGGTTTGACAGTGCCCCAGCCTCACATCTGATTCAGCAAATAGGAAATTCCCCTAGAGTTTGTCTGTTTTATTGTGACCCTGTAGCCTAAGCACTGGTGCCCATCTTTAAGCAAGTCACCCACGTTTAGAAGGGCCAGCTCCTGTGCATCTTCCTGCCCTGAATGAGCAAAGGTCAACCAAACTCTCTCTTTTGCCCTGTTCCTTTGTAACATATCCAACCAGCATGGCTAGTACAGGAAAATGGAGCAGGGAGGGGACTGACACCTTTATGGCCCTTAGTGCTTTCAAAACCGGCTTCCCCGGGTGGCCACAAGAAGACTAGTAGCTCAGGCCCAAACTGTCAGAAATTCAGCAGTGATTCTTGCCCCCTCCAGAGGGGCTGGCATGTGTGGAATGTATGGGCCAGCTCTAGAATCAAATTCTTGACTCCCAGTTTATCAGAGATTTTTATCTTTCACAATTCTCTATGGGAATATCAGCTTTA
>NW_011888805.1:51588-119185 GCF_000151845.1 Pteropus vampyrus
TGTAGCCTAAGCACTGGTGCCCATCTTTAAGCAAGTCACCCACGTTTAGAAGGGCCAGCTCCTGTGCATCTTCCTGCCCTGAATGAGCAAAGGTCAACCAAACTCTCTCTTTTGCCCTGTTCCTTTGTAACATATCCAACCAGCATGGCTAGTACAGGAAAATGGAGCAGGGAGGGGACTGACACCTTTATGGCCCTTAGTGCTTTCAAAACCGGCTTCCCCGGGTGGCCACAAGAAGACTAGTAGCTCAGGCCCAAACTGTCAGAAATTCAGCAGTGATTCTTGCCCCCTCCAGAGGGGCTGGCATGTGTGGAATGTATGGGCCAGCTCTAGAATCAAATTCTTGACTCCCAGTTTATCAGAGATTTTTATCTTTCACAATTCTCTATGGGAATATCAGCTTTACCCAAAAGTTGGTTTGGTACCCAGTAGTCACTAATTCAGCTTCCGCATCCCCTCCTCCTGTGCCCAGACACTTCCATGCTGTTCTTCAGAATCTTCTTCCAGAGTTTTGCCTGGGATTCTACAAATACACCAGTAGTTGAAATGCTATTCGTATGGACTCAGCTCCAGGTCCTCTTGTCTTGAGGAGGCGGCCAGCTATGCCTGGAACCATCGTTAAGCCCAGAACATCAAAGCTATCAGGAGTGAACTTCAGCTACCTGCCCCCCAAACGTAAACCTTCGTCTGTTTGCACCCACCCTCTCTTCCTTTCCTCCAGTACTAAAGGAAAGGTGTCCCCCGTTCCCAGGTCATCCTCTTCCCCTGACCTTGATATAGTCCCTTATCTCCTCAGGTACATTTCTCCATCATTTACTAACTCTCCTGTGTTTCTAATCTGTTTCTGTACGGGCTGCAGACACATTCAGATCTCTCCCACTGCATAAAAAACACAGCAGTGTCCCTCAGTCTTCCATCTCTCTGTAAATAGATTCCCGATCGCTGAGTGCAGTGGCCTCCCCAGGCTTCACCTTCCTGGATTGAATTTCCTTAGCATCTGATTCAGCCGAGCACTTTTCTCTTGAAAGTCTCTTCCTTCTGCTTCCTAGACACCCTTCTCTCTTGGTTGCCCTAGCATTTCCCTGACGTGTCTTTTTCTGTTCTTTTGGTTCTCTCCTTTTGTCTGCTCTCTTAAATGTTTGTGTTTCTTGGGGCCTCGTTCCTGGCCTCCCTTTCTTCTTCCTTTCTCTCTGGCAATCTCGCGCATTTCCGTGGCTACAGCAACCACCTTGATGCTAAAGCAGGCTCCCACATATTTAGGCCCAAATAATCCCTGAGCCTAACGGAAAATTCCATCCAGATCACCTCTAGGAATCTCAATCCGAAAATATCAAAAAATAAGCTTATCTCCTACACCCACCCGGACAAGCTCCATCATTCATCCAGATCACTCAAGCAAAAATCCAGCGAACCAGCTACATGGACCACTCTTCTTATACCTGTACTTCATATGAAATTCTATCACAGTAACTATAATACTTTATTTTTATTTTTTAATTTAAATGTCTATCTGCCCAGACTTGAAGTCACTAAAAACCTACCTCCTTTACCTTTTGAAGAGGTGCAGTACCACAGTGTTCTGAGTGTGCTGTCTGGGGCTGTGTCCTAGGCCACTGCTTACTGTGCAGATTTAGACATGTCACTTAATTCTCGATGCCTTCGTTCCCTCATTAATAAAATGAGGATAATAATTCTACCAGCTCATATGGTGGTTGTGATAAGCTATAGAGCCCTGAGACCGGTGCTGGCACTCTTAAGTATCAGCTCATTATCTTTGATTACGAGCACTTAGCTCCGTGTCAGGCACCTGGCTGTTAATCAGTGCAGAAGGAGGGAATAAATGAAAGAAAGAAAATGTTATAAAATCGACTTATGCAATGGAGATTTTTGCTCCTCTAGTTCCACCAATAGGCAAGACCCTTGCGGCTAAAAATATTTCCATCACATCACCTGCAAGACTGGCTGACTACAGAGTGGGTTGGACAAAAAACTGAGCTTGTTAAGAGCCTGCTGAGCTTGTTAAGAGAGTGATCTATTTTTTACAGGTTTGATGTTTTTTAGATTCCACATATAAGTGATGTCATACAATAATTGTCTTTCTCTGTCTGACTTATCTCAGTAAGCCGTAGAGATCTAATGCACAGTATAATGAATATAGACAATAATATTGTACTATAATGATGTAATAAACATTGCTTCAATGGCAATCATTATAATATATAAATGTATCAAAGTAACATGCTGTACTCTTTAAATTTATGAAATGTAACATATTAAATTTATCAAATAAAGAGGGGGGAAAAAACCAACCTGGGGTCAGCCCTGTCCCTTCCAGTCCCCTGCAGCCTCTAAGGCTACTTCTAGCCTGGCTGGCTGAGGCCAGTCCCACAGGAGAAACCCTGAGGCCAGTCCCACAGGAAAAACCAAAAAATTGAGATTTTTTTTTCCCTCAGCTGCTTTTAGCCAAAATTACACCAGCATATTTTATAGTTAGCTTTCAACAGTGAGTCTACTAGCTGAAAATAGGTTCCCTGGATTTAGAAAAGGAAATAAAATTTTTAAAGCCCTAACTAGAACAAGAAATCAGAAATTAGTCCATACTTATTTTAATGGAGAATGACCGTGTATGAATCCATAATCTATGACAATGAAAAAATTTCCCGTGGTTACAGCATCTTTGCGTTGTCTAGTGCGTGTTACAGTGGATGTAAGGGTGGTCTGACTGCAACATTTGTACTCACTGATGCTAGGTAAATTTTGTAGGAACCTGATAGAGAATTTGGTTTTAAAGAATTCTGGGTTTGAGACCTCGACCTGCCATTTACAAGCTTTGTGCTTTTAGGCCAATCGCTTAATCTCGCTGCACCTCAGTTGATCTGTAAAATGGTGGTAATACAGGTATCTACTTAATTGAGTTCTTCAGATTAAATGAAATAGTGGATGCAAAGTGCTTATGACAAATCAAAGCTGCTGCTGTTATTAATCCTTGGCCTACCCTCTTCACGTCTACCCTGTTCACAGGTGCAGTGCTGCCCCTGGCCCTGGGTGTGGCCATCACTGCGTTGCTGCTTCTCATGGTTGCTTGCCGACTGCGCCTGGTGAAACAGAAGCTTAAAAAAGCTCGTCCCATTACATCTGAGGAATCTGACTACCTCATCAATGGGATGTATCTATAAGTGTAACTTGAATAGTTGGGGCAAGGACGTGTGTCATTTATAATTTATACACATATTGGGTTCTGGCTATTTATAACTTTTGTTTTTAACTGGGCTAAGAAAACTACTAAAAACCTAGAAGATTCTACAGTCCTTAAATCTTTGTTCTTATTTATTGTAGAAAGACTTTCCTTAGGAGGTATGTGAAATATTTGAAATTTTAGAGAAGAATGCATATGGTTAAAGACTTTCATAAATTTGATTTACGTTAAGCTGTCCCTGAAAATAGAAATTTGCAGTTGGCCAAGGCAGAACATTTAGTATCTCGAGAGGTGGCCTTAGAACAGCAGTGTTAATAACCCTTTACTTTTTAGAAGCCAACCATTGGCCCTGGCAATCCCGTACCACCTTATCCACAGCTTTCCCTTGTTCTGGGCCCGTTCTTCACCGTAAGCTTCCAGTGCTCTCCTTTTTCTTGTCCCTCCATAAACCTGTTTCTGAGAATGGCCCTCAGGTGACTTTATACTTTCAATGAGCTGCTACCTTTGGCAGGAATATCTAAATGATAAACCTCATGAACCAGTCAGTGATGTCTCAGGGAAGGGGAATGTGTATTCTTTCCAACGCCTCTGACATCTTGTCATGTCGTGGCTGCCTCATTAGGCTGACCTTTGGGAGAAAAAAAATTCGGACTCGATTACAAATAGCGGTAACATGGTCACGAAGAGATAAGGGAAATCAAGGTGGAAGCAGAGAACCTGGCAGGCCAAAATTTTTGGCTGAGGGCAAAATGAACAAGGACGACAATTAGTACTTTCTTATATTTGCTCAACACAGCTTGATGGTCCAGAACATAGTTCATTTTTATAGTTACCAGTTTTCAACATTAGTCTATGTTGGTGGAAGAGAAAAATGCACTTAAATCGAAATGCTGAACACTGGTGGATTTCTGGGTGCTGCTTTTGTAAAAATGTCACGTTTAAGTATCAGCTGGTTCTTTCATCCAATGAAATGAGCAGTTTCTCCCATTATTTATTTAATGCTATAAAATGGTATAATGTGCAGTCAGCTAATGCCAGGCTTATGTATTCCCAGAGCATAAAACAATTTTGCAGATTCATTTGTATTAAAACCAGTGTCCAGTTTAGCATCTCTTTTAATTTGTAGGATTTTAAAGGTTATTCCCATCATCACTTAATACCAAGATTATACATTTTCTAGAAATTATTCTACTGAGAGGAATGTATAGTGTGGTTCCTGTCTACGTGCACATGATGTTCCTATTTACATAATGGGTTTTTTTTTTTTTTTTTTTACATAGTACAGGTGACAAATCTTTTAAAATTCTTTAAAAACTCTAGAACTCATTACTTTCAGACTGAACCTGAAACAGGTTGTTCCTTTAGCAAAGAGCTTAATTTGGGTTGGAGATATAACAGAATACATTGACAAATGAAAAGTTAGTTCTAGAAAAATGAAGCAATTGGTTAATTTTCTGAAAGAGTCAAGTATTTTGTTAAATGTTTGGAATTAAGCAAAGATTTAAATTTCTCAGGGGCAGTTTAGAGAAATGACTGAGTGAACTTAAGATGTTTTTACTCTACATGTGATGCTGTACACTGTTTTTCTATGGAAGGATGTCACCTATAGCCATACCCAATAAATAAAATCTGTCAAGGCATGTCTTTCAGCACATGAAGAAATTATACCCCACTTAGTATTGCTATGGTGTTAAAATACTTGAGAAAAGATGTCCCATATCTGTGTGTATATTCCTTTAATAAATTGTATTTTATTCTTAAGCCTTTTCTACAACTTTGATGTAATCGTTAAGTTGGTAGTATTTACTGAGCTGTTACTGTCTTCCTGTATTTAATCATCTCAGCCTTATTTTACAAAGAGGGAAATTAAGGATTAGGGAAGGAGAATCAAGGTCTACAAAAAATTTCTATTGTCAGATGGACTGAATGGGACTTTTTAGTCACCTTGCCTGTTATCTGATTAAAGGAGTTCATCTAAGACAATTTAAAAATAATTTTAAAGAGAAAGTGGTCCACAATTTACCTCTCAAACATGTTGTGTTTCACATTTCATTTCCTCAGAAAAGGCCCACCTAAGCCATCTTTCTGAAAAATTTTTCCTTTAATTCTCAGTAGGTGGACTACAGCTACTCCATCCTTCCACAAACACTTTAATGTTCCAGGTCACCTGAGTGTCAAATATGTTCTCCTCCATAGGAAATAACAGCATTTTTTCATCCTTCTCCCACTGACTTCTCAAAATCTGTGGTTTGGCTGCACTGTTTCTTGTCACACTTACCAACACTTTTCAGGCATTGACGGCCGTCCATGTTACACTTCACTGCATTTTCCCATGACCCGAACACAAGAGATGCGTATTTCTACTTGTGCCTCAGTTTTTCTGTTCACGGCTGAATTAACTGGACTTTATCTATATAAACCTATGTACTGCAGTGTGATGTGCCTCAGACCACAGGCTCTGTCCTTACTTTCACGTGTTCCATCAACATCACATTGATGATGCTATGTCACATAAGCATCTGAGCCTGAGATTCTGTGATTTAAGGTCACTATTAAAATATATATCATCCTAGAACAATTTCACATTGTTTTTTGCTCCCTTTGTAAAAATGTCACGTTTAAGTAACAGCAGGACTTAACTACAGTTGTTTTCTGGACCCCAGGTTTTCTACAACTGTTGGCATTAAAATTGAATGAGAATTTCTAACAAAAAAAACCCCTGCCCAACCTGAATAGAGAGGCAGCAGCTTAGTTTGCAGTTTGCTGTTCACGAATGTTCTCATCTCCCTGGCTTTTTCAACAACTGTGTTGCTGACTTTTTTCTGACCCCATTTTCCCCACTTTTGCCCTACTTGATTCTAGTATTCTAAAGTACATATTTCAAGTTAGAGCTACTTTAATGGCAAACACAGATTCTTTGGCTAAATATGAAACTATCGAATATAAAAGACTAGACACCACAAAGCTGAATGTATTCAGGAATCGACTGAATAAGGTTATAACTGAGCCTGCTCCTACACTGCTTTGTTTAGTTCTACGTCTTCCTTCCTACTTAAATCCTCAGATCACATCAGTTTTCTCATCTTGTATGCCAAACTGGAAAGAGATCGACTTACAATATCATTCGGCTTAAAGATCTTTTTATAAGGTTATTTCAAAAGTTAGGAAACTTCTCAAAACAAATTCAAATACAAAAATTATTTTAACTTTTGCCAAAATGTTTAAGAAAAAATTGTGTTGGGTATATGGACTTTTAAAAAAATGTTCTCTTTCATTTCATATGACTGAAGACTCAAAAGTTCAAATAAATCAAAAGGCAATGTTAATATTTAAATGAGGCACAGATTTAGATAAACCTCTGAATGTATTATCTAAAGATTTATGTGGAGAATAAAGAAATCAAAACCATGAACTATGTGACCATGCATTTCATTTTTTTGCAAGTCCTCGACATCCCCACCTGTGACTTTCTGGCCTGCTTTATCCAACTCTGTTGCCCACAACCTAATCAATGGAGCCAAGATCCCAAAGGGCAGGTCTTTTTACCCAGAAAACACACTTTTTACATTTAATTTAAAACTGATACAATAGTGTTAACATGGAAATTCTTCAAGCTCTTTGATCCATCTGTAATTTCTAGCAAAATCCTGACAGGATAAATCACCAAAAAAACCTAAACAAACAAATAGTGCTACCAAAAGAAATTACCTGTGATGTGATCTCTTGGGAGGCACAGTAAGGTGTCCTGGGTATGCGACTTCAAATGAAAATGTCCTCAGCTGCCCCTTTATACTTAAAATGTCCTCGGTATTACCATCACTTGCCCTTTGGACAAAAAATTTCTGTGATACCCATTCTTTTGGGTCACCCCACCTGAGTGAAAATGAGTTCTTCAGATGCAGCATCCCTAGAACTTAGAACTTCCACTCACGGTGGGAAAGGAAAGCGGGAAGAGGGGAGGGGAGGGGAGAGGAAAAGGGAAAGAGGAAGAGGGGGAGAAAGGGAGTCGCTGGCCCAGCTCAGCTCCCTACGGGTACTCAGGCAGATGTTTCCGCTCCCACAAGCAGGGTAGTGCTTGAGTCCTGGCCCAAACAACAGAAAGTCAGCTAAAAAGATGAGGCCTAAGGTGCGCAACCAACGACTACTGTTGTAGCGACATGAGAAGGATTAAGGATAAGGAAGTTATTGGACATTTTTTATTATGTAACAATACACAAATCCAAACTTCTTTGGGCCCCATAGGCCATTTTTCTTCAAACAGGATTTTTCTTTTTTTTTTACTAGCACTGTATTTGAGCCACTTTTTAAGTATGACGGGGACAAAAACATTCATTGTTACTTACTGAAAAATAGAACTTGAGAAAGGTGAAACCGAAATTTGATCAGAACTTGTTTTACTGAATATAGTTCTTTTTATAACACGGTAAGTTGTAGGAAATGTGGATTTATACCCTGCAAGAATTTCAGCACTTACCTAAGTTATTGGCATTCTGATCCCCATTTAGAACATTTTGTAAATTACCCATATTTATTTCATATACTAGTATTCAATTACTATAGACATGCGTTCTTTTAGTGCCATACCAAACTACTGGAAATTTATTAGCATTTAGCTGAAAATGAGGAACACCTACCTCTCTAATGCAACAAAATTAAAAAGCTTTATTTCTTGGCTGACAATCAGATGCCAAGAATAGCATCAAAGAATTCATGAGTGTTAAGTTATTATTTTAAAAAAGTTATTGTATTTTAAAATACATTGAATTTTTAAAATGCTTTAGTCTAAGTATGTCATAGTCAATTTAAAAAGTATAATCAACTTTTTTTTGAACATTTTTTTAAAATGTTTAAATATTTGCATGAACAATGTTAATGTAGTATTTACCCCCAAATGTTACTTTTTTCTAATATGTTACTGGTTGGGAAAGAGTTGAAACCCTCATTAGAAACTGGAATTTTAATTTTAATTGTTAATCGAGAGCTGGAATAGGCCTTTATCAAAATCAAATCTATAAAAAATGCCTTGTTTCAACAGGCTCTCATTGGACTGGAATCTTTAAAAATATTTCACTGTTGCCCTTCACATTATGTAAATAAATCACTTCTACTAAAGAAAAACGAAATACTAAAATATTTTAGGAATTATAAATAGTAAAGACTAAAGAGATTTCTTATCTCAGACCAACACATATATAAATTCAACTCTCGTAAAGAAAAACTCTTAGACCTAGTTAAAATTCATTATTTCTATCTCTACCCATTTATCGATGTTCCGTTAAAATCCATTCAATATTTATTCAATGTTTAAAATTTTTAATTCACAAAAGCATAAAGTCTAAGAACAATGCTTGCCATAGCATTTGTCTACACCAATCAGGTGGCACTTTGTCCTATCAGATTTATGAACCCGACTGCAAACTCCTTGACAGTAAAAGTCTTTCTCTATCCCAACACCTAACATAGGGATTTACATGTAATAAAATGCTGGTAAGGGCTATGAAGGATAAAGACTAGTAGAAGTTTAAGAATTAATTTAAATCCTAAAGAATACTTAAATGACACTGAGTCCTGGACCAAAATGGTTCATGGCCTGGGTCCAGAAACAATACCAACAACAGCAAACTGAAACCAACAATAAACTGAAACTCCCAACTTTTGGCTGCCAACTAATGCTAATTTCCTGTATCTAAGACCTTGTCCAAGAAGAGACACCAGTGAAAACATGTCTGCATAATGTTTGTAAAGCCATTTTTAAAGAAGTAATGTTAAGGCTTCAAGAGGTGGAGGAGGGGCAACCTCACACCCTCAGGATCTACCTGTCAGAATCATATACACTTGCACACAACAGAGAGAAGGGCTTTGCTGGGAGTTCTAGTTCTGCTAGCCCTAGAGCTTACATTGCTTCAAGTTGTAGAACCCTGAGAAAAACTAAGATCCTATCACAAAAGGTATAAAACCACAAAGTTTAAACAAGGTCTCAAAGTGCTACGGCCTTCTTAGAAACCCATTTACAGTCATTATATTAATAAATCCATTTATTAATTTTGAGATGGGTTTTGGTAAATTTATCCTCAATTCAGCTATTCTCTGACACTCAGTCAATTCATTCACTCACTCACTCAGCGTTTACTATACATCTACAAGAGGACAAACCCTGTGTTAGGCAAAGAAAAATGATAAATGAGGTGTCCTTGTCCTCAAGAAACAAAGTCACATTCACAAACGTACAGTTCAATTAATACTACTCAGATTTCACAAAATGGAACATCAGAGAAACAACTTTTTTCTCTGATCTTAGCATCCTGTATTTGGTGGACACGCTGTTTTTCTACATTCAAACACCATCAATGCCTTTTTTGCTTTTAACTTTATTTGGCAAAGCAGCACTGCATAAACTGTTCAGTAACTAGGACACAGCTTATACAGCATGTTAAGTTCATATACATTATCAGCAGCAAATTAGAAACAAGAAACAATACTGAGCTACAAGTTTCCTATAATTTTTAAAGAGAGAAAAGAAGAACTATGTCAGTTATGTCCAATCTGAACAGCCGAGTGTTAAGGGACATTACCTGCCATTTTCTTAAGTTTTATTATTTACAAATGCTTAGTTTTAAGATAACAAAGCAGCTGATTGTATCTACAACATGCTATTCTATAACACCACATCAAAAGCTTTAAAAAGGACGCTCATCTCTATTTTCTTAGTAGCATCTAATAGACGTCAAAAAACCAAGAATCTCAACTTGTGAATGGTGGTGTTATCTGATGCACAAAAGCAATCTGATAAATTAATATTGGAACAGAATTAAGTGTCTAAGAAAAGAAAATCCACTCCTCCAAATCAATTCAATTACTAAGTTTTCCATTTTCAGAACCCCTTTGTTTAATATTTTAAAGTAAAATGTGGGCATGTTAAACTAACACTACACAAATGTAGACTTCACATCCTTCTTCTACCAGTTTGGCTTCTGTGCCTCTTTGAAGAATTAGAAACTCCACAAAACCACACATTTTTCATGCTAAAAATAATAGTGTAACAAAGTCCAAAACAAGCTGTGATGCTGTTGGTGTTCAAAAAGCTTTGAGGACTGAGATGAGCAATCCACGGTAATATATACTGGTCAAGCTGATGTTGCTTTTACAGTTCGTCCCTGGGGAGAAAAAAAGAGAAATATGTAAGTAGGAGTCATGTACTATAAAACTTGGCTTTCTAATAGTTAGATACAACTATCAAATCAGTAAAAATACACTGATCCCCAAGCAATATATTATTTAAAGAAAAAAAAAAAAAAGAGCAAACGATCTCAAGTCCAAGCAAAAATGAAAATCAGCCATTTCAAACATGTCTCATGCTAATCCAGAATAAAATATGAAACCTAAAGGGCCTGAATTCTTTGCTTTTTAACTCTAAAGATAACTTTCTTCCTTTAAGACCAAAAATTCAGAGAAATTATAACTTTTAAATCTAGAATCTTGCTTAATACTATTTATTGTAAAATGACAACTTGAGTATTTAAGAGTTCAAATAATCTTTTACAGTTATTCATAAAATTGGACAAAAATTCAGCCTTTTGCTTAGAGTATCTGTTAGTCATTGTTGAGTGGGTCACTCTGAACCCAAACTCTTCGGGAGAAAAAGCATCATCTGTAGGTATAATATACCTGTCAGCTGATTTCATAAGGCAGCTTTATCAGCTCCAAAAGAAACCATTCGCTCAGCCAGGTGTAGCACTGTACCAGCAACTGCCAGTGAGAGGAAGGAAGGAATAAAAATGCAATCTAAAATAAATGGTATGGTATATAAATTATACCTCAATAAAGCTGTTGAAAGTGAAAAAATAAAGCTACCAGAAAAGTCTAAAAGCTTCATATCTCAGGGTAATCTGAGTGACAAAAACACTGTTAAACACTCAAGTAGGGATAAAGAAGTTTGACAATTGCAACAAATCTCAAATGATTCAGGAAAAAATATTACATATATGTATATATAGAGAGGGAGAAAGCAACTGTGGAAAAATGTTAATAACTGGTAACTTTGGATGAAGAGATTCAGTTCTTTGTACTATTTTGTAACTTATCTGTGACAAAAAGTATTTTTTTTAAGTTGTTAAAATATATTTGAAAGGAAGGTAAATAAAGAGCTAAAATTTCCCAGGTAAGTGGTGACTTCAGGGATTATCAGACAACACGTTTTTTAAAAAACTGAATTTCATAAATTGTGCAAGAAAATATTTTAAAAATTACTTCTCCCATAAGCTGCCTTTGTCATATAGTACTAGATTATCTTTTAAACAATAAATTATCAGTCTGGTTCCTCTTAACATATTCTTCTAAATAATTTAAGTACTATAATTCTCACAGAATAGCTTTTACTTAAAATCATGCATTAAAATATTTATGAACACTTGCAAAGTGTTCTATTTTTAAATTCACTTTTGCTTTTTAAAACATGAATTGAAAATACTGTTGTTTTTTAAATAATTTACCACATTTTAATTACCTGTTGCAAGGCATTACGGATATTGTAAATAAATATCCTTATTGCCTAACAACATAGTACAACATTTCTAAATATCCTCTTCATTAAAAAAAATTTTTTTTTAAAGAAAAAGGATAAAACTCTCAACAAACTGGGTATAGAGGGAACGTACCTCAACATAATAAAGGCCATATATGACAAGCCCACAGCTAACATCATACTCAACGGTGAAAAGCTGAAAGCTTTTCCTCTAAGATCAGGAACAAGACAAGGATGCCCACTCTTGCCACTTTTATTCAACATAGTACTGGAAATCCTAGCCAGAGCAATTAGGCAAGAAAAAGAAATAAAAGGCATCAAAATCAGAAAGGGAAAAGTAAAACTATCTCTTTTTGCAGATGACATGATATTTTATATAGAAAACCCTAAAGCCTCCACCAAAAAAAAAAAAAGTCAGAATAAACTAATGCAATAAAGTTGCAAGATACAAAATCAATATACAAAAATCAGTTGCATTTCTATACACAAGTAAAATGAACCATTAGAAAGAGAAGTAAGACAACAATCTCATTTACAATAACGTCAAAAAAAAAAATTCCTTGGAATAAATTTAACTAAGGTGAAAGATCTGTACACTGAAAACTGTGAGACATTAATGAAAGACATTGAAGAAGACACAAATAAATGGAAAGATATTCCATGCTTACGTATTGGAAGAATTAATATTGTTAAAATACCCATATTACCCAAAGCAATCTACCAATTCAATGCAATTCCCATAATTCCAATAGCATTTTTCAAAGAAATAAAACAAAACACTCCCAAAGTTTGTATAGAACCACAAAAAAAACCCAAAAAGCCAAGGCAATTATTAGACAGAAAAATAAAACTGGAGACATTACACTTCCTGATTTAAAACTATATTACAAAGCTATAGTAATTGAAATATGGTATTAGCATAAAAACAGATACATAGTTCAATGCAAGACAGTAGAGAACCCAGAAATAAACCCACACATATATATGGCCAATTAATTAAAAAGCCAAGAACATTAAAAAAAAAAAAAAAGCCAAGAATATACAAAGGGAAAAGGATAATGTCTTCAATAAATAGTGTTGGGAAAACTGGACAGCCACAAGCAAAAAAATGAAGCTGGACCTCTAAATAGTGTCGGGAAAACTGGACAGACACAAGCTAAAAAATGAAGCTGGACCCCTCTCTTACATCATACATACACACACACACAAAATCAACTCAAAATGGATTGAAGACTTAAACCTAGGACATGAAACCATAAAAGTTACTGTGGTAATCATTTTGCAATATAAACATATATCAAAGCATTATTTTGTACTCTTAAGACTAGCACAATGCCATAGGTCGATTATATCTCAATAAAACTGAAAAAACCATATTGTAAAAAATGTTTAATGATGTGAAAAATGTTGATGACATATAAGTGGAAAAAAAGAGATTACAAAATAATGATACTGTATGATATCAGGATTACAAAAGAGAAGCATACAGATCTATGGATAAAAGAGTAAAAAAAATTACCAAAATTTTAATAGTGGCTATCTCAGCATCTGAGATTATGAGTGATTTTTACTTTATTCTTTGTACTTAATTTTTACAATGTGCATGCATTATTTTGGTGTCAGGAACAATACTGTTAAAACAAATAGAAGGAAATTTACGGAACTAAAAAGAAAAAAAAGTAAGTTTATAGATCTGAATTTTAACATTTAGCTACCACAGAAAACCAAAAAATTGCTGCCAGGGCATGTATAACCTTGTCACATCCTAATACTCTAAAATCTGTATAACTTTCAAGTTATTAATTTTTCTTAACGTTCAAAAGTCTACATCATCACATCTGACTTTTATATATAGGTCATTTACAATAAAAAGTAACATGTCCTAAATTTCTGGAAAGCCCCTTTAAATTTGCCATATATGTGCTAAATATTTTCATTAGGTTAATAAATACATGCATTTATTATTTTGTTTTATAATATATAATTATACATAATTTAAGTATTAATAACTCTGACACTTAGTATTATATATTCTTTATCAAGAACAAATGAACAGAGGTACTACCATGAAACAAAACCCATACTAGTTAACGGGTTTTCCAAGGTAATAAGGGCTCTGTACAGTTCATGTTGTCCAAAGCATTATGAGAGACATAAAAAGAACCCCAAAGCGAACAGAATATATCCCTGCCTTTAAGGATGCAAAAGTATGTCGCATTGCTGTAACATATGTAAAGAAATTTAAGAGGGACAACATAGAACAATTTGGAACACATGATTAATTAATTGTGTTCCTAGGACCTATAGGGTCAATCCTAGAAATGCCTGATCAATTCACGTCTTTTTCACGAGTGCATGGCACTTTAAGAAGACATTGATAAAGTGCTCATGGAATAAGGACTCTGAAACATTCCAGTTTCAAAAGCCAAAGATGGACTTATTCCATTGACTCTTGTGGCTATTAAAAAAAAAACTTACCAGAACATTAACAAAATACTGATTTCTACATTTATAAATACTTATATAAAATAAAAATTTTTAAAGTATTCAGAGTTTATGAAGCAAATACAACTATTACCTATCCTTAGTCATGAACATAATAGCAGAGATTGTAGGTCAATGGCCTGTATGTCTGGCATTCTCTCCTCTTTTATTAATTAGTGACATTTTGCTAAGTATAAGGCGACATAAGTCTACTTTCAGGTTTTGAGCTTTATTTGGCAATAGAATTCAGCATGCACCCTTGTTCCCTTTTTCTTCTATATAATTTCTATCGTCCTCCTCAGCAAATACTGGATCTCACGTTCACAGAGCACTGCAACTAGCTCTGGATTCCTCAGTAAGAGGATGGAAAGCTGGTGAGAAACAAGAGAAGGTTCATAAGAAAGCACTAGGATGAGTTGTAAATTAATCCTGTAGAAAATCTGAAAGAAACCATCCAGCCTGGCAAGAAACTTAAGGAGCTTTTTCGATGCTAATTCCCAAATGTGAGATGGGCACTCAAAAATGGTAAGGGGCTCTTTAACCACATTCTGTCCTTACTATCACTGCCTTAATTCAGGCCACCATCATTTCACCCAACTTGCTACAATCATCTCCTATGACTGACTCTAGCTTTGTCCCTTTTCAATCTACTCTATACCACAGCCAGAGTTATTCTTCTGAAATGTAATTCTGACCACTTCACTGCCCGGCTCCAATACTACAGTACCTCTCTACCACCCTCAAAACAGAATCTACAGACATACCTCAGGGATACTGTAGGTTTGGTTTAAGACCACTGCAATAAAGCAAATACCGCATAAGGTGAGCTACACAAATTTTTTGGTTTCCCAGTTTATCCTGTAGTCTATTACGTGTACAATAATAACAGTATGTCTAAAAATGCAATGTAATTTAAAAATACATTATTGCTAAAAAATGCTAACCATCACCGCGCCTTCGGCGAGTCATAATCTTTTTGCTGGTAGAGGGTCTTGCCTCAATGGTGATGGCCACTGACTGATCAGGGTGGCGGCTGCTGAAGGTAGTGGTGGCTGTCGCAACTTCTTAAAATAAGACAATGACGTTTGCCACATCAACTGACTCTTCCTTTCACAATCGATTTCTCTGTAGCACGTGATGCTGTTTGACAGCATTTTACTCACAGAACTTCTTTCAAAATTGAAGCCAATCCTCTTCAACCCTGCCACTAATTTATCGACTAAGTTATTTCAACAATCCTCATAGCATATTCACCGGGAGTAGATTCCATCTCAAGAAACCACTTTACTCATCCATAAGCAGCAGCTCCTCATCCATTAAAGTCTTATCATGAGAGAGCAGCAATTCAGTCACATCTTCAGGCTCCACTTCTAATTCTAGTTCTCTTACTATTTAAACCACATCTGTAGTTACTTCCTCCACTGAAGTCTTGAACTCCTCAAAGTCATTCAGGAAGGTTGGAATCAACTTCTTCCAAATGCCTGTTAACGTGTATATTTTGGCCTCTTCCCATGAATCATGTTCTTAATGGCATCTATCATGTTGATTCCTTTCCAGGTTTTCAATTTACTTTGCCTAGATCCAGCAGAGAAATCACTACAACAGCTATAGCCTTAGAAAATTTTTCTTAAATAATAAGACTTGAAAGTCAAAATTACTCCTTGATCCATGAGCTGCAGAATGGATGTCATTTTAGCAGGCATGAAAACAGTATTAATCTCATTGTGTATCTCCATCAGAGCTCTTGGGTGACCAGGTGCATTGCCCTGGTCTCAACAGCGGGCTTAACATATTCAAGAAACCATCTTATAAACCAAGATGTGCTTGTCACTCAGGCTTTGTTGCTCCACTTTTGAGCATGGGCAGAGTAAATTTAGCATAATTTTTAAGGGCCCTGGGATTTTCAGAATGGTAAATGAGCACTGGCTTCAATTTAAGTTACCAGCTGAATTAGCCCCTAGCATTGATTTCTCCTAACTATGAAAGTTCAGCTTCTTCCAATTTAAGGCTGTTTTGTCCATACTGATAATGTTTAGTGTAGCCACCTTAATCAATTATCTTAGTTACATCCTCTGGATAATTTGCTGCAGATGCTACATGAGCACTTGCTGCTTAAAAGTACTTTTATGTTATAGAGATGGCTTCTTTCACTAAACTTCATGAACCAAGATCTGCTAGTTTCAAACTTTTCTACTGCAGCTTCCTCATCTCTCTCCACCTTCATAAAACTGAAGAGAGTTAGGACTTCCTCTGGATTAGAGTTTGGCTTAAGGGAATTTTGTACCTAGTTTGTCTTCAATACAGACCACTAAAACTTCCTCTATACCAGCAACAGGCTGTTTCACTTTATCATTCGTGTGTTCACTGGAGTAGCACTTTTAATTTCCTTAAAGAACTTTTCCTTTGCATTCACAACTTGGCTAACAGTTAGTGCAAGAGGCCTAGCTTTCGGCCTAATCTCAGCTTTTGACATGACTTTTTCACTAAGCGTAATCATTTCCAGCTTTTGATTTAAAGTGAAAGACCTGCAACTGTTCCTTTCACTTGAACACTTAAGAGTCCATTGCAGGATTACTAATTTGCTTAATTTATATTGCCGTATCTCAGGGAAAAGGGAGGCCCAAGGAAAGGGAGAGAGACAAGGGAATAGCTGAATATTTCCTATTTCCTGCCTGGACCCTGACAATTTATAAGTACAAATAGAAATAGGAGATGAATCGTCTCTTAAGATCGTAAGTTAAGAGTTGATGTTTTGTTTGTTTTGCTTTTCATTTTTTAATAAGAAATTTTGATGTTTTACCATTTGGAACACCCTATTTTCTAGTAATTTTTTCAGTAAAAAAAAATTTTTTTAACATAGCAGCTGTTTTTTTTCGATTTTGTTTCCAGATTACCTTTATAGTCTTTAAGCTTATATTGCTTAAAATTCCAGATTTACAATTAACTAAGTGATGATCTTTGTAATTAAAACTACATTGTTGGGTGTGGAAAAATGTGCCTGAACAAACAGACTGAAAATTTACGATAGAAAAAAAATTAGAAAGTCCTCCTATTACAACAAGTTTCCATACATGTAAAATCGCTGTTTTAAAAAGTAGAAGGCCAAAACGAAAAACAAGTATATATACCTTTAAATATTTGGTAATTGAATAATTATCTATATATTTAAAAATTATCCTAAATTTAATACAAATAGTCTAGTTTTATCAGGGATGAATACAGATGTTTTGGAAACCTACGCCGATATAATTTGAGAAGGGGAGTGATCTCTTTATGAAGAGAAAAAAAAAACAACTAAAAAGAAGACTATTCATATAATACTAGGTATAAAGCCAGGAAGAACCCTGAGCAAGTAAGGGCCTGGAGGCTCGAGTTTCATTAGCCTCATGAAAAATTCGTCTCTAGTTGTCAAAACAAAATACCTTTTCTCCTTCATTAAATTATAGGTAGAATGTTCAATACTAATATTTATAGTGTATAAAAAGAGAAATTTAAAACAAATGAAAATCTGAACTCTTATTTGATATCAAATTTCAATAATTTCAGTGATATGTTTGCCCCTTTTATACAATAGCAATCCATACAATTATGTAACGGTATTACCATACTAGAAGCAAAGTGAAGGAAGGTCGTAATTAGTTGTTAAAAGCTAAATCCGATTCTAACTGACAAGAATAACAGCTTTTAAATTTTTCTTTTAAGAAGTCACTGTGCTCCAGATCAGAATTCAAAGAAAACAGCTATAACTACATTAGGTGAGGAATAAAATGCAATTCCTAGTAAGATATCCCAGAAACGGCCAATCGGTATTGAGTTAAAAGTAAAACTAGGTTTTGGACAAATTAAGAGTCATTACCATTTTTGCAATTCCAGCAGTCCCCAACCTTTCAGCACCAGGGGCCAGTGCTCCTATGAGAATCTAATGCCTGATGATCTGAGGTGGAGCTGAGGCGGTGATACTAGCGCTGGGGAGCGGCTGCAAATACAGATGAAGCTTTGCTCACTACTCCACCGCTCACCTCCTGCTGTGTGGCCCGGTTCCTAATGGGCCACTGACTGGTACCAGTCCCTGGCCCAAGGGTTGGGGACCCCTGAATTAAACAATTTATTCAAAAGATACCTTTCCTCTTTCCAGAAAACAAAATTGAGAAATCTATTAAACTTATAATCACCATGTTAAAGAAGTAATTATCTTAAAATAAGTACCTCTGTCAAATAAAAATAGATTTCTAAAACAAGAAAACTGTAAAGCCTTTCTTATTTTGGCATTTAATTCCAAGTGGTCTTAGCTAATGTCACTTTTACTTAATGATCTCACTCCTTCCCATGAGAGGGAGTGAGAGAAAGAAGGAAGAGAGGAAGAGAAATCTTGGCTTGAAACAAAATATTCAGATTATGCTCAGATGTACAACATGTACAACAAAAGTCGGCATTATAATGAGCCATGCTGTGCTGAAGATTATGCTGCATGCTGCTGGACCTTTGGTTGGGTTTGTGAGACCTGGGCACTCACTTTAGCTTACAGAATCCCCTCTCCTCCCCAGGAACTCAGTTATAAAGTAAGTTAAAAACCAGCTGGCCTGTTCTATAGAATGGTGAGAAGTTTACTTGTTATAGTGGCTCTGAAACAACAGCTGAATGTAAAACAGGCACAGGCTGTCAGACATCTATGAACTTGACTGAAAGAGAAGTCAAGCTGAAAGGAAGAATGTCCTCTTTGGGATTCTGACACCTTCAAAAACTGGGATAAGAATATCTTTTTCCTTCTTTCTCTTTACAACTATGGTACAACAAAGAGTGATGGGGCGGGAAATATGGCCCCTTCTCTTAGACCAAAGCCTTTGTTTCCATGATCACAACATCTATAAAAATGATTTGTAAATACAGAAACAGAGTGGCTGATAATGAAATCTCCTTAGAGAGTACTGAACCTCTAAAAAAAAGAAAAAAATACACCTTTGTGCCAACCAAGTCTCACCCTCCCTTCCCCAAAGATGAGTTAAACCAAAAGAAGGGCAGACCATGCAAAATTTTTCTACACTTTTAATGTAGTGAATTTCTGATGTTAAAATGGAGCGTAAAGGTGAAAACCAAAAAGCAGCTCTTGTAGTCTAATATCTTAAAATCCACACCCTTTCACCTTGCATGTGTGGAAGAAGAAAGAGCAGAAGATAAAATCACTTCCACCTGGACCACTGCTTTTCTTTATCTGTTAAAGGCACGTATATCACTCCCATCAGAGGTTTCATTTTGACACTGCCATCTTGTAGCTTGTCATACTGCTCCAGCATCTGATTTCCACCTGCGGGTCCGACTGGCAATATCAATCTTCCACCAGGCTTTAATTGGTCTATTAGCTAAAAGAAAAGAAAAGAAAAAAACAAACAACAAAAAAAAAAAAAAAAGAAAAAAACATATACACACCATGTTATAGATTTTACCTTAATAGTCATTTTACATCTTTATAAACAGCTTTCAGTATCCACAGGCAGAAAGTAGAAGTGTACTTAGTGCACACATACTTTGATTGTTAAACCTGTTATTCAATTACCCACTTAGTCATTTACTTATCAACCTCTCCTACTCATGTAGGGAGGAGGCAAGAGAATTAAAATGTTAATTGAGCCACCTTCAGAGACTATAACACGCTGATCAGCCCTGGAGCCAAGGCCAGGAAGATACCTTCAGAACAGAGGAAGATTTCTGCTGGATTACTAACAACCTATTCCCCACACTGTGAAGGGGAAACAGGAACCAAGAGTCATTCTTTATAGCTAAAACCATGGCGAACCCAGGGATGAAAGGCTGGGAACTGCCAGTGGGCCTCTCACTCTGTATTCTTACCTTTTGAAGCTACAAGTTCTTCCCCTTCCTTACATGTCTGTATCAAAGGGAATGGGAACTAAAGAATGACATATAAATTGAATTCCCTGAACACTCAGGGTCCCTCTCAGTGCCTTTACTCTGTCTCTCTCACTGTCCTTGTCTCTATTGTCTCTGTCCCTCTGAGTCTCTCTCAGCCTTTACTCTGTCCCTCACTGTCTCTCTCTCTCTCTGCCTCTGAGAGGAGACCACACTCTGTGGAGTGTTATCCCTTTTCTAATAAACTTTCCTTTTGGCGTGTGTGTTGAATTCTCACTACACTTTCAGCCAAATGACACTCTTCCCTGGGAACATGGCTTGGTCTCCCCCGCAGACCCCACTGGGAGAAATTTGCTCTGTCCTGCATCACTACTAAACCACAAGTTCTTTGACAACAGAGGCTGAATCTTACTCATCTTTGTGTGCCCCTAGCATCTAACACAGTACCTACCTGGTACAACTGTTAGAACTGAATCACATAACGCAGAACTATCCTCTTGAGAAGGCCAAAGACAAAGCCAAAAATATCAATGCTTGTATGTTGTTGTTTGGAGGGAATGAGGGGAAGTGTAGAAATTCAGCAAGGAATTCTCATCCTATCATTGCAGAATTGAGGACATCACTCAACCAAAGATAAGGGAACCTTGGTTTTAAAACTAAATTTAAGATTACTGGGACCAGGATGAAGGAAGGTAGGGCTGGAGCCCTTACAGCACGAGAACGAAGACACCCCTGTCAATGAAGAACCAAGACAACTCAGTGGAAGCCCCTCCACGAGAACGAAGACACCCCTGTCAATGAAGAACCAAGACAACTCAGTGGAAGCCCCTCCAGTCAGACAGCTTTTAAATCTTATGTTACCATTTGATCAAAGCTTTACAAATCACCACTAGTCAAAAACAATGAGAAAGAAACCTTACTTTGAGTATTATTAGCCCAAAAAAGGGTGTCCTCAATTAAAATTTTGGTCATCAGAAAGTCTTTTATTTTTCCATTTTAATTTCTATTAAAGTAAAATTTGCAAGTATTCAGTTATTTTTCTAAATATCAAAGTTTATAGTGAAAAACAGCTGACTGCTTCCCTCTAATCTTGCTCCCTAAATCCAGTAATTTTAATCCTTTTAACTGTCTTCCAGTGTGTACTTTATTTGATAATGCTTATTTCTAAAGCATATCTTTTCTTTTTAAATTGTGGTATAAATGATATATAACACTGTATTAGTTTTAGTTGTACAACATAATGATTTGATATATATATGTTACAAAATAATTACCACATTTTAAGTTGAATTATCATCCATCACCATATGGGGTAATAATTTTTTTCCTTGTAATGAGAACTTTTAAGATCTACTCTTAGCAACTTTCAGATATACAATATAGTATTAACAATAGTTGCCACATTGTATAGCAGCGGTTCCCAAACTTTTTGGTGCCAGGGACAGGTGCTCCTATGAGATTCTAATGCCTGATCTGAGATGGAGCTGAGGCGGTGATGCTGGTACTGGAGAGCGCCAAAAGCAGATGAAGCTTCGTTCTGCTGTGCGGCCAGGTTGGTTCTTAATAGGCCACAGACCAGGTGGTACCAGTCCACAGCCCAGGGGGTTGGGGACCCCTGCTGTATAGTATTTACTTTTTATTTCAAATTACATGCTAGATGAGGACTCAGCTCTCTTACATATATCCTGCTGTCACCCAATTCAACTAATAACATAATTTTTCATTTAAAGCATTTTCAGTTGTGACTGTGTAAATATATTTTGCAGCCGACCCAAGAGGTATCCAATGACTATTTCCTTTCTTATACAGTAGTTGTTTCCCTATAGTTAAAATTTTAAGCTTTTTCTTTTTCAATCAATCAATTTTCTTTGTAACTGTTTCTAAATCTTTGTGCCCTCAATGAAATTTTTAAAGTCAAACCTAACTAATTAGTGCTTGGCGGGGGCGGGGCGGTGGGGGGCGGTAGTGGCAGGTAGACTCTCTTCTATTGCCTTCTTCCTGCAGCTCCAAATCTGGACTGGTCACTCTCCAGGCACGCCTCACAGCTCACCCTGCGGCTTCTCTTTGTAATAACACTGGGAACTTTCATCACCTCTCTCCTAAACAAGATGTACTACCTTCCTTCTAGTTTTGATTTTTCCTACTCTCTATCTCCTCCCTCATTTTTTGATGATCTTATTAAAGCAATTCCTCCAGATGTATTCTGTGAAACAGTGCATGGAATATTTTAACAGAGAGAGGCTGAGATCTGCAAGCTCAAACCATCTTTCTTCTACATATTTGGTGATATGCGTGGGTACAGAACCCAAGACTGGAAATCAGTTTCAGTTCAGAATTGTGATGGTTTGTTCCCCTGACTTGTTGACTCTAATGCTGCATATTCTGCAGTCTGATGCCTTTCTGATTACCAACCTTAACAGATTATCCTTTTTTTTTTTTTTTTTTTTTTTTTTTTGTAGAAACTTTTAGAATCTTCTCTATGGTTAATGTTCTGAAATTTCATGGTGATATTGTGGTCCTTTTTTTCTTTTTCTTTTTTTTTACAAATTCATTGTATTAGATTACAGAATCATGTCATTTGGTTCCCGGAAATTTTCTTATTTAGGCCTTAGGCTAAATTGTTCCTCATATGGAATTTTGAGCAGCAGCCTCTCTTTTCAAAAGAATTTCTGATCCTGATGCCTCTAATTCCTAAGCCTTTTCAGAGGTCTGCAGAGCAAACTGCTTCTACACTAATGTACACCTCTGCAGTCTGAGTCCATTTCCCCCATGCTCCTGAGTCAGTTATTATTACTTTATCTGCTTTCCATCTTCACACACTGTGCAGTTCAGGATTGTAGATATAGAGTATTTTTTTTTTTAATGTTTTCTAGTTGTTTTTGGGTGACAAGGAGGCACAAACATCTTTACCATTATCTTAAAACTGGAAAGCCTCTTCAGCATGTCTATCTTTAAATTTAATCAGATGTGTAAAGACCCCTTAATACTTGTAAGTGCTACTATAACATTTAAAATCATATTGAGCCAAAGCTAAAAATGTCCTCTGAAAACACCTCAGGGCCTTAGTGGGGGGAAATGAGGCCTGCACTCAAGCCCCTTCATTTAAACATGGCTCTATTTCAGATTTTACTTGTTTTTATTAAATTGCCAATATTTTTTTAAAAAGTTAAAATTATGGATCATGTGTTCATATGTGAAAATTATTGAACTACTCATTTGTGACTTGTACACCTTTCTACATTATGGTAATACTTCAATTAAAATGTGTTAAAACCATTGGTTTAGTCTTTTTTTTTTTTTTTTTAACAGATAACAGGGCCACAGAGAATCAGAGATTTTCCCAAAGTTGTTCAGCCAATATGAAGCAAGTCAGTGACCAGAACAAATTCCCCAACTTTCAGCTTCTCATAAGTGATCTAAACATACGAGAACCTCTTCCAAGTTGGAGAGTGCATGAGACTGAGCAGAAAAGACAGTGCCACTTTCAGCCTCTAGTCATCTAGTCAAGAACTACATAAAACTCTCATGTACTAGAAACTTAAGATTTCAGTGAATTTAACCAAGGATTCTTAAGGGTTGACATAAGCTTATCAGTCTTATTAAAACGACAAATCAATTTTATACTTAACTATTTCCTTGACTATATAATATACAATACTGGAATGCCCTTCTGTCTCATTGCTAATATAGAAAGAAATCCTACTATTCTGGAAGATTCAGTTCAAGTTCTGTTCCTGTCTAAAGTCTCCTTGACCACTCTATACAAAACTCTCTCACTCCCTTGAACTCTACAGTACACATTTTCTTTTCCATTCATATGTTATCATATGCTATCACAGCATTAATTTCTCTGTTACATATATGACACATCTTTTCTAGAATATAAGCTTTGTGAGGGTAAAACGTATGACAAATACTTCCTGGTCTCTCCCATGCACCTAACATAGTCTTGCATATTCTGGTATTTAATAAAACACAAAAGTGATTATCATGTCATGAACTCCAGGAGGATTTTCCCAATTCTATTGGTGTACTAGTTCTTTGCTGGATCAAATATTGCTTCATATAAGACAGCCACGAGTTGGGGTCTAGTAATCTTGATGTCATTTATACAACCGCACATGAAAAAATATTTGCTACTAACTGTACTAAAGTGCATGACATAAAAGTCTCATTATATTTTGAACATCATCTATAAATTTTTGAGAGGTTTAGCTGAATAAAGCAAACACACACAGAAAAAAACCAACTCACTGCCTGGGGCACAACTGGGGCTGCAGCTCCCACGTGAATGGCATCATAAGGGGCTTCTTCGGCATATCCCATTCTTCCATCCCCCACTAAAAGAAAAAAGGTATGTATGTTTTAAAAACCTGTTCTGATAGAACTACCTAGTGTGAAGAACTATAGGAGGTTTAAAGCTGGGAAAGCATGTATTTTTAAATAAATGGTGGTGGGACAACCAAATATTCACATGGAAAAAATATATACTTTGACCCTTTAGCTCATACATACACAAGAATCGATCAGGAAGAGCAAAGACCTAAATGTACAAAAACTAAAATGATACATCTTCTGAGAAATAACATAGAAGAATATCTTCATAACTTCAGAGTGGACTGAAGCAGGACATAGAAAGCACTGAAAAAGCATTGGTAAGTTTAGCTACATTAAAATTAAGAATTTCTATTTAACTATTTAAAAAAGTACAAATATGAGAGTAAAAAGGTAAGCCACAGAGTGGGAGAACAGATATATAATATACATAAATAAACAAAGGGCTAGTCTCTAGAAGTCCTACACATCAAAGAAAAATATAAACAACTCAATATCTGAACAGCCATTTCAGAGGAAATTCAAATAGCCAAACATATGAAAAAGTGTTCAACTCCATTGGAAAATACAAAATTAAAACCACGAAGAGATACTGCTAAGCACTCACTGAGTGGGCAAAAAGAAAACTAACAATGCCGAGTGTTGGCAGAGATGTGGAACAACAGGAACCATGATACACTGCTGACGAGAATGTAAATTGGTTCAATAACTTTAAAATACAGTTTTGCAGTATCTATGGTCACCCTGTGAACTACAATAACACTCCTACAGAAATGAGTGCTTGTATGAGGAGTGTATATATGAGGGGTCTGAACTTATGTACACATATGTTCATGGCAGCATTGTGAATATCCCCAAATCAGAAACAATCCCAAATACCCATCGACAGTAGAATTAATAAACAAATTTTGGTGATGTTCTTACAATGGAATGCTACAGCAATAAAAATGAACTTTATGTAAAAAGATGGATAAATCTTACAAACATAATAATATTGACTGAAGTCATTCAGCAGAGAATATATACTACATGATTCCATTTACCTAAAATTCAAAATTAAATTAAACAGCGTTTTGGAAGTGCAGTTAGGTAGCAAACACATACTCTCTACTGGTTACTAAGAGAGAAGGGTGGGAGTTATGACAAGGAAAAAGCAAGCAGAGGACTTCAAGGTACTAATAATGTTCCATTTCTTGATCAGTGTGGTAATAAACAGCTATTTGTTAAATTTCACATTTATGTTTTATGCATTTTTTAGTGTTTATTTTTTACAATACAAAATATGTTCACATGGAAATATGTCCGCTGTATAAAGATGATTGGGGGAAAAAGCAAACTACAGGACAATTGGTATAGTATGAGTCAATTAAAAAAACTGTGTGCGTAATTTTATTCATACACATGTCTAGAAAATTTAAGAGGGAAAAGGAGAGGCTTTTTTATCTTACACATCTTTGCACTGTTTAAATTTTTTATAATGAACACTTGTGACTTTGGTATCACTTCTTCAAAAAGCAATGAAGAAAGAACTCAACATGGGCATTTTCTGAAATAGCCGAGTTACCTATGGTCAAGGTTGAACTAGTATAATATTTTCGAATAACTTTTTCTAAGCTACTTAAAAGTGAATGTTTAAAAAATGCAGTAATTAGCTTTGAGTATTATTTAGCTTGCATGGGGATCTTCTGCAAATAAAAATTCTCCAGAGAGAAAATTTTTTAGTTTTCTGATACTCACCAACTAGTTGCACTCTCCCCGAAGACAAAAGCATTGGGTCGTCCTTTCTGACATTATTTATTGAGTCGTCTACTAGCTCTTTAATGTGGTCAATTCCTATGACTTTTCCACTAGCTCCAACCTGGAAATGGGAGAATTCAATAGCTCACTGGCCTAAATTTGTCTTTAGTTCTAAAGTGTCACTAAAGTGCTTCCTTATCTAAAGTCATATTCTGCAATGAGAAATAAAGACAAACAGCTTAAGCCTCCAATTAAATTGTTACTGTTTATTATAATTTACCAAGTAAAAATTTCTCAACTGTAACCTTCAAATAAATATATTTCAGTAATTAAGAAGTTAGAATAAATTATAAAAACTTGTAATACTAAGAAAAATGCTATCATTCTTTGATTTCTAATTTTAAATCCAAGACCTTGAAGTAGGACTTAACCGGCAATATTAAATGGTTGTTAGTGCAATTATTTTTTATTTAAATTCCACCCAGAAGTGTGACTTTACATATTAAAATGTTACATAAAAAATTTTATAGGAATTTCTACACCTGATTCTACTGCCATGTATGGAAAGTATAAAATATATAAATATATAAAATGGCCACAAATAGAGATATTAATTATAAAATAAATTTAACACAATAAAGACCCGGGTTTCATCACTCCCTTACAATTGTATAATCCTGGCAAGTTATTCTATGAATCAGGTTCCTCAGCTGTAAAATGAGAAGGAAATAGGTACATACCTTATAAATTATGTGAGAATTAAATAAGAAAATACATGAAAAGTGCCTAGAATACTGACTAGCACATGGTAAATGTGTGAAAAATATTAACTTAAATGAACATCGTTTTTAAAAAAATAACTCAAATCTCATAATTTTTTTAAAATAACTTTTCCTCTGACATCATAAATATGTGAAGCATAGAAAACATATCGCTAATTCAATATTATTTCTAAGCTTAAAAAAAAAAGGCCCCTACATCCCGTTAGTGAGGACTTAACTTCTATAAGACAAGTAAAGAAACTGCAAAAAAAAAATCTAAGTCCTTATTATGTACCAGACATTGTTCCAGATGTTTAAAATATCTCAATGAAAAAAATCAGACAAAACCCCAACCTCTGAAACTTAATGCCAGTGTTCTGCTGATTATACATTTATAGTAAGTTAAATGGATTCTAGTCCAAGATAGATCCAGAAATTCCAACTTTACTAGACCAGAACCTTCCAATCAGGCCTCCAAAGATAAGATTTTTCCCAAATCAACTTGATTTGATTATCTGAATACGGATGAACCTTTCCTCAAGGTGCCTGAGTGGGCCTCCAGGCTTATACTCTGGTAGTCATTTACCAGATAAGCCTCTTGTGATAAAAGCTGAACTATAATAAGGCATTTTTGTAAGAGCACTTTTCTTAATATAAAAGAACTTCTACCTTCATTCCTAATAAACCTGTAGGCCTGTTTGGAAATCAGGCTCTCTCTATTATTTTCTACCAGATGAGAACTTGGAAGAATGTAGTTTGGGAGCTACTGGCTGCCATCCAGTGACCACAACAGAAAAGCCTATCTGATAATGAAGCCAACATGTGGAGAGAAGCAAAGCCAAACCAAGAACCACAGAGAAACCCACTGTCAATAACATCTGATCTTCTGAATCCAGCCACATAAGAAGCCAGATCAACTTTAGATGTTTCCATTATATAAACCAAATAAATTCCCTTTAGCTCTGCCAGTTTGGACAGAATGTTCTGTCACTGGAAACAACAAAAAACCCTAAGTGGTATATATTCCAACTGCTATCTTAATGGAATTTTTTTTAAAAATCTTCAAAAACTGCTAACAAAAAACAATAAATAGCCAAATCACTATGCTTGTTAGGATCAGAATGAAAAATAAAGGTCTTACCATACGTGCAAAACATGCAGTAAGGATTCCACTTCCAGATCCTACATCAAGAGCTTTAGCTCCTTCGTGCAATTGATCAAATAGAAGTTCTAGTGCATATGCATGCTGCCAAAACAAAATGAAGCGAATATCCATTTTTTTCACAATTCTATAGAGTACATATATCATGGCATATAAATAAAGTTGTCCACTATATACCAATTTTTCTACTATTATCATCTACCTATGAAAACATGTTATGTAGCACCTATATCTACACAAGAATCACATAAGAAAATTGTTTGATTAAATTCTTACTTTTAGATTAAATGTTTTAATAATTTTTGATCTCCAGTGTGTGAATTTTAAAATTTTATTTAATTCAAAGTCAAAAGCTACAAAAGGATTTACAGTGAAAAGTCTCCATCCCAACCATCCCCATCCCCAACCAGTTTCTCTCCCTAAAGGCAACCATTACCAGTTTCTTATGATTCTTTCCAAACATATCCATTCTACATACATACAAGCAAATGCATATGCACTTTTTTAATTGATTATATCTTGAAGAACCTTTCTTATCAATACTTAAAAAGCTTGTTCATTCTTTTTTATGGCTGAAGAGTATATTCTAGTATGGATGTATTATAATAACAAATATTCCTAATGAGAGATACTTAAGTCAGATCTAATCTGCTATAACAAAAAAGGTGAAATCATCTTAAAAAGTATATCTGTAGGATAATATAACAATCTTTACAATAATTTATATAATGTATACCTATATGATAAGTTCCCAGAAATGGAATTGAGGGGAGCCAAAGGATATATATTTTTATATTTACAGTATATGTAAATTATAAATCAAATAAAATCATATTGGTTATACTTTGAACCAAACCAGGAAATAAAGCCTTCTCTACTCCATCTTCTTTACAAACTCATATTTCAGTGCTTTTCCAGAGTATAAGGTTAGAACTACTAAACGTTATTTCAAAAACTGTCTTTAAAGACCTGGTATGTTCACAATTAAAAATCATCAGATCCTATAGCAATAAAATATTCAATTAAAAATCATCAGATCCTATAGCAATAAAATATTCACTAACAGATCTTGGTTGATAAAAATACACATCCATGAATCTACAGTGATAATAAGTAAGTATGTACACACATCTATACATAAACAAACAGAGAATAACGGAAAACTGTTCCCAACTAATAAACATAGATGAAATAATGAACTTAGAAAATCAACTGGCAATTATTTCAAAAAGAAATGATCTAGGCAAAAATTATAAATGGATGTTAAAGTTAGTGGACAAAAAAGAAAACTGTAACTTTATAGCGGAGTTCAGAAAAAAAGTTCTTGGTGAAGAAATCTGGTTGACACTGCCTTACTCAGATGACCAAAGTTACCAACACCAATGGGACACACTGATGTCATCACATGACATCTGCTAAAACACATCACTTTTGGTATATCCCAGGCAAAAATGCATAACCCCTATCTAATCATGAGAAAACAGTAGATAAATCTAAATTAGGAGACATTATTTAAAATAACTGGCTTGTAGTCATAAATCTTCAAGACCATAAAAGACCAAGGAACTGTTCCAGATTAAAGAAAACTAAAAATACATGACAACTGAATAAAACTCCTGATATACAATTTTCTTTGCCTGTAAAGGACATTACTGGAGCAATTAATGAAATCTAAGTAAGGCTTGTAAATTGGCTAAGAGTGTTGTATTAATGGTAATTTCCTGATTTTGATAACTGTACTGTGGTTATTTAAGAGAATGTCCATTTTTTAAAGGTAAAGAGCATTCTGTCTAGAAATAACTTCCCAAATTCATAAAATATATATATATATATATTTCGTATATATGTGTATGTGTGTGTGTATAGTGAAAGAGGGAGAGGGAAGGAGGGAGAAAGAGAAATAAATGGTAAAGCAAATATTGTAAAATGATAACATTTGGGGAACCTGGGTAAAAGGTATATTGGAATTATCTGTACTATTCCTACAACATTTCTTTTAAGTCTGGAATTATGTTAAAATAAAAAAATTTAATCATCAGAAACAGGTAATGTTGAAAATAGAAGAGAGACTGGTAACTCCCTATTTAGAAAACTAATTTTGGTGATAAAAGCCAGAATATTCATTACCTTGTGGATGGGAGCTGACTAGGAAAGAGCATGAGGGAGCCTTCTGGGGTACAGGAAGTGTTCTGTATCTTGATCTGGGTAATGGTTATAAATGGTTACACATGTAAACTTTCATCAACCTGCACACTTAAGATTTGTGTGTATATCATAAATTGATAAAAAAAAATTTTGAAATACTATTTCAATCACTAAAGTATAGCTCGTTATGTATGCCCTGATGTGATACAGTAGGAAGAACAATTAAGAAGTGTTCTTGAAAAGAAAAAAAGAAGAGGAAGAAGTTAAATACCACTAGGAAACAATTAATCAAGTTCAAATATAGAAAATCCTATAGGACGAATGAATGAATTTTGTCAATAAATAAATGGAGCAAAAAAAGGGGGGGACTACTAACATTAAAAGAGACTAAGAAGACTAAAAGATTAGAAAGATGCAATGTATGGACCTTGTTTGGACTTTGATTTAAGAAAATCAAACTATAAAAAATATTTTTTTGAAACACCTGGCAAAGTTTGAATACAGACTAAATATAAGATAATATTAAGGAACAGTTAGATATGATATGGCATTGTAGTTGTTTTTAAAGTCTTTCAAATTTATACTTAAGTATTTATGGGTGAAATAATATTATGTTTGGGATTCCTTTTAAAATGGTTCCACAAAAGAGAATCATAGATTTTTTTTGCAAAGAGGTTTTTCCTTATAGAGTGAAAACCACCAACCTATGAAAAAGGATTCTGGATTAAACGACAAAAGTACTGAATTTGACTAGTTCTGCATTTATTAGCTCCATGACATTGGAAATTATTTTTAGCTCATTGTTCCTCAGTTGCCATGTTACTGATATGAAGAGGAAAAAAGTTCCTATCCTGCCTTCTTCACAGACGTATCATTGTGAATTAAAGTCATTATGTATTACCTTATAAATTCCAAAAGATTTACAAATGAAAGGTATAATGTTTACATTAATGGAAATTCAACCATTACAGCACTATGATCTGTTGCTGCTACTTTTTAAGGTACTTCGGTCATATACAGAGGTAAAATTAATAAGTAATTGATCTTTTATTCCTATTTAGTGTGTTTTTTGGTAAACTCTCTTAGGAAATCTTGTATATAACTGTCAAACAATCAGTGGCTTTCCTCTTTTGCTTGGTCAGAGAATGAAATGACTCGGTTAGTCAAAAAAAATCTGGTTAATGCCCTCTTTTCCTTTTTCTCCTGTTATCCTGTCCCATTCCTTCCCTTTCTGAACAGGTCAATCCTAAAACCATTAAGTTGGGCTGAGCAAGGCAGTTCCCATACCCGGTTGGCAGAGTGGATGGCTGCAGTGCCCAGTTAGATGTGTCAGAGCCCAAGCAGGGTAAAGAGGGCATCTACGTTCACTTAGGAGAATGGAATAAAACAGGAGCCAGAACCCAAGCTAGGAGAGGGGGTTTCTGCACACCACAGTAGATCACTGCCAGGTGTCAGAGCATGAATGGTAGAGAAGGGGGAAGTATATGGGGTGAGAAGCAGGGGGACACGGATAGCAGTGGGAAATTGGCTACCTACAGAGGGAATGATAAAATAAATATATTAAGGAAAAAGGAACCAGGTTTCTCAATAAAAGAAAGTTGAATATGGGAAACAAGATAGGAAACCATAAAAATACATTTACATAAATAAGTAATTAAGGAACAGACATTTATATGATCTCAAAGTGGCCCCCCCTCACAAGAGTATTAACTGCAAAAGTAAGAGTAACTCTATTAAAGTGGAGAAGCCTGGCAGACACCACCTTAATCAAATGAGTATCATAGTTTTAATAATGGACAAATCAAAATTGCACACTGACAGGATTACAATGAGAACCCAGCATCACTTCTGTGATATTCCCGCCAAAGAGGCATAACTTTAATCATGAGGAAAAATCAGACAACCAAATGGAAGGACATCCAACAAAATAACTGGCCTGAATTCTTCAAAAGAATCAAGGCCATAAAAGTCAAAGAAAGCCTGAGGAACTGTTCCAGATTGAAGGAGACTAAAAAAGGAGTGATTCTGCTGGATCTTTTCCTATTGAGAACATCATACGGACAACTGGAAAAACTTGAAAGGAGTTTGAAGATAAATGGTGGTAATGTACCTATGTTCATGTCCTAGTTTGATGGTTATATTGTGGTTACACAGGAGAATGTCCTTGTTTGAGGAAAAAATACCCTAAAGTATTCAAGGGTGATGGGGCATCATTTTACCAACTTACTCTCAAATGGAGTAAAAGCTCTCGAAACTTTTCTGTAAATCTGAGATTGTTTCGAATTAAAAATAAATAAATAAACCTGACTAAAATTTTTTCTTTGATGTTTCAAAATGGCACAGTGGGACACTATCTCTGAATCATCATTATGAACTGATGCAGAGCAAGAAAGTACGAGTTAGTGACGTTTCTAATTGGAATAATTAATTCATATCAGATTACTTTTACTGAGGAAACTGCTGGGCATATTTTATTTAGTTTAAGCTATTGTTCTTAGACAAGAGACTTAACCCAAAGGATGGAGGTTCTGTGGCGAGTTTGTGTACATGTTTTGGGACGAAGATCTGCAGCTTTCATCAGTCTTAAAATGATCAGAATTCCCTGAAAGTTATTAATTTCCATTAATAAGACAACAAGTATCACAGTATACGAAAATGGAAGTAATCAAAGAAACAAAACAACTCCAATAATACCTGATTTTCCTGAATCCAGAAATCAAAGGACTAGGAGAGACTTCTTTAAGGTGCCAATCCCCAAACAATAGGAAGTACTTTCCCAACCTAATTCCAAAAGAGACTCAGGAATTTTTTTTTCACTATTCTATTTGCATAAGATTTGCTTTTTTCAAAGGGGGTATGCTATTATTAAAGTCTTACTAGATTTAAAATGTCAAGGCCTTCGATCACATGTTTTTCATGTTTTTATTACTATAGATAATATTTTTTCTGGATAACTCATGCTCATCTCTAAATCTAAAAATTACTTTTTAAAAGTTCATTTTTATAATTATGAAAAATTTCAAACCCACAGAAAAACCAGAAACACAATGAACACCCTTTTCTCCTCATACAGAGTCACCAACTGTTTATACTGTGCCATGCTATTTTACCAAACCATCTAAAAATATACTATAGACATCATACTTCACTCCTAAACACATCTGCCAAAAAGAAAAAAAAAAAAAACCTAAAAAACTAGGACATCTTCCTTCGCAACCATCATTACACACTCATGACAATCATCAGTTTAGTATCAACACATGTACCATACTCCGATTTCCTCTTTTATCCCCAAAATGTCCTTTACAGCTGTTTTTTTTCCTCAATCCATTCAAGATTCACACACTACATATGCCAATCTAGAATATTCTCCTTCTAACTCTCTCCACCTACGACTTCTCTCGGTTCGTCAGAATACTGAATCCTTTAAGGAGTCCTATTTGGTTGTCCCAAATAATACCCCATATTCCAGATGTGTCAGTTTCCTCATGGTTAGATTCAGATCAAAGACTTTTTTTAGCAAGAGCACCACACAGGGCTTGCTGCGCACTTCCCATTACATCACATCAGGAAGCACATCATGTTGGGCAATCTCAGGACCTGACAAACTCACCCATTCAATAAATGTGGTGACCACTAGATTACTTTATTTTCAAGGCATATTTTCTGTTATTAATAAGTAATATGTAAAGTAATAATTTGAGACTACATGGATATTCTTGTTCCCTAACAACCTTCCTTTTAATAGTTTTTATTGATGACCGTTGTCTAATTCAATCATCATACTGATGATTACAAAACTCTATTAAAATTGTGATTTTTAAAATTCTAGGTGACGTCAGAAACATGGCGAAGTGAGAGACGTCTCCAGATCTCTCTCCTTGAAATGACAATTAGCTGAACATCCAAAACTCAACAAAAAAACACTCAAACTGCACACCAGCATGTCTGAGTGTGAGATCTGTACATAAGAGCTACCACAGGTCAGAACCCCGGAGTCTGGTGGTGAACAGGGAGAAACAAAGAAGCTGCCTCAAGCAGCCGGAGCTCCCTGCAGGAGGTGGAGGGGAGAAGGTGTGGCGAGTTCCCTGAACAACCCTGCTGGGGAGTGCTGTGAGCTCCCCGCAGCCGGCAGCAGTGCCCAGGCATCAGGGCAGAAAGCAGAGAAGTGGGGACTGCAGAAAAGCGGGGACGGCAGAGAAACAAATGTGATTATTACCAGCAATGGTTGCAAAACGTGAGGCTAAACCGCAGCCCCCATCCCCCAATCCAGAGGGCCCCTCCTCCTGTACCCTCCGAGACCCATCACTGCAGAGCCCCAGGGAAATCTGAGTAAAGAATAGTAAAACTGTCACTAACACTGACAGGGACTGAGACTGAGAGTAGCGAGCGTGACTGAATATTTATAAGGAAAAAAAAGTGTTATTAAGACGTTATATAAAGCAGGTATCCAAGAAGATTAGATGCCACCAAAAGAAAAACACTGTCTTTGCAACAGGCTAAAGAGAGACCTTTATATAATAAATCTTCTTTCTGGAAAAAAAAAGAAAAGCAGAATACACTTCCATTAATGGCCAGGTAGAGAAATAGTCCATTAAACACCATGAACAACCAACGTGACAAGGTGGCTCGTAAAGAAAAAGAAAACTCTCCAGAAAATAAGCTTACAGACATAGAAATAAGCGACTTAAATAACAGAATTCAGGATGGTACATCAGAAAAAACTCAGAGAGATCTGAAACGATTCATATCAATAATTTCAGGAATTGAAAAAACAACTAGATGAGCAGAGTGAGTTCTTTAGCAAGGATACTGAAACCTTCAAAATGAACCAAATAAAACTTCTGGAGATGAAGAACACATTGCAAGAGTTGAAAAATGAAATAGCAAGCTTGGGAAATAGAGGCGACCAAATGGAGGAAATAATCAGTGATATCAAAGACAGAAATCTAGAAATAAATCAGAGGGAAGAAGAGAGAGACTGAAGAATGAAATTAATGACAGAGTAATACAAGAACTAGTTGATACCATCAGGAGAGGAAACATAAGAATCATGGACATTCTTGAAAGGGAGGAAAAGGAGCAGGGATTAGAAAGCATTTTCACACAAACAGTTGACGAGAATTTCCCAAATCTAAGGAATAAGCTGGAGCTTGGAATTCAAGAAGTCAATTTTCTTAACCAATTTTCTCAACCTAAAAAGGCTTTCTCCAAGACACATTGTATTAAAATTATCAAAAATCAACAACAAAGAAAGAATTCTCAAGGCAGCCAGGGAAAAGAAAAAGGTAACCTATAAAGGAAAACCCATTAGATTATCATTGGACTTCTCAGCACAAACCTTACAAGCCAGAAAGCAGTGGAATCAAATATTCAAACTATTAAATAAAGTAACTACCAGCCTACAATAATGTATCCAGCTAAGCTCTCCTTTAGATATGAAGGAGAAATAAAGACCTTTCCAGACATACAAAAATTGAGGGAATTCTCCACTACAAGGCCTGCATTGCAGGAAATACTGAAAGGGGTCAGCTCACCTAAAACAAAATGACAAAAAATATATATAACTAGGAATAAGGTGACTAGCAGGCAGATAGAAGCAGAGGAGTGCAACCCTTATTAAGAACAGGGCATTATAAGCTTAAAAAATAAGTAGAGATTTGCTATAGCAAGATAGTAATGCATGTTCAGCATACATAGGGACAAATTGAGATAACACTGACAGAAAAGAGGAGGATTCAAAGATCCAAATTCGCAAAGGAGAATGGACATAAGGCGCACATAGAAGAAAATGGACTACTATATATATATAAAACAATCCTTTGCATATTCGTAATGGTAACCACAAGCCAAAGACTCAGAACTGAAGTATACAACATAAAACAAGAGGACCAGAGGGAAATCCCACAAAACCCAACCAAAATAAAAAAATTTAAAAAAAAAAAAAAAAAACAGACACACAAGGACAAGGAAGCAATGGGAACCCTGAGCTACCAGAAAGCAAAAGATAAAATGGCTATAGGAAAACCTCATATTTCAATGACCACCCTAAATGTTAATGGACTAAACTCACAAATAAAAAGGCACAGAGTTGCAGATTGGTTCAAAAAACAAAACCCAACCATATGCTGCCTCCAGGAGATGCATGTCAGATCCAAAGACAAATACAGACCCAAAATGAAAGGGTGGAAAATCATGTTTCAAGCAAAAGGCATTCAGAGAAAAGTGGTAGTAGCGGTACTAATATTGGAACGAAATAGACTTCGAAATAAAAAAGGTAAAGAAAGATACTGAGAGATACTTCATAATGATAAGGGAATCATTCACTAAGAAGATATAATACTTATTAATATCTATGCTCCCAATCAGGGAGCCCTGAAATATATAAAGCAATTTCTAATAGAACTAAAGGGAGAAACAGACCAAAACACTATCGTAGTAGAGGGCCTAAATACCTCACTGTCAGATATGGACAGATCACCCATACAAAAAATCAATAAGGAAATAATATTGTTAAATGACATATGAGACCAACCAGACATAATTGACATTTATAGAGCCTTTCATCCCCAAACAGCGGCTTTTACATTCTCCTCTAGGGCACATGGAACGTTCTCAAGGATTGACCACGTACTGGGAAACAGAGATTGCCTCAACAAATATAAGAGGGTTGAAATCATATCAACCATATTCTCTGATCATAATGCTTTGAAGCTGGAGATCAACTGTAGATAGAAAGTGAGAAGAACCACAAATACATGCAAACTAAACAATATGCTACTGAAGAATGACCGGGTCAGAGAAAAAATTAAAAGAGAGATCAAGAGATACACAGAAATGAATGATAAATGATAGTACAACATATCAAAACTTTTGGGACATAGCAAAAGCGGTCATAAGAGGAGAGTTCATATCATTACAGGCCTATCTCAAAAAACAAGAACAAGCCCATATAAACAACCTAACGTTTCATCTTAAAAAACTAGAAAAGGAAGAACGAATGAAGCCTAAAGTCAGCAGAAGGAAAGAAATCATCAAAATTAGAGCAGAACTCAATGAAATTGAAAACAAAAAAAATAGAAAAAATAAATGCAACAAAGAGCTGGTTCTTTGAGGTTAATTAAATTGACAAACCCCTGGCTAGACTCACTAAAGAAAAAAAGAGAAAAGACACTAATAAATAACATCAGGGATGAAAGAGGAGAAATGATGACAGACACCACAGAAATACAAAGGATCATACAATTATACTATGAAAAAGTATATAACACCAACTTTAATAACCTAGAAGAAATGGACAAGTACTTAGAAATATACAACCTTCCTAGACTGAATCCAGAACTGGAAAATCTAAATAGACTGATCAGCAGTATGGAAATTGAAACAATCATCAAAAACCTACCAAAAAGTAAAAGACCACATGGCTTCATCAGTGAATTCTACCAAACATTCAAAGAAGATTTAATATCTATTCTCCTCAAACTCTTCCAAAAAATCGAAGAGGAGGCAATACTTCCCAACTCATTTTATGAGGCCAATGTTACCCTGTTACCAAAACCTGGTCAAAATAACAAAAAAAGAAAACTACAGACCAATATCTCTCATGAACACAGATGGAAAAATCCTAAATAAGATACTAGCGAATCAAATATAGCAACGTATTAAAAAGATTATATGCCACGATCAAGTGGACTTCATCCCAGGGGTGCAGGGATGGTCCAACATATGCAAATCAATTAATGTGATACACCACATAACGAATTAAAAAGTAAGAATCATATGATCATATTGACAGATGCAGAAAATGCCTTTGATAAGATACAGCATCCATTTATGATTAAAACACTTAACAAAATCGGTATGGAAGAAAAGTACTTTAATATAATAAAGGCCATATATAACAGACTCTCAGCCAACATATACTTAAACTAAAAACCTTCCCTCTAAAATCAGGATTAAGGCAAGGCTGTCCACTATCGCTACTGTTATTCAATATAACATGGGAGAACCTAGTGAGTGCAATCAGTTAAGAGAAAGATATTAGAGGCATCCAAATAGGAAATGAAGAAGTTAAACTGTCACTATTTGTGGATGACAGTATTCTCTATATAGAAAACCTTAAAGACTCCACAAGAACACTAGTAGAAACAATAAGCAAATACAGTAAAGTTTCTAGATACAAAATCAACGTTCAAAAATCCATTGCGTTCCTATACCCTAATAATGAAGTGTCAGAAAAAGAAGTGGAAAAAATAATTCCTTTTGCAATTGCAACAAAAAGAATAAAATACCTAGGAGTACATCTAACAAAACATCTGAAAGACCTATATGATGAAAACTATAAGACCTTATTAAAAAAATCGAAGACATAAAGAAATGGAAAGATATTCCATGTTCTTGGATTGAAAGAATCAACAAAGTTAAAATGACCATATTACCTAAAGCATTATATGGATTTAATGCAATCCCCATCAAAATCCAATCAGCATGTTTTAAAGAAACAGAATAAAAAATCATCAGATTTGTATGGAAGCACAAAAGACCCTAAATTGCCAAAGCCATTCTGAGAAAAAGAATGAAGCTGGAGGCATCACTATGTCTGACTTCAAATTATACTACAAAGCGACAATAATCAAAACAGCATGCTACTGGCAGAAAAACAGACACATGGACCAATGGAACAGAATCGAGAATCCAGAAATAAACTAATATTTATGTGGGCAAATAATTTTTGATGAAAAAGGCAAAAACATACAGTGGAGAAAAGAAAGCCTCTTTAATAAATGGTGCTGGGAAAACTGGAAGGCCACCTGCAAAAGAATGAAACCAATCCTCACACATCAAAATTAACTCAAAGTGGATTAAGGACCTGAATGTAAGACCTGAAACAATAAAGTGCCTAGAAGAAAACATAAGGAACTTGGACTTAAAGAGGATTTTATGAATTTGACCTAAAATGCAAGGGTAGTAAAAGCAAAAATAAATGAATGAAACTACATCGAACTAAAAAGCTTCTGCTCAGCAAAAGAAACTGTCAACAAGGTAAAGAGACAACCATCTGAATGGGAAAATATATTTGCAAGCAACACCTCCGATAAGGGTCTAATATCCAAAATACACAAAGAACTCATACGACTCAATAACAACAAAAAACCCAAACAATCCAATTAAAAATGGGCAGAGGACCTGAACGGACACTTCTCCCAAGAAGATATACAAATGGCCAACAAACATATGAAAAGATGATCATCACTGCTAGCTATTAGGGAAATACATATCAAAAACCACAATGAGATACCATCTCATATCTGTTAGAATAGCTGTAATCGATAGGACAAGTAATAAGAAATGTTGGCGAGGATGCAGAGAAAAAGGAATCCTCATTCACTGCTGGTGGGACTGCAAATTGGTACAGCCACTATGGAAAATAGTATGGAGGCTTCTCGAAAAACTAAGAATTGATCTACCATGTGACCCACCATCCCCTCTACTGGGTATTTACCCCAAAGACTTGAAAGCTCATATCCAATAATATATTTCCATACCGATGTTCATGGTAGCATTATTCATGGTGGCCAGGACGTAGAAGCAACTGAAGTGTCCTACGATAGATGACTGAATAAAGAAGAGTGATACATATATACAATGGAATATTACTCAGCCATAAGAAGAGATGAAATATTGCCATTTGTGACATCATGGATGGACCTCGAGATAATTATTCTAAGCAAAATAAGCCAGACAAAGTGGTAAACCACATGATATCATTTATATGTGGGATATAAACCTAAAAGCAACAAATGAACAGGACAAACAAACAGAGACTCATGGACAATAGACTAGTGGTTACCAGAGAGGAGGGGGGAAGGGAGGTGGAGGGAGGTAAGTGGGGTAAAAGGGGTCAAATATATGGTGACCAAAAGAAATCTAACTATGGGAGGGGAACACATAATGCAATATATATATGTCTTACTGTTAAATTGTAAAATAAAATAAAAATAAAGGCTCTGAAGAAAAAATTGTTAAACACAGAATTATCACATGGTCCAGCAATTCCAAGTAGATACCCAAGAGAACTGAAAATACATGCAGAGACAAAAACCTGTATATTACTGTTCATAGTAGCAGTATTCATAGTAGCTAGAAAGTGGAAACAACCCAAATGTCCATCAACTGACAAATGAACGAAATGTGGTATATAGCCATACAATGTAATATTATTCCTCAATTAAAAGAAATTATGCACTGATGCATGCTACAACACAGATAAACCCTGAAAATTCTGTGCAAAATATAAAAAGCCAGTCACAATTCCACTTATGTAAAATGTCCAGAACAGACAGAGAAACAAAAGCAGATTAGTAGTTGTCAGGTTCTGGGCAAATGAGGGATGAAGATGGTCTAAATGGGTACAGGGTTCCTTTTTAAGGTGATGAAATGTTTTGAAATTAGAAAGTAGTGATGTCTGCACAAATCTAGAATAGACTAAAAACCACAGACTTGCATACTTTAAATGGGTGAAGTTTGTAGTACGTGAATTATATCTTAATAAAGCTGTTATTTTTTGTTTAAAAAAATGCATCTTTTGCCATAGAGTTATTGCCATGTTTTTTTTGGCAATGACACTCAGCACCAAACTTCAAGGGAAAAAAACAATTCACATAGTACTTCTCTTAGTATCTAAAAAGATCCCTCCAGTCAATTTGCCAAACATTTTGCGTACCAATTTTCTAAAATAACTTTTAGGATTAAATGAATGTTTCCACATAAATCTTTCGTTTTATGTAGTAGTTCGAACTGCTTGCAAGGATCTTGAGACTACAACTTTTCTTTTAAATCATTAATTTCTTTGAATAGGTAATGCATTAAAAAGCCATTCCTATTCTATGGTTTAAAAAAAAAAAGAGTGAAAGAAGTTGATAACATATAGAGGGTACAGAGTGAAAAGCAGATCTCACTTCCACTCCCATCCCTCCAATCATCTAATTCCCTACCTTAGAAGAAATCATTTTTAGTTTTTATGCCTACAGGAAGACATATGTACGTATGTGTGGTATAATTCGTTTTTGTATGTTAAAGAATACTCTAAATACTATTCTGTACTCTACTTTCATACTTAATGTTTTCTGAAGATCTTACCATATTTACACAGAGCTTCCTCATTTAAAAGTTTCACAGTATTTCACTGAATGTACTATAATTTATTAACCATCCACTATTAGTGGGCTATTAGTGATTGTTATTTTTCCTATTGTAAATAATGTGCCAATGAATATCTTTAAGTCATTTTGCACTTGTGCAAATATACTATGGGATAAATATCTTGAAATAAAACTAGAGAATCTAAGATATGTTTCTCATTTTATAGGTATTGTCAAATTGCCTTCCAACACTATCAATGTACTCTCCCACCAAAAAATGTATGTAACTGCCAATTTCCCCTTTCCAACACAAAGTATCAAACTTTTTGATCTCTGACAATCTAGTAGGTGAAAAATGGTATTTCACTGTAGTGCTAACTTGCAATTTACTAAATATAAGTGAAGATGGCATTTTTTTCATTTGTTTAAATACCAATGTCATTTTTATTTCTTTTTCTATTAACTATCATTCTTATACTTTGCCCATTTTCTTTTGCGTTTTTACTTAATTTACAGGATACACACACATATGTATGTATATATGTACATGTAGAAATTTGCCCTATACCACCTTAAGTATTACAACTATTTCTCAGTTTTTCTTCTTTCAATTTGTTTATAACATTTTTTTTTGCAGAAATCTCAAACTTTTATATTGCAAAATATGGCAGGCTTTTTAATGGCTTGTCTTTTTTCATGTCTTAAAAAGTCATTTTACTCGGTGTTTATTTTCCTATATTTTTTCTAGTATAATTATCAGTTCACTAAGAATATAGATGTATAATTTATTTTAGTATAAAGAAGGTTCTAAGGTTAAATAAGAGCTTCTCTAACCCCAAATACTTGCAGAGAATCAGAAAAGCTATTGTTCTTTTCACCAAAACCAACAGAGTACTCATTCAAATAACTGACATTTAAAACCCAAGAAAATTCCCAACAGATTAAAAGTGCTACATAATGTAAAACAGTTCCTTCTGAAAGTTACACAGCTGCTATACTTGACCATTCCGTAATGAATTTTCCAAATAAAATATAATATTCAATTGAGATTTTGATAATATGTTCATTATTTGAAATATTCTCTCCCTTAAGTCATCATTAAACAATCTCTTACATCTAATTTTTACATGATTAGGTCTACCAATGGCAACTACCAAAAACTTTAATGATAGTTTCCATCAAAAAGAGTACCTTCTATATACCATGTATTAATATGTTCATTACCAATTTATATTAATTTATAGATGATAAAATTGATATAACTAGGACTTAAAACTTTCTTTAAATCTTTTACTGAAGAAAATGATCTTAGAGGAAAAACAGGATCCATCAGTACCCGAATGACCGAAGTTAACTTACCATGTGCGGAGCACTGATTGTAGCTTGGAAACCTGCAAAAGAAGAGAACTACTGATACATTCAGCTTCAAAAACATACCAAACAGTCCACGTAATTCCTTTTCTAACATCCATAAATTACTTTTCATAATATTTTTCATTTTAATGAACTCAAGGAAATAGAACTTTTATTTTGTACATTAGAGTAGTATCTTGCATCAGTTAAAATTAGAAAATACAATCATGCCAAAGGCTACTGTGCTCGTCAAATACAACAGTCCCACTATTTCTAAAGATTTCTTCTCCTGTATAGTTAGCTAAGAAAGGAAGAATTTCAGTATGTTGAGATGATCAATTTATGACTTGTTTTCCTTTCAGATTTTCAAAAAGAAGAAAAGCTTCTATATATAATAGGTATGCAAAATCTTTGTAAAATTAAACTGCTTCCTATTTCTGGCAACTTAAAAAAAACTAGACCAACCAGCAAAGTAGCTTAAAAGACAATAAACTACTTCAATTTATTCTTTATACTATCACCCAGTATAAATTCATACGATCTTTTCTTAGTTTTTGGCTTTTAGTTTTTTTTGTCTTCCAGTGCTGCTTTCTCAAAACTTATTTACCTGCTTCTGCACCTGAAGCAATTTTCACTGAGCGGTGGTAGCAGGTGCCTTCGGGGTTCAGAAGCTCCTCAGGATCTTCTCTGCTGACTGCTAATAGTGCTTCAAAAGAAGACAGCATGGCAGCTGGCCGACAGAATCCTGAGGCACTTCTAAGCCTCAAAGGCGCCCACTGCCAAGGCTCAGCAGTTCAGCAAAACCTGCTTCAGGAGAAGTAGTTAAATATGGAACTTTCTAAAATCAAGCAGAAGTCAAAAAAAAATCAGGGCATGTGAAACAGAAGTCAGTATTAACTACACTTTTTCCTTGAGCTAATGAGAAAAACCTTAGTCAACATTTAAGGCCCCTAAAGAAACCTTGGCACTCAGTTTAAATTTTCAAAGTATATTTGAAGAAAACTTGTTTAAAAAAATTCTTTACATATATATTGTTTGAGAAAATAGAAGAGATGCTTCATATACATATAACATCATTTTATTAAAATAGATATGTTTGGGATTATGAAACTTACTAAGGCATAAAATTCAAACTAGCAAGGTAATAACAGATAAACATGTGTCTCGGTCTATTTTTATTTACAAAAAGTATAGAGCAAATGAGTAAAAATGTAACATCTTCAAAAATCCAAAGCTTACCTATTGATTGTGGAGAATCCATATAAGGGTTACATTTTGCATAGTGGGAGCGGTCGGTGGCCAGCATTACTTCAAATACTTTATCTGTCTTGATGATTCCATTTTCTGAAATGAGAGAGGCAAATATTTTAAGCTGGGAGTAAAACGATCAGAAGTATTTTAGAATAATTACTATGGCTGTATCTTGGAGACTAGACTAAAAGAGAACAAGATTGGAAGTTGCTGCTATGGCCCAGGTAATCTCAACATGGTCTTTAAAACAGTAAGAATGGAGAAAAGTAGAGTATTCAAGTTACATTTAGTAGGTAATATATATCTGACTGATTAGATTTGGAGGAGAGAGGGGGTAATGGTTGAGATGCTAACGTCCTGTACTGATTTGAAAAATCCTGGAAAAAGATAAGAGTTAAGGAGAAAAAGAATAATTTATTTATTCAGCTGGGGGCTTTCAACCAATAAAATGGAGATATTCAACGGCAACCACAGAAGTGAATGAAAATCAAGCAGATAAACTATTACAGAGCCCAAGAGAAACAAATTTTTCAAAAAGGAAAGAAAGGTCAATAACATAATATTTAGTTCCCCCAACTATCAATTCTTTGAACTTAAATGTTAAATTTCAATAACCCTCATAGTACCATGCTTTATTTTTCAAGAAAGCCCTTGTTAACTCACTCAATATGTTTATTTACTATCTAATACATACCGATAAAGTGCTATATGCTTAGAACTATAAGGATAAACAATACAGCATAGTTTCTGTCCTCACAGATCTAAACTCTGTAACAATAAAGGAATGAACTTGACTTTAACAATCCAGAAATAAATATTTTTAACCAAACCATGCTTTGCTAAAAACCGCTGAATTTTACAATTTAAATGGATTGATTATACAGTATAAAATTATACTTGAGTAAAGATGTTTTAAAAAAATTTAGTAGGACTGGAGGTGGCAACCAGTTGAAGCACTGCTTCTGGGAGAGAATCAGATAAACAGGGAAAGGATGGTGCCTCTTGATGTGGCAATGAAGTGAAAGAAGGAAAGAAAATTAAGGATCCTGCAGAAAGAAAAGAGCAACAAGGTATACCAACTATTTCCCTTTACCCGCCACAACTACCGACATCATCATTCACTAAAAGAAACTGCAAGTCAAAAGGTATTCATGAACTGTAAAAACAGGGGAAAAAAGCTCCATTCAAAACTACTATTAAAAAAAAAGCAAATAACATATCAGCTGATTAAACAGAACCCAACATTTAAAGCTATATTATAAAAAAACTTAACGGAAAGTAAGTAAAAGTATTACCAGGAACAATCAATTTGAAGGCATACACAAATAAAACTATCAGAGACTTTAAAGGCAAGGAAAAAACTCTTCAGAGCCTCAAGGCAAGAAGATTAAGTTACCTAATAAGGGTAAAAAAAAAAAAAAATCAGGCAACCATTAGGTTTCTTAAGAGCAACATTCAAAGCAAAGAAAGAATCAAGCAGCATTTTCAAGATTTCAAGGAAAGTGCAAGTCGACAATAAAAAGGAGCAAACTACTGATATACCCAACAACACGGATGAATCTCAAGACCACTAATCTCAATGAAAGAAGCCAGACAAGACTATACACTATAAGGTCTCAAATATATCAAATTCTAGAAAAGTCAAAATTATAGTGGCAAAAGGCCGATCTGCAATTGCTAGGGGTTGGAGATGAAAAGAGGAGATTAACTGCAAAGGGGCATGAGGGAACTTTGTAAGTGAAAGAATTAGCAAACTTCTGCAAAGCTCCAAATAGTAAGTAATTTAGGCATTGCTGGCTATATAGTCTCCGCTACAACAACTACTTAACTTGGGAGATGTACTACAAGAACAGCCACAGACAATACTAAACGAAAGGGTGTGGCTGTGTTAAAATAAATCTTTATTTCTAAAAATAGGCAACAGGCCAGATTTGGCTAATGGGCTGCAGTTTGCTGATCCTTGTTCTATATCATTAGGGTGGTAGTTTCACACTGTATTGGTTTGTCAAATTTTCTAATTGTAACCTTAAAATTGGTGAATTTTCATGTAAATTATATCTCAATAAAGCTGATTTTTTTAAAGTGTAAGCCAAGGATTTTATACCCAGCCAAGCTGTCTTTTCAAATATCAAGGTCATAGGAAAAAAAAAATTTATGTGCAAGAACTCAGGGAATGCTGTACACATAAGCTCTTCCTAAGGAATCTTAGAGGATATGCTTCATCTAACCCGGATAACCTGGGATATATCAGCAAAGGACACATGTCCAATTGTAGAGCAAAGACTAAAATGAGGGTGGGAACATGGGTGGAATAATAATACTTAAGTGTTATTTGTTCTGACAAAGTAGGAAGACTGCAACTACAAACAATGGGAGGAGAAAACGGGCCAAAGCAGCATCAGATCACTGTCATACAGGTAATAGGAGGAATCGAAGGGCACCATTTAATACTAACTGACTGAATAGTAAATAGTTAAGAAAAAGGTAGTTTAAAGACACTGTAAAAGGTAGAAATACAAACCCTCCAAATAACAAAGGAGTATTTTTAAAAATTAGCAAACAAGGCAGGCACACCAAATAGAGAAATAGTTTAAATATAGTCACCGACTGGCAAAGACAAGCTTATATCATCTTTCCATTTTAAAATATTATAAGTTTTAAATAAATTAACGCAAATAGAAAATATTTCAACACAAATAAGTTTTAGGCAAGCTACTTGAAAAGGTTATTAAAATAAGACAGTGAAATAAATAAGTGAAAGTATTTTTTTAAGTTTTAAAATCAGTGTAATAATAGAGATATCATTTACTGAATATTTACCATGCACAGAAAAAATCCTAAGTACATTACATACACTATCGCTTTTAAGATATGAACTTATGGACTATGATGAAATTGAATTTAGATAAAAGACTAGATTGTTCAAGATCACAGAGCAAATAAAGGCCATTCAAACTGAGATGTTAGATTCCTATTGACTTCTTTACTCTACTGCTACTAATATATTGAAATAGTTTAGTGACGTCTACTAATTTGTTTCCCAAAATAATTCTTGAGTGGTTCATTTGCCTTGAACGCAATTCAAATTCAAGACAGGTGATTCATCTCTCCAGGTTACAAGGAGTCTTAGAAACCATCAAGTCTAATCACATAAATCCATACCATGATCTCTACCTGAAGAGTTCCACCGGCAGGGAACAGCCCTTTCTACACTCAGACCACTCTATCAGAACACTTCCCTGTATTACAATAAAAATCTCCCTCTTTATAACTCACTTACTTGAACCTTTAGTGCTGTTCTCTGAATCCACAAAGGATATACTGAATTTTCTATCCAGCTAAGCTTTTTACATACCTGAAGGCATATCATGACCACTTCTAGTCTTATCTTTTTCCGGTTAAGTAGCCTCACTCAATAATTCAATTATTAATTAGTTTTTAAAACCATCATCATATTCACTTATCATTCTTCTCTAGATGAATACTTAGAGTGTGACATCTAAAATCAAACATATTGTTCAAGGCACATTCTAAAAATCAAAGTAAATTAAAAAGATTACTTCCCTTAAGTTAAATAATATACTTCTATCAAACACATGAGCTTCTTTGGCTGCTTTCTTAGTCTGTAGAGACATAAGAAATGTACTAAAAACCCAAATGGTTTTTAAAAGCGCGTCACCAGTCACTTATTAAAAAGTTGAACACGTACGAAAAAGGAAAAAAAAAAAAGCTGAACACATAAAGGTTCAGAATAAAACTTTTATCAGGCCATTACTGGGTGGCTTCCAAAATTTTCATCATAACGTTCTTATTTATTTTTGCCCAGAATTCCATATTTCGAATGATGCCTAATCCAAGCTATATTAACTAAGTCATTAAATCATTTTCCCCTTTTTGGTAATCTGGCATCTATAATTGCCAGTGCCCTAAATATTTCTGGCAAACAGCAAAGTAATTTAATGTTTCACTTTGCCTTAATTATGAATAAATGGGCAATTACCATTAGGCTTTCTGAAATAGTGAACAGCTTTAGAACCACCCATACCCAATTTCCTGCGCCCTACAGACCAAGGACCATAATTAAATAATGTTGGTCTAAACATGCAATTGATCCAAATGAGAAGTTAGTAGGATTCAAAAGGAGAATGCAATAGAATTCAAGCTATGAGCCAAATAATTAAAAACAACAAAATTAGAGCCACATTAAGAAGGTTATCTGTTTCTCTTTCCAACTTGAGGAGTAGGGAATGGTGCAGAGGAAGATAAATTCCAAGAAAGAAACAAAACATACTACACAAGAGTCATGTTTTAGATATGAAGAAAACTAAAATGTAGCAGAATTTCAAGAAACTGATGAAGTGTTAAAAAAAGAGAAAACATTTGACTACTACTCTTCCATAGCAGAGAGGTCTGTGATAATAGACAAATAGAGAATAAACTCATAGCACACTATATAGCTCAACAAAATACTGAAACAGTTATACAATTAATGATGGTTACTGATTTTAGACACTTAAAAATCAACAAAATGCAAAAGATTTATTGCTCAGAACAAAATGTAAATGTTAACTTTGACAATGTAAAAGCCACTCATTAAGATGAAAAATGAGGAGAGCTCCCTAATATCCTTTCTTACAAAGTGGAGGAGTTTAGAGGTAGTATCAGTTTGGAACAAGAAGTTGAGGTTGAAGTGTATTTCTTAAAGTTACAAAGGTAACCACAAAAGAGGAAGCAAAAACTATGTGGGGAGGAGGGAGGTTTGCAGGATATAAACATCTATCTTAGTAGGAGGTCAGTAGATGATGTCTAAAGTTGATAAAACAAGGAATAGCAGTGTAAGCATATGATTTAGAGACATGAAAATAATTACTAGAAGAATCAAAAACAGTTAAAAATGGTTTACTCTAGACAATGAGTCTGGTGGTGGGGAGGAACAGAATATGTAACTTTTTCATTACAAGCTCTTCTGTGTTATTTTCTTTTAACCACGTACATGTTACTTAGCTAAAAATTAATCTTCTTAATTCTAATCTTGTTATCATAGATAGTATGTATTCATACAGATGTATATACAATGTGTGTGCACATGCACGCACACTTGTGTGTCTGTCCTCCAATTAGCAAAATGTAGATGTGGTAGGGACTCCTTTTCTTTCACGGTTGTAGAATTTGAATTGGGTGCATTATTTAGCATCTCTGTACTTATATGTAGTCTTACAATTAAGTTCCTGTTAATGGAATATGTGCAGGAATTATATATGCAATGTCCAGATCATGCCCTTAAAAGGAATAGGGTTCTTCTCTTTCCCCATTTTTTCCCCCACCAGCTAGAATATTGAAATGATAGAGGTAAACCATCTTTAACTTTGCAGATGAGGGAAAGACTTTAGGGAGTGCAACAAGAAAGAAGGCTCCCAGGTGCTCAACATCGTGGAACCACCATATTATTAGCCCTGAACTGCTTATACTTGGAAACTGATCTTGTTTAAGCCATTGTTATTGTGGTCTTTGTTCTAGCAGCAGAATGAGTACCTTAATGCACAAGGTATATGAGGATAAAAATGAGATCAGTCTGAAGAACAGGACTGGAGTTAGAGCACAGGAATAGGTTGTGCAAGTCCCTAAAGAGGCCTGAAAACTAAGCAAGAGATGTTTACACTTGATACTGTAAGTGACAGAAAGCCTGGGCAGAAAAATGACATAAGAGAAAGCAGTATACTATGAAAATCCGTATAACGTGTAGAATGGATCTGAAGGTAGGGAAATTGAGAGTATAATGACCAATCAGATGCTTGGAGGGATTATCACTCCGTATACAAACTAAGCTAGGTTAGTATCAATGAAAATATAGTGAAAGGGATGGCTATGAAAGGCATTTGTAAGAACTATAACAGATCCTTGAATAATGTCATTTTGTTCGATGTCATTTTATTACAATGCTAATAAGAGCAAAAAAAACAAAAAAAAACAAAAAACAAAAAAAAAACCCCACAATTCCCAGCTGGAGCCACTGTCTATGTGGAGTTTGTACATTCTCCTCATATCTGTGGGTTTTCTCCCAGTACTCTGGTTTCCCTAGACATCCCACAGATGTGCACATTAGGTTAATTGGCATGTTGTAATTGTACCAGTCTGATGAGTGTGGGTGTGTGTGATGCGTCCTCTGATGGAAGGGCATCCTGTCCAGGATGGGTCTCACTTTGAGCCTTGAGCTGCCTGGATAGGCTTCCGGCCACTCAGGAAGGACCCTGAGCTGGAATCAGTGAGTTGGAAAATAATGATCTTGTTTTTTATGATCTTGTTATTAATGTTTCTTAAATGTACATGTATAGCTCACATTTATTTCATTTAACATAGAAATTTTTAGGTCTTTGAGTGATGCTTTTGTGACCAGCAATATACCTTAGGAACTTACCTCTTGTTCATATCAATTAATCTCTGGTAAATTGGTTTCATTTTATGTTGTTTTACTTAAAGTTGCAGTTTCCAAGAACCTATGGATGACGTTAAGTGAGGACTTACTATATTGAGTTAATCTGGTGACAATCTGAAAGAATCAATTAGTCCTCCAAGATTTCTGATCTGGGAAAATAGAGGAATGGAAGCAACCCTGGCAGAAAAGGAAAAGAAGCGGGCCTGTGCTGGTATGAAGCCCTGAAAACACAGGAAAGAAAACAAAGCTGCAGGTGGATTTTAAGCCATACAGAAACTTCCTGTAAGCTTGTCACAAAGTTAAATCTCAATAAAAGAAATATTACATTATATTAGTTTATATGACTTGAATGGTTGTTAATCATCTATTCTATATTTCTTCTCAACTATCAACATTAGAGGGGAAACATGAAGAAATGAACAAAATGGTCACCTTTTACTTCCCATCTAGAACATTAGGCGTAAATGGTAAGTAGAGCTGAGACTCTCTCAGTATAGGAAATCTGAAAAGTGTTAGGTTTAAATTCACACTATAATTAAAGAAGAATTTTAAGTGACGGCCAGTTATGATAAAGTATATCATCTAAGTACCGAAGATTATTTAAAAATACATCTTTCTTTAAACTGTTATCACTCTTACTAGAAAAATGAATATAAAGTTAACTGTTTTAACGCTAATTCTATAGGAGGATGTTCCTTGGGCTCCTCACGCCTGTGACAAATAAAGTATGCAAAACTGATAACCAAACATTAACTTCTGTGGTTCTCTCCTAAAACAAAAACACACAAACACACACCCCACAGGTGATTTAATGCAATCCATGATACAATTAAAATTACATAATCTTGGATCTGGAAGCATCTTTAGAGATCTAGCATACAGTCAAAGCTGAAGATGAGTCTCTTCTACAATATCCTATAGAATGAAATGGTCAATCATGCTTTGCTTCAACATATCCAGTGACAGAAAAAGTTTTTCAAAGCCAGCTCTTTGCTTGTTAGAATAGCTTTGTGAATATGTTCTTATAAGGAGCCAAAATCTGCCTCCCATTTATTGTGGTTTGACACTTTACTACATGACATTCTTCAAATATTTAAACACTATTGTTCTCTTAAGTTTTCTCATTATTAAACCAAACAACTTCAGTCCCATGTAGTCATCTTACAAAATGCTGATGCCCTTATCTTGATCATCTTTGTCTGAAAATCTTTGGTTTTTTAACTACTACTCATAATGCATGCCGGCCAGAGCTAAATGCAATAGTAATAAAACCATGTGGAACACCACAATGGAGTGAAGATCACATTCAACAGAATGTGATACAACCTAGCACCTAGATTCAATACTGTTCAAGAGAACTTCTTAGAATGCAAATATTCTACATCTGCACTGACCAAAAGACTAGCCATTAGCCTCATGTGGTTGCTGAGCTCTTAAGATGTGGTTAGTATGGCTGATTCTTACATTTTATTTAATTAAAACTGATATTAGAATTTCTATTTTTAAATATAAATTAAATCCTATTGAATGCACTGTAAGTTTACTTATTAGTATGTACCTGTAAGACTTGAAATAAGTTAAAATGAGAAGGTATTTTCTGGATTCTAAATGAGGCCCCAAATTCTGAAACTAGTCCCTTAAAATGTTATTAGCTGGTTATATCTGGCTCTTGAATGCACATGATAAAATGCTAATGGAGGGGGTAGCTGCATAGTGTAGTGGTTATCACATTTGCTTTACACACAGAAGGTCCTGAATTTGCGCCCCAGGTGGAGCCACAGACCAGGCCCCGGGGTGCCCGTGAGAGCGCGGGAGGAGACGCCCCCGCCTTCAGAGATCCGGTTCTTAAGGGGAGATAGCAACATCTGTAGGTCAGGGGTGGAAGTAGGGGTGGGGGGGAAATTAAAGAGGGGAAAAAATACTACTAATGGAACATTCTCTTTTCTACTAGTGGCTACGAACTGACAAAAAAATAATTTCAATTTATTTGCAGAAATAAAGATACAAAACTACAAATAATCATAACTCTTACATATTCAAATACCTACTAAAGGTATCCACTTAAATGTCTTACAAGCATCTCAAACCTAACAGTCCCCAAAATAAACTCTTGTTCTCCCACACTTTCTTATACGCCCCCCACAAACCCCTACTGCTCACTCACTTATATTTCCAACTCAGAAAATGGCAAATTATTCCAAGTGGCCCAGGCCTAAAACCTTTCTGTCATATCCTTGACTCCAAACTTTCTCCCACACCCCAAATCCATATCCAGCACTTGTTATTTTCTCTGCCTAGAATGCTCATCCCCCAGCTCTATCTGCATGGCTTAAATTTCTTCCCCTCCACCAAATCTTTGCTCAAATGATACTTTAGTGAGACTTTCTACCCTACAACTACAAACCTAATACCTCACACTCCTTATCCTCCTTCCCCACTTTATCACTTACCATAACGTATATTTTGTCTGCTCCCATTAAAAGTAAGCTACAAGAGAGAATAGATGTTTGATTTGTTCACTGCTGCATCCCTAAGTGCATGGCATATAGAAGAGTCAAATATCAGTTGAATGAATGACAAATTCTATATACATTATGTGCACAAAATGACACAAGATTCAAAGGAAATATAAATAGAAATAACTGATGCATTAGGGTAACAGATAAAATTTTTTATAAAGAAAAATAGGTAAAAGAACAATGTTAGCATTGTTTTAGTGGCCAGTACAGCATTTGAAGCCTGATAGTTAATAGTTAACCTTCCACAAGTATTCTGGTTCGGACACCCCTGCTTTACCACCTCTCTCAACTTCATCCACTCCTGCCCCCTTCTTTTCCTCAATTTTACCACAGCTTGAAATTATCCCCATAAAAATAGAAAATAAACTCTAATATAAATATTATTTAAATTGTCACATGCCCTAGATTAAACAGGCTCACAATTATTTTAAATTATTTCATGAGAACATATCAGCCCATAATTATAATTGTATTTTTCATTTCTGCAGACCTACACTGTCCAATATGGTACCCACTAGCTACATGTGGTTATTTAATTGTTAATTTAAATAGCACAAAAATCCAGTTTCTCAGTTGTACTAAGAACATTTCAAATGCTCAATATCACATGCAGCTAGCAACTACCATATTGAAAAACACAAAGAGAGACATTATAGAGCAGCGGTCCCCAACCTTTTTGGCACCAGGGACCGGTGCTCTTATGAGAATCTAATGCCTGATGATCTGAGAGGTGGTGATGCTAGCACTGGGAAGTGGCTGCAAATACAGATGAAGTTTTGTTCCCTTGCCCACTGTTCACCTCCTGCTGTGTGGCCTAGTACCTAACAGGCCACTGGACCATTACCAGTCCACGGCTGGGGGCTGGGGACTCCTGTTATAGAGAATTCTATTGGGCAGGACTCCTATAGACCTTTTTCTCTAAAATAAAACTTTATTTTAAAGCATAAAACTGATTTAGATTAACAATGACAAAAGTTTAACCTTGTAATTTTCAATTCTCTATGCCAGTGATTCTCAAAGTGTGGTCCTGAACCACTAGCATCATTCCTTAGGAACTTGTTAGAAACAGAAACACAGTTGACCTTTTGAGCCATGCTTCTCTTGCTCAGGCCCAGACCCATTTCCACGTCTGGAAGTGTACTTTCCCTTCTAATAAAACCTTTCTACTGTATTTCGGTGTCTTGCTAAAAAAAAAAAATAATAATAAATAAATAAATAAATAGAAACACAGTTGACTCATAAACAACATGGGGTCATGGGATTTAGGGGCACTGACACTCCCCTGCCCAGTCCGCGTATAGCTTTTGACTCTCCAAAAACTTAACTACAGTTGTCCCTCAGTATCCATGGGAGTTAATTCAAGGAACCCCTTCGGATACCAAAATCCATGAAGGCTCTGCTTAAGTCCCTTATATAAAATGGCATATAACAATGCATACACTCAGTCCTCAGCATCTGCAGATTCCCAACCACAGATCAAAACTACTGTTTTCAGCCAGGGGTTGGTTGAATCTGTGGATGCCAAATCAGGGATATGAAAGGTTATCTTTATAATTATTGAAAAAATCCATTTATAAGTTGGTCCATGAAGTTTAAATCTATGTTGTTCAAGGGTCAATTCTACAAATTCTTGAGAGCCATCTTAGTTGGTTTTAACAAACTCTCCAGGTGATCCAGAGATTTTGAAACATGCTTAAGTTTTAGACTACTGTTCTAAGTTACTTCAAAACAGTTGTCATCATTAACACAAGCTATGCAATATTACGAGATGTACCACTAGTCTAAGATAATCCATAAATGGTAAATCAACTATGAAATCATATATTATGTTTCTATTATGTCTTATAAAAGAAAAGCTCAGTAGATATTTTCAATAATTATAACATTAAAACAAAACCAATCACGAACTTTATTTCTTTAAAAAAAAATAAACCTGCAATTTGCTTCCTCTTCCAGTTTGCAGATCCCTTTTCACTTCAATATAAATACAATCTCATTTTAATCTTTTCCTAAATATTAAATTAGAAGGCTTTAGATTAGAAAGAATACATAGCAGTAGAATAACCAATTGACCAATTGAAATTTTTACATGAGCAAACATTACTTTTATAGTAAACCAATAAATAAAAATGAACTCTATTAGGTAGATTTAGCAAGAAGTTGAAACTAAAGTTGCACAAGTGTTATAAAAGCAGCTAAACAATTGGTATTCTAATTTCCTCTTATCGTAGATCTAATATAAAACTAAATATTTGCAATATCAACATGCATATTAAATATTTGCTGACAAAAAATCCTTAGAAATTTCAGCTAATAGTAATGCAATACATTAAAGTGATTAAAAAACCACCGAGAAAGGATATAGTCTTGGCTTACTACAAATTTGGCCCCAAAAGGAGAGACTTTAAGAGCCTGATTGATTACAGACTTTTGCCACAGCCAAGTGTCTACTAAAATAACCTGCCAGTGGAAAATTACTTAGTCACAATTCATGAGTAGAATGTTTCAGGTGTGTATATTGCAATAGCAGGCAATCGATTATTTTTAAAAATATAATAAAAATATGCACAACATATTGAGCTTATGTGCAATCCACTGGGAACCTAAATCACACTTAATAATGCTGCCTCAGCATATAAATGTCCACTTCCAATAAAGTATCCTTCCAAAAAGTGAATACTGACAACGCTTAGCAGAATTTTAAAATCTAAACATTCTCCATTACTAAACACTGAGGCCACAATTTCCAAGTATTACTGTTTAAAAAAAAAAGTCAAATAACTAATATTAAGTACTAACCATGCGCCAGACAATGCTATTTATTTCTCTCTCATCTTGGTATTCCTAGCACAGATTCAAGCACATAGTGTACATTTAACTGACATTTATGAAAAAAAGGAATGAGCATTAAGTTCTTTAAGAGGATTTAAAGATTTTTTTAAAAAGTCCCAGAGATTACAAATTGAATTAGAAAACATGACAAACACATGAAAAGCTCATCTATGGCAATTAAAAATGCCACGTGGTAGGATACAATTATTTGCAAAGATAGTGTTAAAGAGAGTGCTATCGATTCTGACCAGACTGGGAGTATTATGGGCTGCAGGTCCTCCTGGTCTCCCGATTAGACAGCGACACTATATTTCGATTTAAAAAAAGAAAGTGACACAGCACTCATCTCACCCTAAAATTACCATCAGAGAAATGAATACAATAACTGAAGAGAATGACATAAAGAAATTTCCATATAAGCCTTTTAAAGCATTTGGTAATCCTGAAAGAAGTTAAAACATTCCACACACACAATCATTCGTTGGATCCCAGGACCTCTAAAGGCTCCTGAAATACCAGTCTCTCAGGAACAGCTTCCCCTGATTATTTCTTCCCCCGGCCCCCCACGAAGCTTTCCACTGGACAGCAGCCCCAGAAATTTCTCCCAGCATCCGCAATGACAACACTCTCATCTTCCTCTCCCTCCCCTCGCCTGTATCAGACAGAGGCATCTCCCTCCAGAGGAAAAAACGGAGGGCGGGGGAGGCAGGATAGGAGAGAGCTTGCAGTGAGGTCGATTATGAGGAGAAAGGTGAAACAACGCGGGGGGCCAGGGTGGAGTCCCTTCAGCTCCAGCTGATCTCTAGGAAGCCTGGCCAATAACTCCCTACCCCGCGTGCACGCCCCTCGCCCGCCAGACCAGGAGGAGCAGGTGACGGACTCGAGTGACAGTCCCACGACCCATGCCGCGCCGCGCCCCCTCCCCTCAGGTCCCCAGGGAGACAAACGCCTGCCCCTGCCCCACCAGCAGCGGCCACGGGCTCCTTCCCCTTCAAATCCACGTCGCCTTTAAGTGACAGGTCCCGAGGGACGCGATTGCAAGCGCATGTCGTTCAGGACTGCTGGTGCAACCCTGCGCCGAAGCCCTCTAGCAGGCACCGGCGGGTAGAAGGAACGTTCCGGACGGCCTGGGAGACTCGGTCCAGGCCTGGCCTGCCCCAGTTGCCCCACACCCGGCGGGAATGGCACTTACTGCGGAGATTGTGGATTAGCTCCGAGTGGCTGGCGCCGCCGGATTTCCAGGCCATCGCTAAGCACACCCGGAGCAGGTACAGAATCACCTTCAGCGCGGCGACGGTGCCCAACAGCTTCCCCAAGAGTGAGACCACCTCCCACACGGTCACCGCCCAGCTCGCGTCCCTGCTGTTACCGCCGCTGTGACTGCCGTCGCCGCCGCTGCCGCCACTGCGTGCTCCCGGCATACCCCGCGGCACGCATGCGCTCTGTGACGCCGCGCGGCCTCGGGTGCGGCTGGGTGGGGCTGGAGGCGGGGGTTGATTGGAGCCCTGCCACCCGCACCCGTGGGTGCTGCGGCTGCGGGGGACCGGAGGGGAAGTCAGGCAGAGTCAGCGCCGCCGCTGCGTGCCCTTTTATGATCCCTTGGGCTGCAAACTGCCTCCTACTTGGATTCGCCTGGCGGCGTGGGCCCCGCTGCGGTCGGTCGCGTGTCTGGCTGTGGCTCTGGTCACCAACCGCAGTGGCGGGATGGCAGGGCCGACCTCTGCCGCCGCGTTCTGCGGATCTGGTTCCGCCGCTGCCGGTGGCTCCGCAGTCGCCGTTGGGTCAGCTGTTGCGAGCGGCGGGTCTGCTCCTATAGCTGTCCAGATTATTAGACGGTGGGCTTCCTCCGTCCTGCTTCACCCAACCCTGTTGACTAATATTTAGGTCGATTAGAGTCAGAGCTTTCTATGGTGGAACCTGAATAATAGAACGGGAGAGCAAAGGCCCTCTCTAACCCGAGTTCTCCAGCCTCTGGCTTTGTGACAAGTTCATCAGTGTTTGATTAACAGAGACTTTGAGACCCTGATTTGTTCTCAATTCTAAATTACAAATTTAGAGTGGAAGAATACCATGACATAAGGGGCGTGGGGGTGGGAAATGCTTTGCTCGTTAGGATAATGCAATTGGTTAAAAATACCACAGTGTCCTGTGTCGAATGTGTAATTCTAACACGTGTGTGTTTTCAGCAAATTAAAGCTCACAAATTCTGTGGTTAGACTGGACACCAGTTTTATTGCTGTCAGCTCTGCAAGACAGTGAGAAGATGAAAGGGGACATTGCCCAACACACCCAACTTGCTAACTCCTAATCAGAACTGATAACTGAAAGAATTCAGTCATCATTTAGTCCAATAACATTTTAAGAAAACAAAGTTATGTTGAGAGATGTGCGTCAGCAGCGATTTTCAAATTCTAGTTATTACCAGATTTTACCAAATGTGATATTCAGCCTATTTCCAATCCAAAATATATACGTTACTATTTTGTGGCATTCTGTGACCATAAAATCATATTCAATGTTCTTCAATATTAAGAATAAAATTGTCAGTTTGGGAGTAATAGTTTTCCATGTCATCTCTCTGCAGTTTCCTGATGGTATTTAATTAAATCAACAACAACAAAACCAGTCTCGATCCTCAATAAGACCTGATAACTCTCTAAAGCTGACATCAACACACTGTTATGAATACAGCATAAAGATAATTTTTACTAAAGATGAGTAAGTCATCTCTTGTATGCAATAGGATTTACATTCTAAGGAGATCATCAAAAAACTAGCAACAGAGGACAAATTTTAAGTGCTATTGATGGTCTAAATATCAAGTGATATGTTTATTTAGGTCATGGGCTGGAGTAATCAGAAAAAGATACAGGAAGGAACTGGTCCTTGAAGGATGGGTAGGATTCTGTTTAGAGAGGCATAAAAGCGTATTATAGGTGTAATTAAAAGCACAGAAAGAACGTAACACTGGTTCCTGGGCTGTCGATGTTATATGTCAAACTCATTTTTAATTAGAAATATACATAAGTGAACCGAGGAAGCTTACACAGCTAGGCAATGGTCGTCAAAACTAGAACTCTGGAGTATTCAGAATTCCAACTCCAGGTTCTGACAGTGTGTTAACTTTGGAGCAAAGGATTTGTTTGAGAGACAATGGTTTAGAATAATAAGTTGGGGCGTTAATGGGTTGTACTTCCATGAGAATTTAAGGATTTGAGATCTTTTCTATGTGCAGTGAAATGCAAAGCTGAATGCTCATGTGCGGCTACTAGGTGGTTGCTCTAGTATTGATTTTGTTTTATTTTTGCTCTTGTTTGTTTTACATTGCACAGTTATTGCACAAATGCATTATGTCAGTGTTCTTATACTGATTTTGCAGATTAGGACCAGGTTCTGCAGTACAGGGACCCACATATGTTGCCTCTCTGTTCATAAACGCCTGGGTGAGGAAGGGCATCCCTGCTTCCTCTTGCAGGCTTGCGGTTCCCGCACAGCGGACGGAAAAGAATTGGCTCTCCGCAGCCACCGTCCGCCTCGTAAGGTCCGGCCCAATCAGGGCTCCGCGGGGAGGGGCGGGACTAAGAGGACGCGGGCTTGCTTTCCTTGCTCGCCGTGGTTGATTTCGGCATGGAGGAAATTTATGCTAAGTTTGTCTCTCAGAAAATCAGCAAAACCCGCTGGCGACCGGTACCTCCGGGAAGTCTGCAGACCGCGGAGACTTTCGCTACGGGCTCTTGGGACAATGAGGTACCACCGCTCCTGGGCCAGGAAGCCCCTGCTTCCTCCCCTTCTACTGGAACCTCACTCCCGGCCGCCAGATCGCTAATTCTTTCGCCTTCTAGATCTCTCCCTTCTCCGTCTTCCAAGTCCCCCTCTCGGGCTCGGTTGCCCTGTACCCTAGAGCCATTGACAGTGTAGCCTCGAATCTCGTGTTTTAAACTATAACCGTACTATGACCATTATTCTGAGATGCTTTTAAAGTAGGGTTGCTTGAAGGCAATACAAATATTAATTTTCGAGAGTTTAATGTATATTTCATCTCATAATAAAACCTTTTGCTTTACAGGAAAATTATGTTTCACTGTGGTCTATTGGAGATTTGGGGAATTTGGATTCTGATGGAGGGTTTGAAGGAGACTATCAGTTATTGTGTGATATCAAACACCACGGTGATGTTATGGATTTACAAGTAAGTCTGTGTAGTGTCCAAAAGCTAACTTTCAAAAAACGGAGAGTAATACATTAGCAAAGGACCTTACGTTTGTCTGGTCTCACCCTGGATTTACAGGAAACTGAGTTTTCTATAGGTTATGATTTTTTAATATCATATAGCCACTTAAGGGCAGAATCGAGACTGAGGAAGGGGATGTGGGGTAATCCTAGTTTGTTTTTTTAATTGACCATCTACTGTTTGCCAAGCACTGTTTTGGGAGCTTTACATGAGTTAATTTAATTCTCATTGCATGCTTATGAATCACGTATTGTTATCTCTGTTTTATCTATGAGAAAACTTAGACTAAGATCTGTTGAGCGTGTACAATGTGACAAATACTGTGCAAGGCACTTTCCATGTTATTCCTCTTTGAATTTTCACAACGACTCCCTAAGAAGAGTTCAGTTCTCTCCTTTTAAAGGTTTGCTTAGGCTTAGATAATTTAACTTGGCTAACATTCTCAAAGCCAGTAGTTAAGTGGTGAGGTTGGAATTAGGTTTTCAAAGCCTGGTCTTTGTGACTTCAGAGTCCCTGCATGTTCTTCAGTAGAAGGCTGCCTAACCCTGGGAATGATACTTTTCTAAACCTTTATGATAGTGCTTCAAAATTAAGTCAATTATAAATGAATGAGTTTAGGGAAAATTTATTTTTTCTTCATGAAAATACTTATATTTGTATAGGAGTTTTGACTTTCAGATCTATCATCACATTTTATTAGCATTTATAGGTTCTTTATATTTTAAAATTATAATTACTACAAATTAAGTTAATCAAGTGGGCTGCTTCTCTACTGATATTTCTGAATCTATAATAAGCAGGAATCTTCTACTTAGTTTTTTGACCAGGAAAGAATTGTAGCTGCTTCATCAACAGGATGTGTAACAGTTTTCCTTCACCATCAGAATAACCAGGTAAGGAAATTTTGTTTGAAAACTGAATTTATATTTTAATTATTTTTAGGCAGGCTTAAAGAAAACCATACTCCGTAATGACACAAATAATAAAATTTTATAGTCTCAAACATGGAGGGGAAAAATATCGTTATAGTACCCTTCTTTTCGAGTAATTCTACAACCGTGTTTGTGTGTGCTTTTACTGAATTTGAATATCTCTTAAATTCTGTTAGTTTAGACCTGACCTAACATGATATTTTGGCAAGGACTTTTCCTGTAATTCTCTCTTTTAAGTTCCTATTCTGGTCTTTGAAAAAAAAAAGCACCTTCTTGCTTAGATATCATGAGAGAGAACAGGAACAACTACTTGCCTCTTTGGATAGAACCTAGGTTTTAATTAGAAGAGAGGATACACTGTATGAAGACTCGCCATTTTTTCAGTGCCTCTCTTGTGTGCTCAAGCCCAGGAGTGCTGACCGTCAGAGCATAGTGGTGAGGGCAGTCCTTTAAAATAGATAGCTCCACTTCTAGTAAAAGTTTTAAGTTGCTGGAAGAGAGTGCTTATTTAGGTTTTGGAATTAATAAAGGTCATCTTGCTAATAGGCTGCGTAGGAAATATAAGACCCTGATCTTGTTAAGTATTTTTCTTAATGGAGTCATTTAGAAAGTGCTATAGAGATTTATTTCTTAGATACAGGCTAATCCCTTGAGAATTTAAAGTTGCTTTTGAACACACAACTACCTGATACCTAAAGACTCTCTTTAGTTTGAGGTAAAGTTGGGATATTATTGAACAGTGTTCCTTTGAATCTAATTCAGTGTATACAGTTTCAATGGAAGTAGTTTCTGGACTTTAATACTTGGAAATACGAAGGAAAAAGGAGGGCATTTTTCTGGAAGAGTGTGAGACGAAATTTTAAAATACTCTTTAGTTAGGAAAAAGTGCTAGTTTTTTAGAGCTTTGGTTTGATTAATCATGTCTTCATTTCTGACTCCTAGACTCTGTCAGTCAGCCAGCAGTGGACAACGGCTCACTACCACACAGGTCCAGGCAGTCCTTCCTGTAGCAGTGCACCATGCACAGGTGTTGTGTGCAGCAGCCCAGAAATTGTCACAGTTGGAGAAGATGGTCGAATAAATCTCTTCAGAGTTGATCACAAGGAAGCTGTAAGGACTATAGGTAAGAAAAATCATTATATATTTTTTATCCATCGCATAGCAATTGAGCACCTGCCACGTGTTAAGTAGATACAATGCTAGGTGTTTGAGGGATATGGAAATATACAAAGCAGGATCCTTTATTAAGACAATATGTTGATAAGGCACATGTGACTGACTATAAAGGAGAAAGAAACTTTTTATTTGGTTGGAGTGTATTATTAAATAAAGAATTGAGGGCCAGGTGGTAATTTAGTCTCAGTTCCAGACCTTAAATAACTAAAAGATGGCACACCAGACAAAAGGAATAGTGTGGAGGCAGGTTAAGGCCATTTAGAGAATGACAAAAAGTTAGTTTGACTTGACTTTATTTATATAGGAGAAGTGAAAGATGAAGCAAGACATGTAAATTGTGGCCACGTTGTTAAGAGTCTAACACATAGCTACAGGGGTTACATTTTGTTAGGTGGACGACTAAGGAGCCATTGAAAGTTTTGCGTAAGAAAGTGATATACGCTCTGTTGTGCTTTAGAAAGATTATTCTAGTGTAGTAGTTCTCAGCTATGCTTCACAAAGACTTGCCCGAGGAGATTATTTTAACAGCCCACCACCCTAGACCTGAATCAGAACCTCAGTGGATTGAGCCCATTAATCAATTTTTTATGGATTTTTTTTTTATTATTATTATGATTTTTAGTTCTGAGGAACACCACTTATTTAAGGACCATTGCCTGGTGGCAGTTTGGAAGAGTGTCACAAAACAAGTCTATAAGTATGTGCTAAATTATGTGGTATAAGCGTGAACACTGAAGGAAGAAGAAAAGGACCTTTATAACAATCAGGAAGGACTTAACTGGAGGAGAGAGTCAATGAGGATAAAGATGAATAAATTTGAGATGAGTCAGCAGAATAATACAAGATCAGAATGAGCTCCGGAGGAAGCACTGGCGTTTGGCCCAATAGAATAGAGGTTCTTTTAAGCATAGTCAGAAATAAAATTGGTTATAGAAGAGCTTGGGCACCTGTCTCAGAAATGCAAAGTAACAGTCGTGAGTGGAAATAGAGAAATATATATGTGAAAACTCAGCCGTCTATTTGGAAAATAGTTCAGGTGTCCTGTGAGTAGCATCATTTTTCTATCAAAGGAGAGCGCTCATTTTAACATATATTACCATACATTTTTTATAGAAATTGAACTATTGAAAAATTTCACTTGTAATATTTCAATTAAAAAAGGATTTGATTTAAGATTTTCATGGGAAAGGGGACCCATTAATACACTATTTTCTTGATTTGTAGACAATGCAGATAGCAGTACACTCCATGCTGTAACCTTCCTTCGAACTCCTGAGATTCTTACAGTAAATTCAATTGGACAGTTAAAAATCTGGGATTTCAGACAACAAGGAAATGAGCCCTCTCAGATATTATCGCTGTAAGTTTTGATTTGTAATTTCCATAGTGTCATGCAAAATTAATTCGATTGTTTATAGCAATTGACGTTAAACCATATTGTATTTTAATTGCATTTTAAGAGAATGATTCCCTGATTAAATTTAATAAAGCATGTATAATTTGATACTACTGAGCTGTATTTAGTAAATATTTGTTGTCTTGATTCAGAGCCTTTATCGCTTTGAAGTTTATATGATTTAATGGAGAACTTACTTTTGCTCATTAAGTGATTCTATTACTAGTGGGTATAATACACTGTAGATATGATGGGGAGAAAAAGAATCCAAGATCTTTATTCTGAGCCAAAATCCCTTTCTATGTGTGTGATCTACTCTTTTTTAACAAGGACATAGAATGTGTCAAACTAAAGACTCAGTAAGGTAGGAGTAAAGAATATGCTGTTTAGTTGACATGTAATGTTTTTTAAAAGCTAAGAAATGGAAATGTGTTTTGCACATCTTAACAACAGATTGTCTTGCTCCTTGTGCCTCTTAATTGAAGAGAATGATTAACTTTGGCCTTACACCTCCCTCCCCCAAATCCTAATATTTAGAAGTATATTTAATGTAGTCAGTATTTCAACATGATTTAAGTTCAGCCAGGAGCTCCAGCCTCAAAGTTATCATTTAGTTATTAGAATGAAATATGTTTTATAGGCTATGGAAAGATAAGTAATACTTTAAAACATGCAATGTTGTTTGTTGTATCTCTCACAAAAGGACTGGTGACCGAATGCCACTCCACTGTGTTGATAGACATCCTAATCAGCAGCATGTTGTAGCTACTGGTGGCCAGGATGGAATGTTGAGTATTTGGGATGTCAGGCAAGGTACCATGCCTGTGTCTCTGCTGAAGGCCCATGAAGCTGAAAGTAAGTGTTATGAAGATATAAGTTTTTGTTGGGTGAGTTGTATGTTATATTGTAAGCAGCTTTTTATAACAATACATATAGATCATTTTACAGCTTTTGCCTGAATTGTATAAATTTATAATTAACTCATCCCTTTTTATTAGATATTTAAGTTCTTTAACATGTTTCATTATTATAACCAAAACCACAGTTATTAGCCTTTATGTTCGTCTTTATGCATTTATTTTCTTAATGATAGTTTTTAGTAGAATTGATGAGCCAAAAAGTTTGCTTGATTTCACACCTGTGATACACATTTTCAAATTGTTCTGCGTAAAAATACCAGTTTATATTATCATGCTCCATGTGTGAGAATGCCCTTTTCTCATGCAAATGCAGGCTGTTATTTTAATATTTGCTCATCTGTGTGTTCTTCAATTTATTACTATATCTTTTCTTTTAACAACAATAGATACAGGTTCTTGTCTTTTCTTTGTCTTCGATATTTGTGGGGCTTTTGGACTGAACAGAGAATTTTCATCATATCACCACTGTCTTTGATATCATGCCAGAGTGGGATACAGTTTTAAATTCTGACTTAAGAGAAATTTGTATTAATGTTAGAATAAAAGTACAAAAGAGCAAACATTATACCAGTATGGCAACGTCTCAGTTTAAGTTTCGCATTATTATCTTGGAAAGATAAATGACTTTTAAGATTATATTTAAGATAAATAAAAAGATAGAGAATTTTTTTCCTCTTTCAGTTATAGCTATATCCAGGAAAATAAAGGAATAAAAAGGAATAGGGTATGCCCTCATAGAATCTGGTGTTGGCTAACCCAGTGATAGTAGAATTACATACTTTCAGATCTCTTCTTACCAGCCCTTTTTTAACTGCCAGCCTATATGACTAAGCAATACACACACAAATGTAGTAGATTATAATGTATTCTTTTGAATTCATCCTGACACTTGGCTAGAAATGACATAAGATTTTCTATAGGTGTTTTCTAATTTGAAAGTAAATAAATACTGAAGAATTTAAACTTAGGCAGTTTGTTTATGGCTCTACAGGCTGTTTTTGTTTGTTTTTAATTCAGCGGTGACATTTGTTAGTAACTTTCAAGTGTCAGTTCTATAATACATCATCTGTATATTGCATCATGTGCTCACCACCCAAAGTCTAGTCTTCTTCCATCACCATGTATTTGACCCTGTTAACCATCTTCAACCTCCCCTCTTCCCACTCTGGTAACCTTCATAGGCTCTTTTGTTTCACTTTGTTTTAATGAAACAGTATGAATGTATTTTATACAGGGACTTGCCCAGAACACACTCTTCTTCTAAGAAAGGTGACCTTTTTATGTTTTGTGACACGATGTTTAATCGCGATAACTGTCAGAAAGAAAATTGACAGCTTGCAAAGATGTGCCTTGTACTTTTAATGCTATACCTCAGGCACTTTCTATGCTGCCTCTTTAAGGTCACCTAACCCAGTGTCACAGAACCCTTGGTTACAGACTACATACTTGTATTATCTGCATGCTGCAGAGAACTTCTTAAGACTGCACATAACTTCCTGGCCAGTCATTGGCACACAGTCTCCTTAGGTTTATAGTTTGAGGGGTGCTCTGTCCTAAATTGGCTTTTTAAAACCCCTGCATCCGAAACTGGATCCAGATTCTTGGAGCATTTCCAAGTTTTGGTTCGCTAGGAGCTAGTTGCTAATTCTGTGATATAGATCAGAAATATCCAGAGTCCTGGCATGAACAAAATTGGTCTCTCTCAGTCTCTCCAGTAATATAACTTGCATACATTAATGACATAAGAATTGAAAATGAGAATGTAAACCAATTTTTAAAAAGTCTTTTTAGTATTATCCCACTGTCATACTTTTAAATAAAAAAAATAATAGAGCAAATGATTAGCATTACTTTTCATTGTTTTGTTGGCCCAATATACAAATAGATTTACTTGGCTTCTTTATCCTATCTCATATTGTAGCCATTTGGAGAGTTGTATTATGCCTTTTCTTTAATTCTGAAGCCTTTGATTTTTATCACAGACTTGGAGTTTGAAGGTGTGTGATGGAGGTAAATGGAAGCTGATGCTTAGAGACAGGGTTTTAATATTTGTTCAACTTTCCTACACAAGATAAGCTTCATGGTTTTTATCTTTTAGTGTGGGAAGTTCACTTTCACCCATCCAACCCAGATCATCTATTTACTTGTTCTGAAGATGGATCCCTCTGGCATTGGGATGCCTCTACAGATGTACCTGAAAAATCATTACTCTTTCACCAAGGTAAAAAGTTTTAATGATTCTTTTGTGTAATTTTATTATACTTTTAAATACCACATTAGAAATTCTCAGATTTTTAACCTTAAAGAACAATAAAATGTTGCCATTCTCCTGCCTCCAGGTAAATTCTAGTATCAAAGGGCTTGAAATCTGTCAGCTACTTACTGCTATGTGCTAATGGCTAGAAATGCTGCAAGCTGGCTAACTTCAGACTGCTGGGGGTCCTGTATGTGAGCACATCATCCTTGGCCCTCATGCCGAGGGTAGGCATTGACAGCTGTTTCGTATTACATTAGCAAGGGTGTGTGGCAAGACAGAAGTTGATCTTTCAGTTATTAAGGTACTGGTTTCTCCTCAGACTAAGGGGCCCTGTCTCCCAATTAAAAACAGGTACATAAATGTCAGCTAGAAACCATAGATTTATAATCAGGGAGTATTTCATTTTGTTTTGTTTTGGGCATTTTCTAAGCTTCCTGTTTTTAAGTTTATCGGTTGTTCCGAAGTTCATTTGTTCATTCAGCAAATGTTTATCAAATGCCTACCATGTATTAGGCACTCTTCTAGATGTTGGAACCTACAATAGTGAGCAGAACAAAAAGTCTCTGCACACATCAAGCCAAGATTCTAGCAGACAGTAAATAAAAAGATAATGTTTTAGTAAAGGTCCAGTCAGAAAAACAAACTATCTTAGATTCTGAAGGAATTGGTTTCTCGTGTGTTGGAAGGACTGGAAGAACAAAAGAGAGGAAGAGGGTTGCTGGAAGAGCAAATAGGAAGAAAGAGTAATAGCCAGAAATAAGAAAAATTGTTCATAGGTCTGCTTCAGTGTTGGAAGTGCTGTCCAAGTGGGACTTGGATTGGCAGAAAGGGCACCCCCTCAGCCAGGGCTGGAATTACTGCCAGTGCTGTCGTTGCCCGAACCTGGAGCTTCTCCCCTCTGCCACCTTCCAGTCACCCACAGTAGTGCCTCCTCCTGTTGGCAGGGTCCGCCT
>NW_011888805.1:127086-129106 GCF_000151845.1 Pteropus vampyrus
AATGTTCAGTTCCAAACTGTCATGACTGGACTTTAGGGGAAAGTAGCTGACAGTCCAGCTTAATAAAACCATCAGAAATGGATTCACCAGCAAAACAATTTTTGTGCAGGCCATAGATAAATGAAGCTAAACTGTAATTAATACTAGACTGTAAAATAATAGGCACAACAAATCAAAAGTTTTCGCCCCTGCATAATATGGAATGAAAAATTTAAAAATTTCTTTGCCAATGAACTTAAATTTAAAAATTTCTTTGCCTATAAGTAATGATACCCCAATAGCAATGAGTATGCCTAGAACCCAGATTTAGTTTCTAATATTATTCTCCAGTAAAAGGAACCAGGGCTCCTTGGAGGAGTAGGAAATACACATGATCAATCAGAGCATCTTGTAGTGCCAGAACGTAAGGAAGTTCTAAAATAAACTTACAAAGTCCACGATAATGGGAATATATCAAAGGGACAAAGCTAACTGGGAGAGCTCCCACTAGCCAAAGCTGGAAAAATTTCGACAAATAAAAAACAAAAAAACCTAAAATATAAAATAAATATCCATGAGTCTGCATTGATAGAAATGCTTACATGAATAAATGGGGGAGAAGAGACAAATCTGTTCAGAATTCCGTATAATTTATATAGAGTCTCTGCCCTCAAGAAAGTAGAACACAGCTTTCTACTACTTAAGGGTGAGTTGCTCATAATCTAGAGCCTTCCCCTAAGATTGTATGAATTCCTGGGAGGGCTGACGCTCTCGGGGCCACAACTGGTCTCCATACTTCTTCCACATGTGCTGCAGGTTTCTAGTCACCCAAGCATGAACTTTGACCCTACATATGTTGATAAAAAACAAAACGAAACCAAAAAATACCACTGCTATGAAGCACTGAAGAACTGAGAAAGCTGAAGGGTTTTCCATCACAGCAATACAAAGCTCTTCAAATGCAATGGCAGATATTGCCATTCTCAGAAGTTCAGCACCTCTAGCAAGGTTTTCACCTTGTAAGTTGTTAGTTCTCTCCTGATTACTCCTCTCCTTTCTCTGCCCTTCTGTCTGTCCCTCTACTTCACAAGAGTAAACCTCCTTGTCTTAAAAAGGGCAATTCACCAAGCTCCTTGAATTATCTAGGAATTTTCCCAAAGACGGTGGTCTATGGAGATATTCCCCTTTACGCTTCATTGAGAAACTTAAGCGAAGAAGTTCCATGTGTTGGTGATAGAGGTGATAAGACTCTAGGGGTAATATGCTATTCCATATACATAATGCTGGAAAGAGCAAGCAGGCATGTGAACATATTAGATTCATCTAATTCATATAATTTTGAGGCTGAAAGGGACCCTGGAGATTACTTAGTCTCCCACAGAAGGAAAGTTAAGACCTAGGGCTTTTAAGAGACCCACCTTGGGTCAGATCCTCTCCTACAAACTGTGCTTGTGGAACACAGATTTTTAACCAAGTGCTCTTAGAATGTAATCTTTTAACAGAGGTTTTCACATTCTGGATACAGTAGACAGTAACTAATTTAATAGCGAAAAAAAGTTAATTCAAAAAAAATGTTAATAGCCTCTAGTAGGAAATTACGGAAGGGGATATTTGAAAATACCGACTGCATATATTTTCAAGAAGCATAATTAGCAAAAGCGCTCTTTATAAACATTATGAACCCAATGAGTCCACCCCAAATTTCCAATTCAATTTAACAAAAAAAAAATGAAACCTCTTCTCACGGTCATCGTTATTCCAATTATAGCAATAATGACTTTCTCTTCTATCGATTTGGTTGACAGATAAAAATCTCTCAACTCCGTTAATCTTCCTTGGTTCAAGATCATCTGACTGATTCAGAAAATACTTAAAACTCATGGATTTACCGGGGTAAAGAGTGCTAAGTAAAAATTAATTTATTTCAAAGCCGCTAGAAATCCCGAAGCCTGATGCCCACAACGACGTTTCAAAGAGCAACTCATTAAGATGCTCATCTTTATTCTATATCCGTCCAAAGAAAGAGCTTAATTAGAAAAAG
>NW_011888805.1:129156-132675 GCF_000151845.1 Pteropus vampyrus
ATTCTATTTTTAGAAGTACAGAAATATATTTTTCGAAGTACTCATCTAGAAATATGTCCAGAAGTTAAATCTTATGATCACTTGATTTTTTTATTACCTAGGAACCTTGATTTCTGTGCAATATATATATAAATTTTCCTTTTTCGTTCTTTTCTTCTGGCCATTTTGCTACATTTCCAACACTTTCCATTAAAGAATGAGCAGAAAGACAAGATCATAGTCTTCTGCTTTGCCTGAAAGACTTCAAGTTTGATATCTATATTATCCCATGGAAATTTGAGTATTTAATGTCACTAAATAAGCCTTTGATAAAAAATGGTGACGTTTAATAATGGAATTATCAGCCTATTATTCTGAGAATTAAACAAGTTTAAATCACCATTTTAAATATCAGAATTTCAGGTGTTTGCTAATATAAAATTAGTCTTAAAAGATTTATTCCTTTTCTTTTTTTTCTCCTAGGAGGAAGAAATAGTACTTTTTTGTCTCATAGCATTAGTAACCAGGCTAATGTTCACCAGTCTCTTATAAGCTCCTGGCTCAGCACTGATCCTGCGAAAGACCGTATTGAGATCACAAGCTTGCTTCCCAGCAGGACTTTGTCTGTGAACAGTTTGGATGTCTTAGGTCCTTGTCTTGTTTGTGGAACTGATGCAGAAGCAATTTATGTTACTAGACAACTTTTTTCATGAAAATACTGTAATTAGAAGTTTTCAGATAGAAACAAGTTAGCCTTTCAAATCCCAACTTCTATGCAAATTTTTATTACTGGAAAATGTGAAATTTGCAGAAGCATCAGTAAACTGTTGTTAATGACAATGCCCAGTTTTGCATTTTCTTAATTGGATATTCCCCTAATAGTTGCAGAATCTGATAGGTGACTGATGGCAAAAGAACTGGACCAAGTGGAGGAACATCAGAGGGACAATTGTGTTGATGAATACACTGCCTTCAGACAGACTGTCCTGGACAGCTCATGGACCTGCTTTTTATTTTTGATATTGTGAAACTTAATACTGTCAAACCACCAATGGGTTCTTACCCTTTTTGTCAACAGTATATGGCATTAGCCAACATTAATGTTTATTCTTTTTATTGCATGTATTTTTTTCAATCCTTCTACATTTTATTTCCTTATGAATTTTAATAAACTTTTCCAGAAAGAATTGAGTAGAACAAAAGTGACAAATGTTTTTAAAAGTGAAAATGTTCTGGAAAGTTCCTTTATTAGAATCCATTTGGACAGAACTCTATCAGCTGATTAGACTCGACTTTATTTTTCTTGGAAAAAAACACATTTCCCTAAAGATTTTTGCTTTTTGTTTAGTTTTACAGTGTAGTCGAAAATGGCTAAACTGAACATTGTGCACTTAACACTGATAAGTGAGCCAACTTCTAAACTAAAATTTGATAGATAACATGTATGAGACTACTATGACAGTGTGGCCAGAGTAAAGAATTTTGCCATCTTTATCCTTATCTGAGATGTTAATGATGACCTAGCATAGGTTTTAAGACAATTTTATGACATTGTCTTTCCAAAGTTTATTAAATGCATTATTGAATTGTTAAGACTTTAATGACAAGTCTATTATACAATTGAAGTATTTGTTCATTTACTTTATAATTCTAATAATAGTATTATGGTAAAGTTTTGCTTTTCTGTCCTAATAAATATTTTCAGTATTTTTATGCCACCTCGTGTCAGGGTGGTTTGGGGGTTTTATTGGTCAACATTTAAAAATGGAATACATACATGCTTTTTTTAAATATATATTTGGCTCAGAAATGGTTCATTAAAGATAACTAGTAACTTTGAATTCCAAAGGATCAGAAAAGGAAAGAAAATGTTTCTGATAGGAATTTTTAATCTATTTATAGTTTTATTGCTGGGACTAATTTTTAAGACCTTCTGTTATTACCAAAGTAATTCATTACAGAAAAAAACAAATATATAGTCAAAAGAAAATTTTAAGTACTCATAACTTTAGAAGCCTTTCATACCTTTTTATCCATCGATGTGTATATATTTTTTTTTTTTGTAAAAATGAACCATCTATACCTATTATATTTCTAGATGCACATTCCCTAGCAGTAAACACATGGATTCAATAATATAAACATAACTATGAATTTTCCTTTGACTTTACATGTCCCTTTGTATGAATGTCTTGCTGTAGCCTAAGCTGCATTGTCCCTCTTCACCCAGTCCAAGCACCTCCCATTATCATCAGCAGGCTAACATCCTTGCTGTGTCGATCTCACTTCCAGAAGGTGGAACATTTTCCATGTACAGTGAATGCAAGCTTGTTGTGACTCTGCTTTCATCTGCATTATCTGCTGCTGAAAAGTTTGAAGGTTTTCACATGTTAGCACCCTTCTCAGTTTCCAGCATCAATGTATACAATTTCTCTTGATATTCTAGTGCGTAATTGGTAGAGGGAAGGAGCCAGATATCTAGGCTTAGAATACTAGCTTGGACTGGGAATAGTTTTAAGTTTGAAGGTTTGCTTTAAGGTTATTTATAACCATGTGTAAAATAAATTACATTTGAATAGGGTTACATTCAGTACATTCAATACGAAAACCTTATATAGTATAAATAAAACTCATATATAAATTTGCTCATCGTCACTCTATTCATGAAAGCATCAGAGATTTTTTGAGGGCTACAGGATCTCAGAGGTGGTAGGCATCGTGGAGGGCATCTCCAACCTAAATTCAGTCATCTCTTCCACAGCATTCTCAACAAATTTTCATCCTCAGACTTCAAAATGTACTGTGACCAAGTTTCTCATTTCCCAGTACAGCCTCTCTTCATTTGGATAGCTCTAGTTGATACAGCATTATGGCAGGGCTTAGTGTGAGTGGGACTCAAAATCCTGTAAAAGGTAGAATCATGTTATTGTGGGTTAACAAAATGATCATATGAACCTACTATGAGAAAGAGCCAATCAATTTGTTGAATTTGCATTATGCTGGAGGTACTTTACCATGAGTTTTCACTAAATAAATGAATTTTCATATACTGAATTGAAACCTACTTCCATGTGTCACCTTCCCTCGGGAGCCACAAAAAATTCACATTCTAAACTACATATTGTAGCTTCTTTGGGTAAAACTTTTAATCTATCCCTTCAAAGGTTTCTTGTAGGCAAGGTTCCCTTTCCAGCCTTTCTTGCCCTTCTTGGCTAAATCCTGCTCACTCTTCTGGACTCCTTTTAGGTGTCATTTTCTCAAGAAGGCTCTGCATGGCCTCTAACAATCTGGGCTAAATTGTACTCTACTTCAAAAGCCCATTGTGCAGAGCTCATATTGTGCTTACAGCAGTGTGTTAAGCGGCCTCCTCCCTCTACTGGCCTACAAGCTCAAAAACAGGGCCCATGTCTTAGTGTTACATTAATATTTAATACAGTATCTGATCCATAATAAGCACAGACTTAGTGCAAACTAACCTGAGCTCACAATCTTGTTTTCCCTTTAAAAAAATACTCCCATTTGCCAAAGGCCATTTTTCAA
>NW_011888805.1:134435-147989 GCF_000151845.1 Pteropus vampyrus
CAACTGGTCTCCATACTTCTTCCACATGTGCTGCAGGTTTCTAGTCACCCAAGCATGAACTTTGACCCTACATATGTTGATAAAAAACAAAACGAAACCAAAAAATACCACTGCTATGAAGCACTGAAGAACTGAGAAAGCTGAAGGGTTTTCCATCACAGCAATACAAAGCTCTTCAAATGCAATGGCAGATATTGCCATTCTCAGAAGTTCAGCACCTCTAGCAAGGTTTTCACCTTGTAAGTTGTTAGTTCTCTCCTGATTACTCCTCTCCTTTCTCTGCCCTTCTGTCTGTCCCTCTACTTCACAAGAGTAAACCTCCTTGTCTTAAAAAGGGCAATTCACCAAGCTCCTTGAATTATCTAGGAATTTTCCCAAAGACGGTGGTCTATGGAGATATTCCCCTTTACGCTTCATTGAGAAACTTAAGCGAAGAAGTTCCATGTGTTGGTGATAGAGGTGATAAGACTCTAGGGGTAATATGCTATTCCATATACATAATGCTGGAAAGAGCAAGCAGGCATGTGAACATATTAGATTCATCTAATTCATATAATTTTGAGGCTGAAAGGGACCCTGGAGATTACTTAGTCTCCCACAGAAGGAAAGTTAAGACCTAGGGCTTTTAAGAGACCCACCTTGGGTCAGATCCTCTCCTACAAACTGTGCTTGTGGAACACAGATTTTTAACCAAGTGCTCTTAGAATGTAATCTTTTAACAGAGGTTTTCACATTCTGGATACAGTAGACAGTAACTAATTTAATAGCGAAAAAAAGTTAATTCAAAAAAAATGTTAATAGCCTCTAGTAGGAAATTACGGAAGGGGATATTTGAAAATACCGACTGCATATATTTTCAAGAAGCATAATTAGCAAAAGCGCTCTTTATAAACATTATGAACCCAATGAGTCCACCCCAAATTTCCAATTCAATTTAACAAAAAAAAAATGAAACCTCTTCTCACGGTCATCGTTATTCCAATTATAGCAATAATGACTTTCTCTTCTATCGATTTGGTTGACAGATAAAAATCTCTCAACTCCGTTAATCTTCCTTGGTTCAAGATTATCTGACTGATTCAGAAAATACTTAAAACTCATGGATTTACCGGGGTAAAGAGTGCTAAGTAAAAATTAATTTATTTCAAAGCCGCTAGAAATCCCGAAGCCTGATGCCCACAACGACGTTTCAAAGAGCAACTCATTAAGATGCTCATCTTTATTCTATATCCGTCCAAAGAAAGAGCTTAATTAGAAAAAGAGAGACTTAAGTAGATGCGTGGGCTTGGGCGGGCGAGAGCTTGGTCCTATCCACCCGGGCTAGTCATCGGGACAGCGTCAGGCGGGGGCGACGCGAGGCAACGCTCGCGAAGGCGCAGAGGAACGGGCGGAGGGCGGGAGGCCGCAGGCGGCGCTCTCGCCAGGCGGCCAGAAGGGCAGAAGCCCCCAGTCTTCAGCCCGCGCAAGCGACGCCGGGAAATGCCCACATCCGGGAAACCTGTAGCGGAGTGCGGCGGCGGCGACACCGAGTGGAAGGCAAAATGGCGGCAGCGACCGCGGCCTAGTGCTAAGGGGAGAGCCAGGTCCCCGCGACCTTCGCGACGGGCCGCGCTGGCCCGTGGCAGCCCCCCCAGCGTCTCTCCCCGCCTTTCCCCTTCGGGAATACTTGGGGTCCCTGGGAGGGGCTCCGATCGCGTCGGCGCCCGCCCTCCGGCCCGCGGTCGCTGTCCAGGAGACCCGCACTCTGTTGCAGGTAGGTCTGGGGCTGGCGTAACGGGTGGGGCTCACTCTCTCCATCGGAGCCCGAGTTGGCGGGGCGGTGGCCGCCCGGGCCCACGCCCGTCCCCGCTGGCGGGGCTCCAGGGGCTGCTGCGGACGGGCAGGCCGACCTGGCCCGGTGCGGGCCTATCTTGGCTGGTTGCGTGGACTTGAGATGAGCCCTGCCCTGGGGAAGCGAGGGTTGGCCGTGCTCGGGGCTGGATGAAGAACCCCAGGCTTTGCGGCCTTGGAGGTGCAGGTTAGGGTGGGAAGAGCCTGCCTTACTGGAGGCCTTGCGGCGATTGTCTCCGACCTCCGCCCCTGTCTGCAACACGCAGGGTTAACCGTGTAGGAAGGAAGGAAAGCGCAAGGTGGTTTTGAAGGAAAATTGCAGTCAAAGAGCTCCTGTTCTTTGCATCCTAGAGGGACCTGATTCTGAATACACCTTGAAGAAATCCTGAGAATTTCTGTTTACAGTCCACTCTAATATTAGGTTACTGTCCATAGTTGGAAAGGGTGGGAGAGATGGAGGGATCTTTATGGAGTAGGAGTGTGTATAGAAATACAGAAAAGGAAGGAAAGAAAATGAAGGGAACACTTTATTATTGAACTGCAAGTAGAACTTGTATCTTTAAGAATGACTCTCAGGTGACTTGCTTTAACCCCATTCTCTGAATTCTGCAATTGTTATTTTCTAAGGGAAGAAAGTTTAATGTTTGTCGACCTATATGTTAATATGATTTAAAATGTATGCCATTATGTCGAAGTTATTCATAAATCTAGCGAGAAATATAGTCGCACACACAAATAATATTGTACCACTGCAGTTTGGGAAATGGATTTGAATGTCTGAGGTCAGGCCTTTATGGATTATTTATGGAAGATTAAAAATCTTTATCAAATTTCCTCCATGAAGAAGAAAAGGTAGGAATATAATTATTTATTATAATTAGAATAAATGTTCTCTGCTAAGATACCTACTTCTGTGATTTAACTAAAGTTATTTCTTTAGTAAGTTGACAGACAAGTAAAATAGGCTAGTTGATTCCCTAAGGCAGTGGAGGAATTTGACTGATTTAACAGTGAAAGAAGTAGCATTGTGTTCCTCTGATCAGCTGCTACTGCAAGAAACTAGATCATGGTACTTACTGGGAAAGGTGCAGTCTTTCCATGCTTGAATATTTATTGAACATGTCTTGCCACTCCCTAAAAGCAAATAAAATATTTCTGCTACATTTTTTTGGGTATGATATCATCTGGATTTCCTTCTATAGGTTGAGTTTTTGTTTTTAATGCTAGTCCTTGATGTTCTATATAAATATGGCCTTGGAACAGTTCCAATTCTGGTTATTTAGTTTTTATTCTAGATGTTAGATTTAGATTAGTGGGGGATTTTTGTAGACCACAAAAATTATTTCATCATCGAACAACATTTTTATCAAGTAGACATGGAGCTGATTTTTCGCATGAAGATAAAATACAGTGATTGTCCTCACTTTTGATTAGTTCATTCTTAGAAAGCAAATTGAAGAAAATGTCGTTTTGCAGAGATTTCTTGAATATTGCTGTCTAAACAACTATGACTATGCTGCTAAGAAAGAAGCAGTGCATATTACTGTTGCTGTTGTAACTGATTTAGTCAGCATTGAGACAGGCCATCTTTTTTATAAACCTATTTCAACCCAAGGTAATACTCTGAAATCTTTTTATGTAATGATACCTGTTTGTACCTAAGTTGGACAAGATACCAACAATATTTGTTTAGATTTACTGACATTTGCATATTTGATGAAGATCTGAATGTTCAAAGTAGTGGAGATTTTTGTCTATTCAGTCCAACCAATTTAAGTGTGCTTTCAAAGAATGAGTGAATCCTGACCCTGCTCTTGGGAAACTCAAGATGTAGGTATGATAAAAAGAGCCTTAGGCTGATTCTGGATGTGTAGAGTCCATTCCTAGCACAACCGCTAGCTGGCCACATGACCTTAGGCAGGCCACTTTCCCTTTCTGGATCCATTTCCTTATCTGGGGAGAGGAAGAAACAAATACACACACACACACCCCTCACTTTATGATTTGTGACTCTGTAATCTGGTAGGAAAAATAAGGCAAGTACAAGAATAGGGCAAAACCAAATTTTATTTGATCATGTAAAGTGCACCTGGAGTTCAGAGAAAAGGGATAACAACAGTTTAATGAAAGCTTCGTGAAAGAGGCGTTTGGCAACTTAAAGGTTGGGTGTAGTTTCAACAAGCAATATGGCAGGAGCTCTCCCAAGAAGAATAAACAGGATGAGTAAGGGCATGAAAATAGAAAAGCACAAGGTATGTTAGCTGAGAACAAGTAATTTGGCTTGGTTAGGGTATAAGGTACACAGGGAGAGTGGGAGGTCTGGGTAAGATAGTGGAAAGAAGTAAGATAACAACATTTCTTGATCACTTATTCTAAACACTTATTCTAATACATTTAACACATATTAAAGTTATTTGACTCTCAAAATAACCCAATTAAGTAGGATCATTATTGCCCACATTTGAAGATGAAGGAACCGAAGCACAGCTTGCTGAGATCACACAGCTAGTTAGTGGTAGAACTGGGATTCCTATCGTTTGACTCCAGAGCTCTTTCTTCAACCACTAAGTTAAAGGAATCATTGAATGTTCAGAATAGGGAGTGACATGAACAGAAGGGTTTATTAGGAAGACTGGTCTGGCACCTGTAGCATGGGTTAAAGAGGTAAACTGTTTTGCCTTGTAGAGTTCTTTTAAAACGTCTCTTTACTTATTTTGAATTTTTACAAGTTGTATTAACAAAGATTACTTAGATTTGTTAATGTCAGTGTTGAGCATACCTTGTCGGAGGGGTTGTAAATTAGCACACCATTCTGCGAGGCAATCTGACAATAAGTATCAGAATTTTAAGTATGCATTCTCTGACCCAGCAATTCCACTTCTGGGAATTTATCTTAAGGGAAATGCTTGATGGTGTGTGCACAAGAATTTTTATTGCAGTATTTTTTTTATTATCTAATTTTGATATGTACAAGGAATATATTATACACATGTAAGCTATGAATGATAATAAAATGAACTTCCATGAACTCACCACCCACCCTTAGAACTAGAATTTTACCATTATTTATAATAGCAAAAAAATTGGAAACAACCTAAATGCCTTGTAGTAGGGAACAGATAAATTATGGTACATCCACATGTTGTAATTCAGTATATAGTTGTTTAAAAAGATAAGGCTGAATTGTCATATTTTCAGTTTTGAGACACTGTTAAGTCTAAAGCAAACCATCTATTAAGAATTTTTCACGAGAAAGAAAATAAATATAGTTGTTATTAACCTTTAGTAGCATACATTTAATCATTCAATTGCATACTTTTTTTTTTTTTTTTTTTTAGTCAGGATGGAATCTCAGCTTTATTCACATTCAGAATCTGATTCTTCTGACTCTTCTGGGCTTTGGGTAGTTAACACATAACATCATGGTGACATACTTCTTTTGATAACCCTAGTTAATTGTCTTGAACCTCTTGTCTTTATGGCTGAGTATATAATTTTGAGGCATATTGAATATAGGATTTTGTCTTCCTTTTGCTTAGTTTTGTTTTTTCCCTTAGATGAGTGAGTTACTGCTGAAAATTAATGTTTCTGAAGATAACTCAAAACGTTTTGACAGATGTTTCATGTCTGAGTGCTTGTGCTTCATAAGAGCCTCTCTCACCTTTGAGGATTCTGTCATTTTGTCTACATTCGGCAATTGTTTATGCCTTTAATTGCATTGCCAATTGGGTGACAAACGGTTTCTGAGTCTGTAATGCTACATCACAGTGGAATCTTTTTGAGTACATTTTGAGCGTTAAACAAGGGTCTAGATTCAACCATACCTAGTGCTTGCTGCCAATGAAAATAATACAGTTGAAGTGACAAGGAAATTTCACCTTTTATTTATTTAGCTATATGCATTGTCTGCTATTTTAGAACTTTGCTACTTTGGAGTTGGCAGACTTTTTAATCTTGATTTTTAAGATATACTCAATTTTAGAAATATTAGAATAGAGAAAAGTATGCATCTTAGAATCAAGAAAATACTCCTTACTGTAGTAGAAAGACATTCATAGTATTATATTATTTTTTGATAGCATATTGGACCCTAAGTAGCAATAGCTATCTTCATAGGTCCTGTGGTCCCTATGTCCAGTAATCTCTCCATCAGGTCTGGATATGGCTCCTCTTGGTCCAGAGACCTGTGAAGTTATCTTTGTTCTCCCTTTCAGTTTCCCACTCACTCACCACAGTACACAATGGTAGAACAAGGATGGGAGGGCCAAAATAAGCACCACTATTAGAAAAGGAGAAGAATGAGAGATAGCAGCAATTCTTGATCTATAGTAATTTTGAAATTTTTGCAGGCAAATCTTGTGAAAGCAACCAGCCCTGGAGGTAGGAGAGAGTCCTTGATTGGACTTTGATTCTATTATCTGGGAGGAACTTTCTCATCCATCGTTCTCTGTGACCCTTCGCCATTATTTTCCGAGGGCCTCCTAGGAATTGTTTTTCAGATATCATCCTTTGCCACAGATAAAGTATGAGCTTTGCAGGGATATTCCTTCTTTGGAAGGTGCGCATCTTTCTCAACAAAATTACTGCTAATAAAAGTTGAATGCCCAAGGCTGTCAAATTTTGAATAGTCAAAATTTTAGTTTGAGCTTGAATGGTTAACAAAACATGGTTTCCTTAAAGTTTATAAGCCTCTGATGTGTTTAGATCCAGTCAATTCCATGTATCAGTAACCATAACCAAAGTTCACATATGTTAGTAACCTCATCCAAAGGTTTGAGAACTCCCATTTTTCTTCTTAGTTGGTTATTTGAAGGCAGGCCATACCCTCGTGATTTTTACCACTGAGGTACTTTAGTTAGCTAAGAGGCTCCTGTGGGCATCTGTGCTCAAGGCCTTTTAATCCCATCTCCTCCTGTTTGGAGTCTAGAAGCAAGCTGCTTTTCCAGCCCTGTAAAACTTTACATTTCTGAACTCTTTCTGTTTCTTTTTATTTCTGCTTGCAAATCAGCTGCTTCTTTCCTGACCTTATCATTTATTTATAATATTTTGCCAAATAGCCAGTAATAGCCAACATTCACTTCTAAGATTCACTTTTCATAGAACAAGTTCAGTAGGCTCTTTGTCACCATATAAGTTATAACAGGCAATAGCTATATCAAATATTTTGCCACTGTAAAACATGGTTCTCCGTTTTTCTAGCCCCCAGTATCAGTTTTTTTGAAGCCCTCATCCTGACCACTAATATATATTAAGTTTTCATTATAGCAGCACTTCACTTCAATATTAGTTTTCTGTTGTAGCAGCACCTTGCTTCTAGGTATTAGGATAATGAGAGACAGATAGGCCACGGCCACACCATATATGAAAACAGAACTCTAACCAGTGCCTCAGTAGTAATAGGCCCACACAGTCAGGTCTTGGTCAGTAAGTGCCAGCTTTCAACTCCAGACCAACCAGAGAAAGCCAAATGTGCTCTCCATAGGGTGCCCGCTTCTAGTTAGCTGGCCTCCGCTTTCTTCTGGCAGCAACCTACTATCAGGGCACACCTGAATCCTTCTCCTTTTTTTTCTACGTATAAATTTTTTCCACTTCCCTGCCTGCCTTTGATTCTCTGCCAACACAAGTGACGGCGGCTGACTCCCTTGACATAACAAGCTCTGAATAAATAGACTCTTCTTGTTTGGGTTAGTCTCTGTTTACTTCCACAATAATATTAGGCCTTTTTGTGGTTTAAAATAAATAAAATAAAATATCGATGACTTAATAGATTCCTATCTTGTTCACACAAAGTCCAGTGGGGGTCAGTAGTAAGCCATCCAGTGGCTTAGGGACCCACATTCCCTCCATTTGGTGGAGCTACCATCTCAAAATATGACCTGCATGGTCATTGAAGACATCTTCAAAGTCCCCTTTTCCAAATAAGATAACATTTGTGGATCCCAGGGGTTAGGAGATGGATATCTTTTTGGGATGCCATTATTTAGCCTACAACAGCTGATTATCTCTGTTGAGGGAAGTGAATTACTAGGGACTTCTACTTTACATAGTTATATAGTATTGGAAGTTTTTAATAAGAATGCATCTTTTTATAATTAGAAAAACACCCAGCATTATATTTTCTTAAGAGTAAAAAGAAAGGATGAGTCACCTGCATTTATTAGTTCAACAGATTTTTTTGCACAGCCTGCTGCTTACCAGGTCCTCTCTTAGGGGCATGGAAGGAAATGCTGTATCCTGACAGAAGCAAAACTATGCTTTTTTTTTTCCCCTTCTCTACCAAGAATGATCTTGGAAATGGGAAGAATAACAAAATGATGGTTAGCTAGCAGTTGAAACTCATAAGATACTAAAAGAATGCCTAGCTGCTACAAATGAAAGGCAACCCAAATACTAAGAGAACATGTGAGATCACACAACCACTATTGTGAATCCTTCATCGTGGAGAAATGATAGGTTCCAGAACCAGAAATAGAAAATATCTTCACTTCAAAAAGGGCGAGAAGGTGAATTCTGCCAATTTTAGACTGGTGAGCTAAATGTTAAATCTAGAAAAATTCATTAGTAAGCTATTAATATTTTGAGAAGGCTTAGGGGGAAAAATACTTATCATTAGGGTCCATCTTTTTTCATGAAAGCACAAGCTGTCCTAATTTCATATATGAAGTAATTATCAGTAGATCGGGTTATATTATAGACAGATTATGTGTAATTTTCAGTAACACAATGACAAACTTCATCATATTTGTTTTTACAAAATGGGGAAATGTGCATATTAAGTAGAATTTGATCGATTTGTAACTAATTCAGCAATTGTACCGTGAGAGTACTGATAATTGAGGTGAAGTCATCAGGAAACTGCCTCTGGTGGTCTGCTTCAGGAATTTATCCTGTCTCAGGCCTGCTGCAGATATTTATGTATGTGTACATATAAGTAATGTTCATAAATATTTTAAGAACTGAAGGCTTACTTTAACAGCTCTAAGATATCATTTATACAATGAAGTTTACTCATTTAAAGTATACAGTTCAGTGGTTTTTAGTATATTTACGGAGCTCTACAACCATCACCAGAATCTAATTTTAAAGTAGAAAATGGCTTTATTTAATATGTAGTGTTTTGAAGCTTGCCTTTTTTACTTAAGAATATATTTATTCATGTCAGTACATTTAGAAAGAACTGCATCATTCTTTTTAACAGCTGCTTCATCACATATAAATATACTATGAATTACTGGAAAAATTATTGATGAGCATCTAGATTGATGTAATCTTTTGCTTTTATAGATAGTGTTGCAAGAAACATCCTACATCTTCAGGCACTTATGTGTCTGTTTCTTTAATTGTATTGCATTGTTTGTCTTAGACCTTGTTCAAGGTAACAAGGTAAATCTTGTTACTCCAACCATTTTGTCCCTTAGAAGACAGTTGTTGAGAGAATTAAATACCCAAGTCCACATTGCTAATAATTAACAAGTACTTGAATAATTTTTTTGTTTTTCCATTATAAGTGCTGTGCCTTTTTTTTTTTTTTTTTTTTTTTGGTCAAACTAGAGTGTATCCAAAAGAGCATAACTAGAATTAGGGAACAGCTAAAGGAACTGGGGATGTTTAGGAGACACGTGTCTATTTCATTTGTTCGACACATGAGTTCATTGAGTACTCACTGTGGTCCAGGTTCTGATACAGGTGGTGCACAGACAGTGGTTAAGAGACAAATAAGGTCCTCTCCTCTCAGGGAGCTTTATTTCAGTGAGGGGAGATAGACGATAAACAAGAAAACAAGTGAAATCATTTTAGATAGTGATAAGAACGTTTAAGAAAAGTAAAACAGGGTAATTAGGTGACCAGGGAAGGGTCTTTGAGGAAACAGGGCTGGTACCTAAGTGACAAGGAGATATCTATATCTGTCTATAGACATCTTTATGTAACAGGAGTGGTGATTATGCTAATGAGAACAGAAGTAGGCTCCCAGTAGATGATAATTATCAAATTATCAATGTTTCACATCCTAGTATACCACTTACAAACTATTTTACTTCTGAACCTCAGTTTCCTCATCTACAAAGTAGAGATAGTAAACCTACCTCACAGAGCTGTTCGGATAGTTAGCTAAGGGTATAGGCAAAGTTGTTTAGCATCAGCCCAGTAACAGGCTGTCAGCATGCACTGAGTGAGGTTTCATGATGCTCTACATAAAGAAAACATTTCTCAGTTTGTGTAGATTACAAATGGAATGGCTTTCTTGAGTTAGTGATTTTCTATCAGTGAGGACATGTAAGTAGACTTTGGATGTACATTTATGCATTAAATGAAGAATAGGGCATGTCGTCCTCAGAGGTCTTTTCTCCATCCCATTATTAATAAGTGTACTGTCTCTAGAGTCCCAGTCCACAGTTTGGGCAGTAAACCTAGGTATCTGTTTTTGAAGAGTAAAGGCTAGTGGATTAAAGACCTTTTTAAAGCAACAATACTCCTTTTTCTAACGAAATCTTATTCTCGAAGTCTAATTTGTAAAATCTAAAATTGGAGCTGCTAGGTGAAGTTGATGAGAGGTTGCCCGTTGTATTAATTATTCACTTAGTAATCCCTTGCATTTGTATAAATTTTATATGCTTACTAAAGCACTCTTGAAATTATTTTTTATCATCATAACCACTACTTGAGGTAATTTTATGGATTAGGAAATAGGCACAGATAGGTTAACTAACTTGTTTCTGTCATAGAGTAGTCCATAGTGGAGCCAGAACTATAACCTAGGACTCTAACTCCTACATGAGTGGAATTCCCCCCCTAATTCATGATACTGCATTATCAGTTAATCACTTTATAGCTTTTACTTATCTTTTTCTTTTATAGGGTTAATTATTTAAATTGTAAAGAATTTTAATATTCCTGCGAACTTCTGCAAAGGATCTTTTTCAGTTTTTCTCAAGAAGCCTCTGAATCTATCAAGTAGCTCTTACAGAAGTCTTGTGTGTGGGTTATATATATAGATATTTTCATGAAGAGGAGTGAAAAGCCAGAAGGATATAGACAAATGAGGCCTAAGACCTTTCCTGCCAGTAACTATACTGGCAGCAGCCGGCAGATGTTGCAAGAAATTCGGGAATCCCTTAGGAATTTATCCAAACCATCCGATGCCATTAAAGCTGAGCATAACGTGAATAAAATGTCAATTGAAGATCCTCGACAAGTCAGAAATCCACCTAAATTTGGGACTCATCATAAAGCCTTGTTGGAAATTCGAAACTCTCTACAACCATTTGCCAATGAAACAAGCCGGAATACTTCAGAAGTTAATCCACAGATGCTTCAAGATTTACAAGCTGCTGGATTTGATGAGGTAAGAACTTTCAAAGACAAAAGAAAGGATTTTTTTTACTTTGTACTAAGTAACACATTTTAAGTGGTCTCCTGCTTGAATGTTTCCTCTGAGAGAATTTAACATGTATGCAGATTTGTATACTCTATCAGCAAAGAATGTTGTTCACAATTCCATTAATTATTAAAACACAATAATTATTCTTTAGTTTTCTCTCTGGTTTCTGGAATTTAAAAGGTCAAACCAGAAAGTCAAAGTGGAAGTGCAGTTGAAGGAAGCCACAGGTGAAGGCAGGGTAAGGACATCTGTGTATAAGAGGAGCTCTGGTGAGCTAAATGGCTATTGCAGAAATGACAGCTCTAAGGATAGGAAGTTTTAAGTTTATAGTACAGAAGAAGAAATATCAGGGGTTTCATTAAGCACTTAGGTTTATATCACTCTCAGGCCCAAATCTGAAATTCGCAAAAACTAAAAATTTACATGTTGCTCAACTCCAGGAATTTCAAAGTTTTATTTTAGTGAAATTTCAATTCATGTTAATTATGCCAAGTTTTTAATATTTATTTTCAGAACTTATTTAAAAAGTTTTTTATAGCACATATATTTAATCATATTTTGTTATTAGTAAAAGTAATTCATGACAACATACATTATATGAATATTTTAGGTGGCCTAAATCATTTTAGATGAAAATTGGCCATGGAAAATGTAAATATGAATAATCAAGTGTTAATTTTTTTTCAAAATTATAGGAACTTTTTTCCTGATTATAAAAGTAATATCTGTTCCCTGCTAAAAATTGAGAAGTATAAAGCAGAAAATGAAAGTTACCTTTAGCTCCACAACACAAAGATAACTACCCTTAACTCTTCTTTTCTTTCGTTAATATTTTGGTGAGCACATTTGCAGATAACTCTATATTTTAAAAATGAAAATCTAAGTTTGCATTATAGTGAAAGGGAAATATATGATTAAACTAGGAAGAAAAAAGATTATTCTTTCTGGCTCATTCTATTAATCCATTTGATTAATATTCTTATAATTTTTATGCATAAGTGTTTTAAAAATATCGGATTTGCATGAGAAGACAGAGAGGAAGAGAGGACCTGGGATGTTTTTTCGGCTAGTAGTTGGAGGATTCAGGAAATGGAGATTCTCCAGAATACTGAACTTTCTTCCCAGTCTTTTAGCCAAAAGGTGAAGAATAAAGACACAGCTAAATCACTGCTCTTATTTTTTCCTTTTATATATTGCTAGGGAGAGTTTAGAAAACCACACAGCTATAAAGGCTCTTAAATGGTAAGGTGTTATGTCAGATAAGCTACCTCAGTTGATATGTATGTGTGAACTCATCAGTCAGGATAGTTAAACAAACATGTTCCATATCTTTAAGGAACTTAAAAATTCTTCCTAATGTAGACAGTTTTAAGAAATCTAAGGCGTTCATCTGTGCCCTGTTCTTTTATCTTTTGGCAATAATAACAATAATTGCTTTTCGGTACCAAGATATGTTAGCTTTATTACAGTCACACACTTCAAAATTGTCACCTTATGACATTAATAACCCCTTAAGGAATCTTTACTAAAAGCGTTTAGACATTTATCAATCTTCAGTTGTCCAAGTAAATTGTATTATTTATACCCACGATGATACAAAGAATATGGCAGTTTACTTCTGCTACGTCCTTGAATCACTAATTCTAATAGCTTCTCATTATATTGCAGAATTTATTCAAGATCCCACCTTAGCAGTTGAAAATTCTTATCCAGTTTTCACTTTATTATTTATATCATTTCTTAAAGCTCTAATCTATTTTTCGCTATGCCAAGTTCAAGATAGTTTTAGTTTTTTGAAAATATTTTTGGGGGGCTCTGTAAAATTAAAACCTCAAATATTTCAAGATTAATTTCCTCATGGGAATAAATGTTAAATAGGATTGATGCATTCTTGGGACACATAAATCTACAATCATTGGAGTGTATTTGCTTCTAAGTATGAAAAGCAAAAGCATAGTAATGTGGACATAATGTTTTCTTATCACATAAGACTTCTACTCCAAAGTTATTGATTTAAAAATATTTTTAACATATAGGAATAAATATTGAAAAATAAAAGCCAGCATAAATTATGCCTATAATCACAGGCTGAAATTCTGGTGCATTTTACAAGAATATGGTTCCCACAATATTGAGAAAAGATTCATGGGCGCCAATTTTCTTACCAACTGAGATGGCACTGCTGTGTGATAAGAACATAAATATAGGTACAGTTCAGTTGGCTTAAGCAATTTTAAATTTAAGGACTCCCTGGTGAATTTCAATTTGGGGTGACTTATATTATTTTAAATTTGCATATAAAGTGAGACTTATTAATTCCTTTGTATTTCATTACAAATTTGCAA
>NW_011888805.1:148624-168352 GCF_000151845.1 Pteropus vampyrus
GCTTTTACATGTTTTTTCATTTAATCCTCACATCAGTTCTGTGAGTCTATTACAGATGAAGAAATTGAGCTCCGAAATGTTAAATAACTTGCCAAAGTTCACACAGTTCTGAAGTGGGGCATATAAATTTACAATCACTGGAGTGTATTTTTGCTTCTAAGCATGAAAAACAAAAGCATAGTAATGTGGGGTTGCTGGAACTCAAATCAGTTCTGTTTGATTCCAAACTCTGCTTTTTCTGTCATATCATCTAGCCTCCTAAAGTGTTCATGTAATCATATATAGTCTAAATGTTTTTCTTCCACCATTTTTCCTATATTTATGTTCTTATAAATAAAGTTCTCTGAAAATGTAAGCTCTAGGAGGATAGGAACCAGAACTACATAGTTCTTTTACTAGTAATGCTGTGGCAAAGGTGTTTAATAAAATGTTTTAACAATACAAAAAAGTGGTTTTCAGTATTTTCAATGATACCTTTTAACAGTCTGATAGTCTGTTTGTTTATATAAAAATGAAATTAAGAATGAGTAATAATCACAATCACATTGCTGTGATTGTTCCTGGAAGAAATTAATTCTAGAAGAAAACAGTGATATGTTACATAGAGGTGAAAATATTAAAGAAACATTTGAAGGATTTGAGGGTTTGTTTTGTTTAGTAATTTGAGAATGTATGGATTTTTATAGTAGTTTTACAAATAAGACATGAATATTATGGTTTGGGAGCCTATTCATAATTATGGATTTGTCTAGTGGAATTCATAGTGTTCTTTCCCTCTTATTATGACTTAAATTTTGTTCCTTTTTTCAAATTTCATACCAGGATATGGTTATACAAGCTCTTCAGAAAACCAACAACAGAAGTATAGAAGCTGCAATTGAATTTATTAGCAAAATGAGTTACCAAGATCCTCGACGGGAGCAGATGAGTGCAGCAGCTGCCAGACCTATTAATGCCAGCTTGAAGCCAGGTGATTAATCAGACTTTTCCCTTAGGCTTTTATTTTATAGCATTGTTTTAAAATATTTAAGTATAGCAGATCTTTAGTCTTAGAAGTTGTTAAAAGCATCATAGTAAACAAAAGTCTCAAATTAGGATAATGTTAGGATAATAGTGTTATACTATGCTGAAATGAATTATAGGATGGACCCTAAAGTTCTATAGGTAATTCTGATAGGCAGCAGTCTAGTTGCGAACTTATTTTGATTCTTACTGTTTATGCAAAAAATGGGTCATACTAAGTCCTAATTCATTCTCTTAATATACCATGCATAACTTTCCTTATTATTAAATGGACTGATTTTAATAGCTACATTAAAATAGATTTATCACATACTTTATTTAACCAGTCTCATTTTTTGACGTTTGCTTTGTTTTCTCCTTTTATTTTTATTTTTATTTTTTTGCCATTGTAGACAGCCTTGCTGTAAATGCTCTGGTATCTAAATATTTGTGCAATCCTAATGATTTTGTAAAAGTAAATTTTTAAAGACTTGCAAAAATTTAGGGTTTCTCTTAGATTTTACTGTCAGAAAGGTGTACCCATTTATATTCTCCCAATTTAATATGAGAATATCTATATTTCTAAATCTTAGGTATTATCATTTTTATGTATTTAATGGCTGTGGAAAGACTCATTTTACATTCACATTTCTTTGATCAGTGGTAAGGCTGAACATTTGTTTATTGGTTATTTTTAAACTGGCATTTTAATTCTTTGTTAATCTTGTGTTTGTCTTTTTTATTGACTTATAAGAGGCCTTATTTATTCATTTTTTCTTTTATTCAAATTTTTATTGATGAACTACTGTTTTTTTGCCCTTTGTTTGACATTGGGTATAAAGTTCTTGTCCTTTTGTAGAGTTGACATTCTACTAAGGAAGATCAAATACTCACACAAATACATGTAGAACTACAACTATGTAAGTATGAATGAAAACAGGAAAGTTACATGGTGCTGTGGACTCATATAATGGAGAGATTTTGGCCTAATCAAGGAGATCAAAGAAAACCTTCCTGTGACACTGATAATAGAGCCACTGTTTGAAGAAAGACAAAGGTTAATGGGGATGGGTTTAGTGAGGAAGTGTGTCGTTATGCGTGACCTGTTTGGCAGGTTTTGATACCACATTAGAAGAAATGAAAGTGGCTAGAGAGCACTGAAAACAAAAGTATGGGGTATGACTGGAAAACTACATAGGGGCCTGACTGTGCAGGACCATATTGATGTTATCCTAAGTGCAGCAGGAAGTTATGAAAACGTTTCAAACAGGGTGATGACATAATTAGATTTGTGTTTCAAAAAGATGGCCAAGTGGATAAGAACAGAGAAGAGAGGAAGTAAGAGTATCTGGATGGACTTGATAAGAGATATAGTAGTTCACAGAAAATGAAGGTAATCTGGACTAGGGTGATAGTAGTGGAGAAATATGAATGAATTAGAGATGGGAAGAGTAAAATCGACAAGGTCTTGGTGATTGATTACATATGGGGGATGATGCTGGAGAGGGATGACTCTTAGGCTTTTGGTGTGGAAAATAAAAGGGTGGTGATGTACCACATTATCAAAGGGAATGCTAAGAGATAAGTCTGGCTGCAGACATAATGTTGAGTTAGACTCATTGAGTTATCTAAGTGAAGATGTCAAGTGGGGAGCTAGATAAAAACAGCTCTTATATTAGCCCTGCATGAAATAGGTTACACAAAGGCGATAACGTGGACAAAAATGACAAGATGGACAACCAAGCCTGTTACTCAGTAGCTTATAGGAAAGGATAAGCCTGCAAAGAAGACAGAAGAATTAGCTAAAAAGGAAGTTAAAAAAAAATAAAATAAAATTTCTAGTGTCTTGAAAGCCTAGGGAAGAAAATGTTTCAAGAAGGGGCAGGAATAGTCAAAATGCCAGACACTGCTAAGAAAGGTCAGCCAAGGTGAGAACTAGAAAATACCTCGTTAGCTTTAGAGACATGGTACCTCAGTTTACTAGGGCTGCTATAACAAAGTACTACAGACTGGGTGGCTGATGTAACAGATTGATTCTTACACAGTTCTGGAGGCTAGATGTCAGATCAGGGAGACAGTAGGTTTGGTTTCTCTTGAGGCCTCTCTCCATGGCTTGCAGATGACCTTCTCACTGAGTCCTCACATTGTCATCCGTCTGCATGCACATGTGTCTGGTGTCTCTCTCTGTGTGTCCAGATTTCTTCTTATAAGGACACAAGTCATATTTGATAAGGCCCACTCTATGACTTTATTGAATTACCTTTTTAAAAGCCCTATCTTCAAACACAGTGCCGTTCCGAGATATTGAGAGTTAAGACTTACTGAATTTTAGGGGGATACAGTTCATTCCAGAACACATGGAGTAACTTGTTTTTGTTCAGTCATGGGAGCATAATTCAGATTGTAATGAGTTGAGGAATAAATGGATATGAAGAACTCAAGTATAGTCAGTTCTTCGACAAGTTTTTTCTATGAGAGAATGAGGACATTAGTAAGAATAGTGCTTCATATCCACAGTGAAGATTTTTTTTTTAGTTTTTAATTTATTACCGATTAATAATTTTATAAACTATACTAATCAATTATTAGAAAATTAAAATTTTAAATGATATACAAAATATAAGTCCAAAGATTTCATTATTACATTTAACAGACGTAAAATTATTTTGTCAAATTTCTGTAAGTCTTTAAATTTTTACTCTCAGCTTCCCTGCTTACCTGTGGTGGGCCAATGTCTGTGGACCAGCACCAAATGACAGTTTGAGGAAGTGGTGTCTGCGTGGGAGCAGAGGGAGTGCTTTATTATTACTTTCAATAGGAAAGTCCTTAGGCATACTTAAAAGATAGTTATAAAACTCCAGTTAAGAGAATGAAATTAAATATTTGCTCTAACAGGAGCAAATGAGCCTAGGTTATATAGAGAAGAGAAAAGAATTTCTTTCTGATGCCTTCAGTTTCCTCTGAAGTAGAAAATTAAGTCATGTGCCAAGAGTGATGGGTGAAGAATGGGGCGGACAATTCGAAGACACTGAGGACTGGCAAGAATCATCGTGGAGACCAAAAGAAACAGAATTTACTGGAGATGCTGAGGCCATTTGATGATGCTGATCGTGAATTTGTGGTAGAATCAATCTGCTCTTTACATTACCTTCTCAAGCAGGCATGAAATGAAGTAGATAGCTGGAATCATCCTTGACTGGAGTTTTACTAAACAAGTACAAAATAAGATACAGAGATAAAAGGAATTCAGACTGTTGTGAAAGGGTAATCCTTAATCAGAGCGTATTCTTCCTCTGCTTTTAGCGGCTTCTCATTCCTTCCAGACTCCTCTCCATGGGTCCCTTGCTCTCATAATTCATCTAATAACACTCTTCCCTACATTTACTGCTCCCTAGCCATACTGGGTTTCTTTTTGTTCTTGGAAAATAGCAAGCTCCTACTTCAGGACTTTTGCTCAGTCTCAGATCATGTATCCTTGGTGGAGCTTTTTGACCACTGACTTAACCCTTTCTATCCTCCTGTCACTCTGTCGTTGACACCATTTATATTTCTTTCATGTAGCATTTATCATACCTGAATGTTACCTTGTTTATTTATTCACTTGTTTATTATCAGTCTTCTCTCAAAAATGTAGGTTCCATGGAGCTAGGGATATTATCTTGTTCAGCAGTGTACTTGGATTGCTTAAGCCAGTGCCTGGCATATAGGTGCCCAATAAATATTTAATGAATGAGTAGAAAGGAGGAGAAGAGAAAGGGAATACAGAGGGAAGAAAGAAGTGATGGATCATGGATTTAAATTGTTTAAAGTATGTCATAAAGAAAGGAGGACTGATGAAGTAGGGGATTAGCACTGGAGGGCTTGATGAGGTTGAAGAACGTTACAGTAGTAGTTAAACATGAGGAGAAGTTGGGGTCCAAGAGTAGAAACCTTAAATTAGTAATTTTGAAAAAGCAGCAGCTATGAGTGGTATCAAAATTAGAATTGTGATCTTGGGAGTGATATTTGATGTGGAATGGAGGGGAGGTGTTCAAGAAACCGAGAGATGAAGGGTGATGGATGGTTAGTCTATGTGGATGTTGAAGCTACAGAATGTTGGAAAGGCTTAGGGTAGACTGAATGCCAAAGTTTTGGGTGGTTGAGGGCGAGCAAGTAAGAGTTCATTAAGTGGGAGGAATGAACGCAGCATCCTAAGTAACATGAGTTTCCAAAGAGCTGGCTTTTTAAAAAGTATGAAAGAAAGCAATTACCTGGAAGGATAAATGGAGAGTAAAGAGGTAGCATCCACTTTTTAGCCAATTTATTTTTGAAGAAAACCTTAATTGCAAAGGTCTGAAAGGAAAGTAATGTCAGCAGAAGGTGGTTGTGGGAAAGCTTGGCGTAGAGGTTAGTGATATAGGAGCATTTGCTGGTTACAGAGTAGAGCATGTCTAGAGGGTAATTGTGGCAAGGTGTGGGAGGTGGGAGAACACAGAGAGCTTTATGGGAGGTGCAGAACAACAGAGGCGGCAGTCTGCTCTAGGGTTGCAATGACTTGCGTTTTAACTGGTAAAAGCTGGGTGAGTGACATGGTGTATTTAGCCTCAGCTGACTATTTGAGGAAGGTGGCCAGCAGACTTGTCTAGCTTGCTCAGAGTGATGACTTTCCCTGAAGTCACAGACCCAAGATGCTGCCCAGCCAAGGTGAAGAATGTTAAACTACGTTATGAACATTTACTAATTTTTTCTCATATGTGTTATTAAATATATTTTATCCCTAGATGACATTTCTGGTTTGTTTTGTTTTGATGGTGATGAGTGTTTTATGTATTTAGATCTCTTAGCTTTTTACTGTGTTCTCTACCTTTGTCATACTTGGGAAGACCTTCCAAGGAGGTCCTCTGTAATTTAATATTCACTTGTTCTTTCCTAATACCTGCATGGTTTCATCTTTAACACTTAAATGTTTAATCCTTCTGGAATGTATTATTTTTATTGTATCATATACAAAATTATTTTTATTGTATTTTATATAAATTTATTACATATAATGTATTATGTATCTTTTTCCAAGTGGCTAGAATATTTTAAGTAATTTTTTGTATCATATTTTCTTGCCTATTTCATTTATTTGGTAATTCCACTAAAGAATGACTCTGTAAAATCTATAACTTAGTGTTCGTTCTGCTAATTATCCCCTGCTGTCTTTTTTGTTTTAAAAGCCATATTTAAATTTATTTAGAATTAGTTATTATATCCATCAAAAAAGTACAAATGGACACATTGTTTGGTTCACTAATGCCACTTCTGATAATTTACTTAACATGCATGAAATGAAATCTGTATAAAATTTTTGATTTTGTAAAGCAAAAGCCTGGAACAACCTTAATGTCCATCAATAGAGAACTGATTAAATGAATTTGGGTATATCTGCACAGTGAAAAACTGATAACATTTTTTTAAAGTAAGGAAACATTTTATATACTGGTAAAGAATCTTCTACTTTTTAATTAAAAGAGTGATGCAAATAGCATATGTAGGAGGTATACTATTTATTCCAAGCTAAAATTTTCAAAAATAAGAGATTAAAAACATGTTTTTTTCTCTCTCTCTGTTTTATGACCATAGGGAGTATGCAACAATCAGTTAACCGCAAACAAAGCTGGAAAGGTTCTAAAGAATCCTTAGTTCCTCAGAGACATGGTCCACCACTGGGAGAAAGTGTGGTCTATCGTTCTGAAAGCCCCAACTCACAGACAGATGTAGGAAAACCTTTGTCAGGATCTGGTATAACTGCATTTGCTCAAGGTCACCCTAGCAATGGACAGAGAGTGAACCCCCCACCACCTCCTCAAGTAAGGAGTGTCACTCCACCGCCACCTCCAAGAGGCCAGACTCCTCCTCCAAGAGGTACAACTCCACCTCCCCCCTCGTGGGAACCAAACTCTCAAACAAAGCGCTATTCTGGGAACATGGAATATGTGATCTCCCGAATCTCCCCCGTTCCACCTGGAGCCTGGCAGGAGGGCTATCCTCCACCACCTGTTAACACGTCCCCATTGAACCCTCCTAATCAGGGACAGAGAGGCATTAGCTCTGTTCCTGTTGGCAGACAACCAATCATCATGCCAAGTTCTAACAAATTTAATTTTCCACCAGGGAGACCTGGAATTCAGAATGGTAGTAGTCAAACTGATTTTATGATACATCAAAATGTTGTCCCTGCTGGCGCCGTGAATCGGCAGCCACCCCCTCCGTATCCTCTGACCCCAACTAATGGACAAAGCCCTTCTGCTTTACAGACAGGGGGATCTACTGCTGCTCCTTCATATACAAATGGAAATATCCCTCCATCTGTGATGGTGCCAAATAGAAACAGTCATAACATGGAACTTTATAACATTAGTGTACCTGGACTACAAACAACTTGGCCTCAGTCGTCTTCTGCTCCAGCTCAGTCGTCCACAAGCACTGGGCATGAAATCCCTACATGGCAACCTAACATACCAGTGAGGTCAAATTCTTTTAATAACCCCTTAGGAAATAGAACAAGTCATTCTGCTAATTCTCAGCCTTCAGCTACAACAGTCACTGCTATTACACCAGCTCCAATTCAGCAACCCGTGAAAAGCATACGTGTATTGAAACCAGAGCTACAGACTGCTTTAGCACCTACGCACCCTTCTTGGATACCACAGCCAATTCAATCTGTTCAACCTAGTCCTTTTCCCGAGGGTACCACTTCAAATATGACTGTTATGCCACCGGTTGCTGAAGCTCCAAATTATCAAGGCCCACCACCACCTTATCCAAAACATCTGCTACATCAAAACCCATCTGTTCCTCCATATGAATCAATCAATAAATCTAACAAAGAGGATCAGCTGAGCTTGCCCAAGGAAGATGAGAGTGAAAAAAGTTATGAAAATGTTGATAGTGGGGATAAAGAAAAGAAACAGATTACAACTTCACCTATTACTGTTAGGAAAAACAAGAAAGATGAAGAGCGAAGGGAATCTCGTATTCAAAGTTACTCTCCTCAGGCATTTAAATTCTTTATGGAGCAACATGTAGAAAATGTACTTAAATCTCATCAGCAACGTCTACATCGTAAAAAACAATTAGAGAATGAAATGATGCGGGTAAAACCTTTCAAAATGTCCATTTTTGTACTCCATCTATTTGCTAGGTGTTTCTTTTAAAATATAGTGGTCTAGTATTTTTTTATAGCTAAATATGTTATCAATTATTTAAAAGTCAGTAAACGTTAAAGTACTTTTTATTATAGCATTTTATTTTAGTATTTCAAGGTTTACTCATAGTTTCCTATAATAAAGTTCTAATAAATTAGAAATATAATTTGCAATGTGCAGTTTAGGTATACATAATCCTTTTTCATGGGAATTGGAGCAAAGGTTATTTTTTAGGTTTTACATGTTATAACATTTTAAAATGAGCTAGAATTATCTGGGTCTCTTGATACAGTCATGAAACATTTTTTGTCAGGTTGGTATTGAAAGTGTCAGAGACATCTCCCATCAGTTGTTTTGCCATCTAATTGCATTTTTATAATGTGCTGAAATTATTAAGTCAAAGTCTACTAAAAAAGAGATCAGAAAAAGTAAACACTTTAATCTCTTGTGATTCCATATAGAGCTCTTCACTGGATATTATAGTGGTACTGTCATTATTATTTTATCATGTTTACAGTTCAAAGGTTTGACTCCTAATCTTATACCTATTATTCAAAATCTAACAGGCTTAAATTTATGATAAAATTTCCTCACATAACTTGAGAAAGCTATTCTTTTAAAATAATTTCGTACATCTGATATCACAGTATCGTTATTCGAGCTATACAATGAATTTTGTTAGATGAGAAACACCATGATAATCTGTATGACTTATTACTTATCCATATTTTAGCTCTGAAGTTTTCTTACTAAAGTCTGTCTGTATGTATTTTCTTAGTTTATTTTTCCTTTTTCCTCTTCACTTTCACTAATAGCTGATTTAAACTTTTATGGTGTTGGAAGCTTTGCTGACTTCTGTAGCCTCCATTACTGTGTAGGCAAGTAAGATTTTAAGAGAAACGGTTCTATTCTAAGTCTAGCATGCCATCCTTCTTAAAAGTTTTTTGCATGCAAAACTGCATCCTAACAGAAGCATGAGGTTGCTACATTTTAGTCTTGCATTTCTAGAATTAGACTTTACTTTTTAAATCAAATTTCTATTCCCTTTAAAAAATATATTCTTTTTTAGCTAGCCAAAAATAAACTGTTTCTTCTAAATCCAAGTATTCATGTCTACTTAGAAGTTGGTTTTTGTTTTTATCTGTTTTGGTATCTTCATAAGTCACATTGACTATTTGAAATGTTCCAAAATATCTAAAAGATACTCTGTAATCATACAAGTTGTCCCTTTCCAATAAGGTAGGAGAAACCGTTCGCATTTTGTATTAGTAATGGCTGTGAGTCCTTCCTACCCTTATTCTAATGCCTTGAGAAATATAAAAGGAAAGACTGACAATGAGTGGTTAGGTTAGAGAAGATATTCTTTTGTTCTTAATACATCAGTTTTTTTCAGAATAAATGAACCTGGAGTGAAAATTTCATAAAGCCTAAAATGGGAGAAAGAATATTTGAGTCCTAAGCATTCCACAAAGCATATAATGAAGGCAGTCTAATCATGTATTTTGGGATGAGTATGCATGGAGGGATAGATGAGGATGCATGTGAACAGACGTTTGGTTATTGCACACTGGGAACATTTTTTTGCGTGCATTAGAGAGGAGTAGAAAGCTGATCGTTATCATCTTCTTGCTCTCCACAGCTGAATCTGTATATATACTTACCTTGAATATACTCTTAACTATCTCTTAAGCTGCACTTTTGATAATTAACTTTTTCTGAAATATAGTCTAGATTTCTAACATAATTCATTAAAAATTATTATGCATTTAACCTTTAAATATGTGCCTGAATTTTTTCCAAGCTATTTCTTAATATTCTGTATAGATGATAATTCCTTATTTAACATTTAGTTTATTTGCCTAGGTTGGATTATCTCAAGATGCCCAGGATCAAATGAGAAAGATGCTCTGCCAGAAAGAGTCTAATTACATCCGTCTTAAGAGGGCTAAAATGGACAAGTCTATGTTTGTGAAGATAAAGACACTAGGAATAGGAGCATTTGGTGAAGTCTGTCTAGCAAGAAAAGTAGATACTAAGGCATTGTATGCAACAAAAACTCTTCGAAAGAAAGATGTTCTGCTTCGAAATCAGGTTGCTCATGTTAAAGCTGAGAGAGATATCCTGGCCGAAGCTGACAACGAATGGGTAGTTCGTCTATATTATTCGTTCCAAGATAAGGACAATTTATACTTTGTAATGGACTATATTCCCGGGGGTGATATGATGAGCTTGTTAATTAGAATGGGCATCTTTCCAGAAAATCTGGCACGATTCTACATAGCAGAACTTACCTGTGCAGTTGAAAGTGTTCATAAAATGGGTTTTATTCATAGAGATATTAAACCCGATAACATTTTGATTGATCGTGATGGTCATATTAAATTGACTGACTTTGGTCTCTGCACTGGCTTCAGATGGACACATGATTCTAAGTACTATCAGAGTGGTGAGTAAAAGCATAAAATTTGTACATACTAATATGATTTATTAATGCAATAAAATAAAAAATGGTATTATCACTGGATGGAACCAGAAGTCTTGGGTCAGGTCTTGACTATTGAGTAAGCACTGGTGAATCCTTCAGACACCTAGACTTCTAAAATGAAATAGTGTGTTAGATTATTTTATTTCTAAATGTCATTAACATTTTTAAGTTAACATCTTTACATTTTTGTTATTTTGAAATATCAGACAAATAACATTTTAAAAAATAATTTTTAAATGAAGCCCCATACCCACCATTTAGCTTAAGAACTAGGTTATAAGCACCTTTGAAGCCTATAAACAATCGCTTGCCCTTCTTTCCTCCACAGAGGTAACCATTATTTCGGAGCTTTGTAATCAGTTCTTTACTTTTCTTAATACTTTAACCACATATGTATATATCCGTAAACAATTATTTCATTTTGCCTACTCTGGAACTTTATTTAAATGTAATCATTCTATATGTATTGTTCTATGTTGACTTCTTTTATGTTTGAGGTTCATCTGTGTTATTGCATGTAACATTTCACTGCTATTTAGGATTCCATTGTATAACTATGACACAACTTATTTAACTTTAAACACTTTGTATACAAGATTCTATTTAATCCTCACAATGTCATTGCAAGGCAAGATGAAGAAACTGAGGCTTAGTTAGATGAAGTTACTTGCCCAAGGTCAGACAGAAAATAAGTGTAAGGGCTAGGCTTTGAACCCAGGTTTGTCTGATTACAGGGCCCATGTTATTTCTACTACACCACAGTGCCTCACCAAGATCCCTTCAAGAGCTAATGGAAGTGTAAGTCCATCTGACATTTGTTGAATACTATGACTAGGTGCTTTACTTATATTCTAATTTAATGCTCATAGCAATCCTGAGGTAAGTTTTAGCCTCCTGTGCTTCTGTGAACACGAGTAGAGGTGACATTGAATTGATAGAACTGAGAAACCCAAACCTATTTAATGTTCAATTTAATGTAATATGTTTCTTCAGATTCACCTGTGGTTCTTTTTTAAAATGATTTTTAAGCTCTATTCCAGTCTGTTGATTGAAAATCTTCACTAGAGGGTAGAAATTGTATTTTAATCAAACATCCCAACTGATTATTACAGTTAGGTTGATTTTAGATATATTTTTCTAGGTGATTTTATTTAGCCATGGCTTTAAATACCATCTCTATATCAGTGACTTCCAAAGCTCTCTCCAGAAATGGCCTCTCCCTAATATGCCTTTCAAACTTAAAATCACCAGTAAACAACTCTTAATTTCTACCCCTCTGTATTCTGCCCCCTCCAGTCTTACCCAGTTTAGTAAACTGCATCACTACTATCCACTCAGTTATCCTTGATTCTTTTTTCCCATAGCCCCTACATCTAATCCATCAATAAGTCCTGCTACTCCACCTCTAAATATATCCTGAATCTGTTCGCTTTTGGCCATCTCTACTGTTACCACCATGGTCCAAGCTTAAGTTTAATAGCCTCTTATCTGGTCTCTTCATTCTTGTCCTCTTTTATAATCTACCCAGCAGTTAGGTTTTCTTTTTTAAATATAGATCAGATCTTGTCGTTTTCTTGCTTCAAACTCTCCAATATGTTTTCCCACTGTACTTTGAGTGAAAAGCAAACCATTTCTTTTGCTTACAAAACCCATGCGCACCGGCTCCTGCTCCATTTCCTATCATTCTCTCCTTTTCTAACTGCACTGGTCTTTGTTACTGTTGTTTCTGTATAGAATGTTTTGCCCTGGTTTTCAACTGGTTGATTCCCATTTGTTTTTACAAATGTCACTCAGTCACATCACTCCATGTTGACTCTCTACATAGGATGTATCACTGTGTTTCTTACATATGTATGTGTTTATTGTTTCTTCCCGACAGAGAAGCTACCTGAAAGAAGAACCCTTTCTTTTTTTTATTTATCATTGTCATTTATTGAAGGAAATGAACACTGATTTAATTTGTTCGAAACTTTGTCTAGAGTAGTACTCGGGAGCAGTCTGAGTAACAAATTCTTAATCCTACCTACTCATGACTTTGACTGTCATCAGTTAACACTGAGTACATTACTGAATCTTGGGCTAATATTTCTTAGTGTAAAACTTGTCCAATTGATATCTCAGATCACAGGCTGCAGTCAGTAATAAACACCATCCGTGATTTGGTGTACACTGTGCCTTTGCTTGTCACAGGGGGAATGTGTTGTTAACTCTAAACCATGATGTCAAAAGATTAAACAGACTGTAGGTTTACTATTGTGTTCTTGTCCCTTTAATTTCTTTTCTTTTTTTACTTTACAGGTGACCATCCGCGGCAAGATAGCATGGATTTCAGTAACGAATGGGGTGACCCCTCTAACTGTCGATGTGGAGACAGATTAAAGCCACTAGAGCGGAGAGCAGCACGTCAGCATCAGCGATGTCTAGCACATTCTTTGGTTGGGACTCCCAATTATATTGCACCTGAAGTGTTGTTACGAACAGGTAAAACATTTGTTTTATAAATAATCTAAATAGGCCTTTATACCAGCTGAAACTTCATTAGAATAAGGCTTCTTTTTTAGGATTATAATAAAAGTATTAATTGCTGATTTAATAGTAATTTTGATTGTATTGATTCTGAGCACTTTATTTTTTTTTATTTTTTTAATTTTTTTGAGCACTTTTTAAAAAGTGCTTATAAATAACTATAACTTCGGTATCTTATTTTAGGCTATACACAGTTATGTGACTGGTGGAGTGTTGGTGTAATTCTTTTTGAAATGTTGGTGGGACAACCTCCTTTCTTGGCACAAACACCATTAGAAACACAAATGAAGGTAAGATATAGAATCTATACCAAAAGAATGGTCACAAAGTCTCTTGCACTGTATGTATGTCAGTCTTTTACTTAGAGCATCTTAATCTGGACTTAAAAAATGAACTTGTCGTCTATCTCAGAAGCTAAGCAGGGTCGAGCCTGATTAGTACTTGGATGGGAGACCACCTAGGAAGACCAGGTGCTGTAGGTGTAAAAAATAAAACATAAGGGATTGTAAGCTGACGAGGTCTTTGAAATCTGTGAGGTCAACCAAGGGTTGCCTTGCCTAAAAAATAAATAAAGGATGAACTTGTAAGGATATCAAAAACCCACTAAATTTCCATGTATGAACCCTATTCTCCATTATTCTGTCACCATACTTTTATATTCTCTCTCACTCATACACTATATTCATATTTCATTCTCATAGAACTCTTTAGTACCCGTTGAAGATTTATTCCAATTTACTTTGTATATCATCTACTGGCTTTGTTTCCCTTTGTGCACATTCTAGCCTGCAAAGAGTTGTTTATACAGTAATTCCTCCTTATCTGCAGTTTCACTTTCTGCTGTTTCAGTTACCTGTGGTCAACTGTAATCTGAATATATTAAATGAAAAGTTCCAGAAATAAACAATTTATAAGTTTTAAATCGTTCGCTATTCTGAGTAGCGTGACAAATTTCATGCTGTCCTGTTCTGTCCTACTTGGGACATAAATTGTCCCTTTGTCTAGTGTAACCATGGTGTATATGCTACCCACCTGTTAGTGGCCAATTCAGTTATCAGATTGACTGTTGTATCTTAGTGCTTTTGTTCCAATAACCCTAATTTACTTAATAGTGGCCTCAAAGCACAAAAGTAGTGATGCTGGCAATTCAGATATGACAAAGAGCAACCATAAAGTGCTTACTTTAAGTGAAAAGGTAGGTATATATAGGAAAAAACATAGTATATATAGGGTTCAGTACCCTATGGTTTCAGGCATCCACTGGGGGCTTTGGAACATATCCTCCACGGATCAGGGGGAACTACTGTATCTCCACTTGAAATTACCTCTGGCACTTCAATGAGGAGATGCTCATAATTCTGACAATAAGCTGTACAATTAAAAACCCTTTAGTGGTTCCGTTGTATGTAAAGTCCAAATTAGTCCTCTGTTCCTTTGTTCATACCATTCCTTCTGGAATGTCTTTTCTCTCCTGTCTTCCACAGCCCTCCCCTCTTTCTGAAGCCTGGTTAACTCCTGATCATTTTTAATCATTCTCTGAGAGTGTGTTGAGATAGCATCTGTTCTATAATGCTCCCCCATCAAGTTGTAACTACTTCTGTCATTGCATTTAATATTTTATTTTTTAAATTTCCTTTAGAATTTCTTTTAGTACAGGTCTACTTTTAGTACTGGTAATGCATTCTCTCAGGTTTGTGTCAGATTTGTCTGTCTAAAAGTATCTTTATTTCACCTTGGTTTTAATATGTATGTATATATGTAAGTACATGTATATATACATATATTTGTGTGTATGCATGTATGTGTGTGTAAAAAATTGAATGCTTTCTCCTTAAGATCAAGAAAAAGGCAAGTATATCTATTCTCACCAGTCTTATTCAACATAGTTCTGAAAGTCTTAGCCAGTGCTATACAGCAATAAAAATAAATAAAAGGCATACAGATTAGAAAGAAATAAAAAATTCCCCTCTTCACAGATGACATAATTTTCTATATAGAAAATCCCAGGGACTCTATGAAAAAAATCCATAGAACCAACAAGTGAGTTTGGCAGGGTTGTAGGATATAAGGGTAGTACATAAAAATATATTGCATTTCTATATATATTCAAGCAATGAACAGCCAGAAACTGAAATTTAAAAACTACCATTTACAATAGCTTCCCCTAAATGAAATACTTAGGTGTAAATGTGATAGAACATGAACAAGATCTATGTGCTGAGAGCTACAAATTGATGAAAGAATATCATCAGGAAGATCTTAAATGGGAATACATACTGTGTTGATGGAGTGGAAGACTCAACATAGTGAAGCTATCAGTTCTCCGCGCAAAATTTGTAGCTTTAACTCCAAATCTATAGATCTAACTCAAATTCCAATACAGATTCCCAGCAGGAATTTTTATAGATATAGATCAGCCAATTCTAAAATTTACATGGGTGGACAAAGGAACTGGAATAAAGAATTAAGAGGAATCAACTACTTGATTTTAAGACTTACTGTGAAGTTATAGTAATGCAGTGTGATACTGGCAAAAGGATACACACATAAATCAATGGAATAGGATAGAGAATGGAGATACAGAATCACACAAATATGGCCATTTAATCTTTGACAGAGGTCCAAATGGAGAAAGTAAATTATTTCAACAAATAGTATTAGAAAAATTGGTCAGTCATATACAAAAGATACTGATCGACATAAACCTCCTGTCTTACACAGAGATTAACTCAAAATGGATCATAGATCTAGCGATAAAACATAAAGCTATAATACATCTAGAAGAAAATAAAAGAAAAAATCTTTATGTCCTGAGGTTAGGTGAAGAGTTCTTAGAAATGGCACCAAAATCATTATCCATAAAAAAAAAAGGTTGAGAAACTGGACTTCATCAAAATTAAAAACATTCAGTCTGCCAAAGGCACAGTCAAGACAATGAAAAGACAAGCTACAGCATGGGAGTTAAAATATTTACAGATCACATTCCAACAAAAGGCTTCTATCTAGACTTGTATATAAAGAACTCTCAAAACTCCACACTAAGAAAAACAACCCAAACCAGTGGCCTGATGGAGATTTCCCTAAATGTCTGGATCAAAAAAGAAAAGCATGTCTGTCTCTTTAACTATTCCTAAGGAGGTCAAAGGAAAAGCAGGCATCTGGGCTGGTTCCTCAGAGAATCACCAACACCTAACAAAATGCACAACCCCAAATTTTTGGAAGGCAAGGTCTTTCTTTACTGGCCACCCAGGTACCAGTCAGCTGCTCCAGGAAGGTGGGCTGCCCTCTCCATTACCACAGAAGGGCTGAGGAATAGAAAGTGGTAGTTGGTTCACAACTCTGCTCTCTTCCCAAATCTTAGGAGCCTCTCCCTTCATGAAGCATGCCCCTGGCTGCTTTAAGCGCCCGAGTCAGCTTCCAGAGTTCCAAAATAGCTGATTCTGATAGTTTGTTTTGTTTTTCCCAATTATTGTTTTTGTGGAGGGACTGACCCTGAATCTTTCTATTCACCATTTTCCATGGCATCTCCCTCTGCTGTGTTTTTGACTATTATCTCTTTATGTAGTTTTGTTAGAGGTCGTTCTGGTGATTACAAAGTACATACTGAGTTTTCACTGTCTACTTATAATTGGTATTTTCCCACTTCAGTGTAGTTCCATGTAGAACCTTACCACCATGTAGACTCTCTATGCTCTACCCTTCACTTTTAATTATATCATACATTACATCTGCATGCGTTTAAAACCTCATTCAACATTGTTACTACAGTTTTTGTTTTCAATCATCAACTTATTTGAGAGAATTCAGGGTAAGGAAAATAGTCATTTATATTTACCTGGATATTTAGCATTTTCCTTGCTCTTCCTGCATTCCTGATATTTTGATTCCTTCTATATCATATCCCTTCTGTTCCAACAACTTCTTTAGCAGCATTTTTAGAGGAGGTTTGCTGACAACAGATTATCTTTGTTTTCCTTCATCTGAGAATGTCTTATTTCACCTTCCTTAGGATGTTATCACTTGATATAAAATTCTGGGTTTCAGTTCTTGCAGCAGTTTAAAACGTTGTCCACTTCCTTTTGTCCTCCATAGTTTCCGATGAGAAATCTATAGTTATTCAAATCATTGTTCCCTTAATTCATCATTTTTCACTGGCTGCTTTCAAGAAATTTTCTTTGTCTTTAGCTTTCAGTGTTGTAATTATGCTGTGTCTGGGCATGGATTTCTTAGGGCTTATGTTGCAGATTTTGGCCTGTGTACCTGGAAGAGCCAAGCGGCACTCAGTGAACTAAGAATCAAAGGCGGTTTATTTACACCAGCGGGCTCAGAGGAGTCACTCTCCAGAGTCTGAGCCCTGAATAAAGGCAGGTAGAATTATATATTGATTACTTCCGCATACTTGGACATCTTTTGTTTCCCACGCACGGGAAAGGAAGTGTTCCAGGGAGAGGAGGTTGGAAAAATTCCTCCGGGACAGGGTAGCCATCTTAGATTTCTTTACATTTCCCATATCATTCCCCCCTTTTGATGCTCGTCTAAATTCTTTAAAGGACATCACCTTTTTGATTACCTTCCTGATCTCCCTCTTGGTCTCCCTGGACCAGGGACCAATAATTCGATTGCATAAAGATCTTTGCTGTAGTCTTTCTCTCCACTGTAGCTTCTATAAGGGCGGTAATTGTCCAAACAAGAGGCAACAGGCAAGGCAGAAGTAGGCAGGTACTAAGGAGGAGTACTGCTACTCTAATTAAGGCTTAAAGCCTCCAAAAGTGAAGAATCAACCTCTGAAGAGGTTTTTGGGGTCCTATCCATGCCATGTTTGTAGAGGCACGTGTGCCGGTCCTGTCATCTGCCTGGCCCTGGTCATCTCTTTGCACACAACATTTGGTGAGATTGAATTTCCCAAATACACCACTTTCTGCTGCTAATAGATAATCTAGTGCCAACCTGTTATGGTAGATGGCATTTCTCATCTGAGTTTCTTGATGTGCCAGGAGGGTCAGGACTCTCCTACTTTTATTATAACTGCCTGCGGTCGGATAATTCGATTTAACATGTAAATGGAGGTAAGGAATCCCAAAGATCTCTTCTGCCCAAGTGGCAGACCTATAGTATTGGATTATGTGTTCTGGGGGCCATTCATTATCCTTCCAGTCCCCTATTTGGAGTTCCCTTTTTACCTGCTGTAATAGAGACAGGATCTTGCTTTGTTGCCCAGGCCAGGAGTGCAGTGACTATTCATAGGCATGATCTTCCTACTACTGATCAGCACAGGAGTTTTGACCTGCTCCATTTCCAACCTGGGCTGGCTCACCCCTCCTTAGGCAACCTGGTGGTCCCCTGCTCCCGAGAAGTCACCATATTGATGCGGACACCTGATAGGCATAGCGTACTACAGCCTAGAACTCCTGAGCTCAAGCAGAAGATCCTCTTGCCTCAGCCTCCTGAGTAGCTGGGACTACAGGCGCACGCCACTGTGCCTGGCAAAGGCTTTTGGGACCGGGCGACCAAGCAATTCCCCTGTTCTCAGAGGTAGGAGGAAGTCTTTATCATGCCAATTATACAGCTTCCTTCCCAATTTTGGGGAAGGGAATCGTATGTCTTGTTTCTACAAATCTAGTAAAGTCTATGTAGGTTCACCCAATTTCGGGCCTTGCCTGGGTGGGAATCAATTCAGTAGCTTCCCAGTCTTTTCCCAGATTTAACTATTTACAGTTCCTTTCTCTGGGAACCAGGGACAAGTTTCCTATTGAGATCTAAAATTGCTGAATCTGGTGAGTGTGCACACCATATTCTATAGCCGTAAGTATAGCTTTAAGCTCTGTAGAAGAACATTGCGGTCCTTTGACCCTTGTTGTCCTCCTGGTTATGACAGTCTATTCCTTAAATTTATTTAACACGTGTGCTTTCTTGAATTCTACCAGGTTGTGATCTGTATCTTCTCCCTACTACTCTTTTGTGTACACTTTTTCCAAGGGAGTCTGCTCACCTTACCTCATTTACACGTTTTCCTGTACTCAGGTCCCATGTTCAGGGGCCACCTGCCACGTCCAGCAAGTGGTAAATCCTGCCATGTCCAGCACAGCTCTGGAAAATATATCTGAAAAGCACTGCCATTCACGGTAGCTATAGAAAACTGAGGTAGTAGACATTCTCTGATCTCTTCTGGTAACATGGATATTTACAGTTCTTTGCACCAATTTCCTCCCTAAACTCCAATTATAAGGAGTCCCACGATGAAATTCCTCAAGCTTCTGCCGTGCGTAGACTGACCAGCTTCCGGGGGTGGCCAGAACAGGGCCGACAGATCTCAGGTGGATTTTCTGCTGCCTCCAGAACGCGATCCAGAGCAGCTGATCAAGAAAACGTTCTGCAGTCTAAGTTTTTTGGTTCTCTGGAGACACTGTTTTCTTTACCCAGGTGTGGTGGATTCACGGAGTAATACCTGTAACTTTAATGGCAGTGAGAGTTGCTAATATAACAATGTGAGAGCCTGTTTAGTTTGGCTGGAATGGCTCCTTTTTCTAATCCTTAACCTATATT
>NW_011888805.1:169547-171763 GCF_000151845.1 Pteropus vampyrus
AAAACGTTCTGCAGTCTAAGTTTTTTGGTTCTCTGGAGACACTGTTTTCTTTACCCAGGTGTGGTGGATTCACGGAGTAATACCTGTAACTTTAATGGCAGTGAGAGTTGCTAATATAACAATGTGAGAGCCTGTTTAGTTTGGCTGGAATGGCTCCTTTTTCTAATCCTTAACCTATATTTCTTCTCCTGACTAAAAGGGGTGGACCTAATTCCCTAGAAGTATGGAGGCACTTTCTAAAGTTTGATTTATCTTTTAAATGAGAATTATATTACAATAGTTAGGAAAATAAGCCAATTATGATCTGAGTCTTCTATGACTTCAGATTTATTACAAATACCTGTGTATAAACCTTTTTCAAAAAGTTAATTCTGCCAGCCAGATCCAAACACAGAACTTACTAAATTTCTTTCTCTACTGACTGAATACCCTTAAATCTATATTTTTCCTAAATTTCTGCTAACATAGTTGTAGATACACCCTTCCCCCAGTTTTGCGCTGGGGTGGGAGAGTCTCCTGAAAAGGATTTTGTAAGGAGAGAAGCCTAAAGGCCTTACGGTGCATGATGGATAACAGCAAACACCTTCTGAGATAGGATGACCTCCGTGTCTTTGCAGGCAGACCTAGAAACCCTTTAACTAATTTTTCTGCCTAACTCCTTTCTAAGAGCCATGAACCCCCTTATTATTAGTATGGATGTTGAGGGACAGGAGGTCTCTTCTTCTGTATCTGCTTCCTGCTGAGAAGGGTTGTAGTCCCTGCCTACTGGGGTTTCATGGAGCTCTTTCCCTTTCTGCCTTAGTCAGGGTGGGGTCTTGGGTTTCCTGCTGAGGTGCAGCCTTAGTCCCTAGACGAGGAAAAAGATTCAAACTGATTATTTAAATCATATATCTATTAATTTGCCTATTAAGCAAGTAAAGGAAAACAGACTTGGTTAATATATTTCTTAAAGAGTAAAAAAAAAGACCTTTGGCCTAAAGCCCCCTCCCACTCAGACTTTAAGGGCCCTGCCTGTCAGAACACCATTTCTGCTTAACCATGGGCTGATGACCCTTATCAATAGCCAGAGGATCTGAGTTACCAGTTTTGGGCAATTATCAGGATTTGAGGGAGAAGGCTTTTTTCCTATAAAGAAAGGAGAGAAGAAAACTTAACCACCTTTACTAAACAGATTAACTCTGCAAGAGATGTCCCATTTCATTTCCTCCCTCTTTTGATAGGTCTCATATCTGAGACTAGCTTCAGATGAAGTTGATTGCTTTGTTGCTGTAAGAAAATTCTTCCCTTGGCTTTGGTTTTAACATAATAAATAGTTCTTTCATTAATCAGAAACTATCTAGTGAGTAATTTGCATAACTTACAGAAGTAGTGGAGCTGTAGTTCAATGTCATATTATCTGAGATGTTAAAACATTAGTTAGCACACTTAGTAAATGTTACACATTTTTTGCTGGTATTATAATAGACACTTTAAAGAAAGCATAGGCCTTATCCTTCCTAAGATTTGGGTGGGGCCCTTTCTGTTTGCCTCAAAGGCTGGCTTTTAACAGATTGCTGGGAGGTAGTTGGCCAGCTAGTAGGAAACCCTGACATAGAGGTGGGTTGTCTGCGAATAGTTTAGCCTTAGGTTCCCTACAAACGTGCACTATGTGGTGGGCAAGGGGACTGATCCCCTTTTAGGCTGTGTCCTAGTTTCTCAGACAAGGCACTTTCTGCACAGGACCCTGGTCCTAATGTGTGGCAGAGAACTTCATTGCTAATCCTGGTCTCACAATGGGAAAGGAAATTTACGTTAGACTGATTGTTTATTCCTGTCATTGTACAGTTAGCATTGGAGAGAGAGACCTATGGGAAGGGTCAGGACAGAGTAGGCAGCTCTAGTATCTAGTAAAAATTCAGTTTTTTCTTTTTGCCAAGTCAAAGGGGATCTGAGGTTCTACTGTTGTGATCCTGGCAGTTTTTTCTAGGACTGGAGCTTGCAAGTGCTTGGGTCTCCGTTGTTGGAGAAGAGAGCAACCCCTTCGTGAGAGACTTGCTATGTAGGGCAAGGGCTTATGAGGTCCACCACTCCCCGGCTTCCCAGGGCTGGGTGGACACTTGCCCTTTCAGTGCCCTTTCTTTTGCAGTTTGCACATTGATTATGTCTCAGTCCCAGCAATGCCACTTGTGGCCAACCACGATCGAGGCCCTCCAGGCCTGCAAGGTTTTTACTGCCTA
>NW_011888805.1:174411-176507 GCF_000151845.1 Pteropus vampyrus
GAGATAGCTCATCTTTTTGAAGTATGGAGGACGGCCAGATGCAACTGACCAGGTGAGTGAAATTAATGAACTGGTCTTAAAAGTCCTTTTATATTCTCTGATGAAATGTAAAAAGGGTCTTCAGATTCTTTTTAAAGTGATTTCAATTTTTTTTTAAATTTATAAAAAGATTTATTAAAGGTATATTTTAGAAGGAGATGGGCCACACTAAGGAAGGCTGCAGCCCTGTGGAATTTGGGAGGTGAAAAGATAAAAGAAAGAAAAGACCGAGAATGCCCCAACAGAGGAGTGGGTTTTCAGCCAATAGAGCTGTAACCTCTTTTTATTTTTTATTATTTTTTAAATTAATTTTTTGTAAACTCTTTTTAAAGCGATTTAATGTATTTATTTATTCTACAAATATCTAATCAATGCCTACAATATGCCAGACATTGCTCTAGCCAAATGGAAGAAGTATCTAATTTCTTTAAATTTACCTACTGGGACAAAGGAGACAAAAAATACATAATGTCAAGAGGTGGTCTTTATGTCATTCCTTTCTGTGTAATTCCAGAGGTCACAACACCTCTTGCAACAGTTCTCTCAATCTGTTCTCTCCCCGCTCCAAACCTTCCTACTGACAGCTGCCAAATTCACTTCCATTTGCTATTTGTCTTCATTTGAAAACTTTCAGTGGCTCCTTTTTGCCTACTGAATAAAGTTTAAACTCTTCACTAGCACCTACCTTTCTACCTCTTTTTCCATAACTTCCCTTCATGTGTCTTATGATCCTGCCAAATTAATCTGACCATTCACCAGGAAAAATAATCTCCAATTTTGAGTCCCAGTTTGGAACAATTATTTTAGAAGGGTGATGGTTGTAGAAGCCACACTGTAAAAGAAGAAATGACTTTTCTCCACTGCCTTGGGTCCAAGTGCCTGCATCTACTCTGATATGATTATACAGAGTAAATGAGAAAAAAATCCTATTGTTTGAAACCTCTCTGAGTGAAGTGTTACTATAGCATAGGCTGACTACTAGCACAACTAACAAAGAAATACTAGTGAATGTAAGCCACACTTTTGAAGATTTTTACTTTAAAAATCAACTCCATTGAGGTGTAATTTATGTACAGTGAAATGCATCCATTTTATGTGTGACATTCAATTAGTTTTAATAAACATATACACCTGTTTAATCACTACCCTAATTGAGATCTGGGCTATTTCTTCATGCCTCTTTGCAGTCTCTCTTCCCTCTCCCCACTCTTCAATGCCACCTCTGATTAGCTGTTACTACGGCTTAGTTTTGCCTGTTCTAGAATTTCATATAAATGGAATGCATTCATTTTGTGTCCTTTGAGACGTCTTAGAACTATAAATTGGCTTTATAATTTAACATACCTTTTGCACTCACATAAAAGATGAAAATTCAGCTTAACTAGGATAATTGGTGCCTCACTGAATCGGTTTTTTATTTCAAAAAGATAGTGTCCTGTGCTCCATTACAATAGAGTTCATATCCACCACAGCAAAAATATTTTTTACTTGGTTGAGAATTTTACAAGACTTTAAACTTCATGAAATATTCTATTTTGTTAACCACTGTATACCCAATGCCTACAACAGTGTCTGGCACATAGTAGTTGCAGATTAAATAGATGTGTTACCTTCGAAGTGACTTTACCTAAGTCTGTGTTAAATTAACGGATGCTTTAAAATTAGAATTTTAATTACTATGCACTCCTAAAGGAAAACGTATCTTAAATGTCTCTATTCTTTCTATAGATGAAGGTACAGGATGGAGATATTGGGGAAAGCGTAGTACTGTTGAGTATGTGTCTATAAATCGTGGAACATCAAAATTTTATTTGTTATCTGGTTGTATAAAAACGTTGACCAAAAAAAATTAAGAGAATAAAATTCCACCAGCAGGGTGTCCTAACATCTTTGTTTGTCCACTCTCTTTTATTCGTTATGTCGCGACAAGCGCCTCAGTCAAATTCTGAATATTTGGTCCTAAAACAGGATTTGTCATAAACGAATTGTTTTACCTTTGACACTCACCTGTAAAATAGACACTCTGACTTCCTTACTTCTGAGAAATATGGTGAAAA
>NW_011888805.1:176557-188069 GCF_000151845.1 Pteropus vampyrus
AAAAAAAAGACCTTTGGCCTAAAGCCCCCTCCCACTCAGACTTTAAGGGCCCTGCCTGTCAGAACACCATTTCTGCTTAACCATGGGCTGATGACCCTTATCAATAGCCAGAGGATCTGAGTTACCAGTTTTGGGCAATTATCAGGATTTGAGGGAGAAGGCTTTTTTCCTATAAAGAAAGGAGAGAAGAAAACTTAACCACCTTTACTAAACAGATTAACTCTGCAAGAGATGTCCCATTTCATTTCCTCCCTCTTTTGATAGGTCTCATATCTGAGACTAGCTTCAGATGAAGTTGATTGCTTTGTTGCTGTAAGAAAATTCTTCCCTTGGCTTTGGTTTTAACATAATAAATAGTTCTTTCATTAATCAGAAACTATCTAGTGAGTAATTTGCATAACTTACAGAAGTAGTGGAGCTGTAGTTCAATGTCATATTATCTGAGATGTTAAAACATTAGTTAGCACACTTAGTAAATGTTACACATTTTTTGCTGGTATTATAATAGACACTTTAAAGAAAGCATAGGCCTTATCCTTCCTAAGATTTGGGTGGGGCCCTTTCTGTTTGCCTCAAAGGCTGGCTTTTAACAGATTGCTGGGAGGTAGTTGGCCAGCTAGTAGGAAACCCTGACATAGAGGTGGGTTGTCTGCGAATAGTTTAGCCTTAGGTTCCCTACAAACGTGCACTATGTGGTGGGCAAGGGGACTGATCCCCTTTTAGGCTGTGTCCTAGTTTCTCAGACAAGGCACTTTCTGCACAGGACCCTGGTCCTAATGTGTGGCAGAGAACTTCATTGCTAATCCTGGTCTCACAATGGGAAAGGAAATTTACGTTAGACTGATTGTTTATTCCTGTCATTGTACAGTTAGCATTGGAGAGAGAGACCTATGGGAAGGGTCAGGACAGAGTAGGCAGCTCTAGTATCTAGTAAAAATTCAGTTTTTTCTTTTTGCCAAGTCAAAGGGGATCTGAGGTTCTACTGTTGTGATCCTGGCAGTTTTTTCTAGGACTGGAGCTTGCAAGTGCTTGGGCCTCCGTTGTTAGAGAAGAGAGCAACCCTTCGTGAGAGACTTGCTATGTAGGGCAAGGGCTTATGAGGTCCACCACTCCCCGGCTTCCCAGGGCTGGGTGGACACTTGCCCTTTCAGTGCCCTTTCTTTTGCAGTTTGCACATTGATTATGTCTCAGTCCCAGCAATGCCACTTGTGGCCAACCACGATCGAGGCCCTCCAGGCCTGCAAGGTTTTTACTGCCTAAGGTCACCTCAAGATGGTCCCTGTATTATGGCAGCTAAAATTGGCGCTCTTTTGTACTTTGCTTCCTTCTCTGCCCAGTCCCAGTTACTGGACACCTTAAAGACCTCTGGCACCAAGGCAGTCTGCAGGGTTTAATGTAGTTACAGTTTTGAGACGGAGTCATGGTTTTTGCACAGCAGTCCCTGATAATAAGTTACTCTGGCATTGGTCAGCTGCTTATGTTCTCGATTATTCATTAATGGAATTACGGTATGGGGAACCTTTACATTTAAACTTAGCACTCAGAACTGACAGAATTCAGCTGCCCTGCAAATCTTACTGACTCCTTTTTGATGTTTGATCATGGCTACAGTGTTGAGTGTCCACTATACAAATCATTGATTGGCCCTCCTACTTATGTTGCAACTATTCCTAGTCTGATTATCCTTTGGCCCAGTCTTCTTTGACAACTGGCTCAGGTTGATGTCTTAAATTCTCTGACCTTTTTGGACTGACAGTTTCCCTGCGATGAGGGCACTTGTTCTTCCAACGGCCGATGTCTCTACAGAAGGCACATTGGTTATGGTGTAATTTCCTTTGGGTTTCTTTCTGCCATGTGGGAGCAGCCGTCTGTTGCACTAAACCTGGGTTCCCTAATGCAGCTGCCAACAGGGACACCTTCTGCTTTCCCTGTTTGTCAGTTACCTCCTGGTGTAGCTCTGCTGTTTTCGACACACTTGTTGACTTCCTAGCCCCAGCCTTTACCTCTAATTTAGACTTTTCACGATGTTTTCCCTGTAGTGGGGATCTCACGAGCTTTCTAACAAAAGGGTCAGGAATCATTCTAACCTGGCCATCTTGTTTCTGGGTACTCCACCACTGTTCTTCGGGCTTTTCTATTATCAAGTCGAACTTGAATGAGATGGGAGGCATGGTGTTGGGCCGGGGCTCTGGGGCAGTAGGGGGCAGCAAAGGCACTGATGTAGAGGTCTGTCTGGCAATTGATACTAAAGTGGCCTCGCGGGGACTGAGAGAGCTACTGGGATGTACAGTGGTCATTAGATAGAATCTTCCTTAGGGCCCCTGGGTGAATTAATTTTGTTGGAACCTCCTTGTCCTTTCGCTTAGCCAGGCGGGCCACAAATGCCCTATTCTGTCCCTGGCTATTTGTGCCAAACTGGACCCAAGGGAGCACTATAGTAGCAGTCTGCAGCCATGTGTCTATATACGGAACTTAGTCTAGATATCCTGGGGTCCCTGTCACTACCCGATACACTGCTCTCACTGTGGGGAGGTCTAAGGTCTCTTCTGAAGGCCAACCTACCCCTAAAGCAGGCCATTCAAGCTCACAAAGAATACGAAGTTTTTCCAAGGTCAGCATGACCCTATACTCCTCAGAGAAACCCTCCTTAAAATTTTCCAACATACAATCTAAGACAGTTGGCTTAGTGGAACTCCCCCCATATTTTCAGGGAGCTTCCTTTGAGAAGTAGGCACAGAAGCCAGTGTTAATATATTCTCTAAAGTCCTAGAAACGTAGTTAAAGCAGCACAAAACACTAAAATTATTTTGAATAAATACAGAATCCTAGTTTTCTTCCCAGAGGACCTTTTCAAAACATTTGCATCACACCAATAGTCTAAAGAGCGTTAAAAACAATTCTAGTTTTTTGGGGTTTTTTTTGCATCAGCTTGCTCTCGGCATTTAAATTTCCAACCTTGTTTCACTTTATTACATAAAATTCCCTTTCAGAATATCTTCACAAACCTTCTACACTTTCCCTTCACAAAATTTCCTCTCGATTTCCCTTCACAGACCTTCTACTACTTCCGCAAACCTTCTTTCACTTTCTTTATTCCTTCAGTTTGCCTCTTTTCACCTGTTCAGTAATAACCACCTCTGAGGTAAATACCTTTCTTGAAATTCTTTAACATAGTCTCAAGGACTGTTGTCTCACTCTGACCTGACCCCATGTTTCCCACTGTGTTGGTACCGTAAAAACAAAGGGTGGGGGTGTCCCTTTTTAGAGACCACTCCGATGCCCACATGGCCATGTCTCTCTCGAGACTTTCCACGCGTCTTGGCTAAGGTGTATCCGTATAAACCCTGGGCCTGGTCGTTCCCCAGAGGGACGAATCACCATTATGCCTTATGACATCGCTACAGGACCGCAGGTTGGGGCCCTTTCAAACCCCGTAATTTTTCACCGTGGGGCCACAGACTGGAAACTCAGAGACAGGTCTCTGAGATCCACAAAGACACACATGCTCTCAGAGGTTAAAACATTCCCTCCCTGGTGGTCCCTGCCTGAGGGGCGCTTGCCCCTGGGAGGTGATCAGTCTCCCTTTCCACCCTTAAGGTGGGCCTGTCTACCGTGGGCCGCGCGGCCTTACCGTGTCCGATGTGGATCTGCCGAATTTCCTTGTTTTCACCACTCAGTTTCCGGGGGAAACAATGGAGCAGGGCTGGCCGAGTGCAGCCGGGCCCAAGACCGCACCTTCTAGTTCCTCAGTTGCCTCGGCTGACCAGTGTCTCGGTGTTGTGCCCAAACCAGTGGCTTCAAAGGGTCAGTTCAGTTGGATTTCCCGGTCAGGGAACCAAAATGTTGCGGATTTTGGCCTGTGAACCCGGAAGAACCAAGTGGCACTCAGCGAACTAAGAATCAAAGGAGGTTTACTTACACCAGCAGGCTCAGAGGAGTCCCTCTCCAGAGTCTGAACAAAGGCAGGCAGGTAGATTTATACACTGATTACTTCCGCATACTTGGCGGTCTTTTGTTTCGCGTGCGCATGCGAGAAAGGAAGTGTTCGAAGGAGAGGCTGGAAAAATTCCTCCGGGACGGGGTAGCCATCTTAGATTTCTTTACATTTCTCATATCACTTATCTTGTTTGGTGTTCACTTCTTGAATTTATAGGTTTATCTTTTGTCGGAGTTGAGGAATTTTCAACCATTATTTCTTCATGTATTTTTTTCTACATCACACACTTTTTCCTTTTGGAACTTAAATGATGCCAATGTTAGACCTTTTATAGCCCCACAGATTACCGAGGTTCTCATATTTCTTTTAGGTTTTTTAAAAATATTTTTGTTACAATTGATATAACAATATATGAGTTTCAGGTGTACAACATAGTGATTAGACATTTATATAACTTAGTGATCACCCCAATAAATCCAGTACCCATCTGACACCATACGTAGTTATTACAATGTTATTGACTCTATTCCCTATGCTGTACTTTACATCCCCATAACTATTTTGTAACTACCAATCTGTATTTCTTAATCCCTTCCCCTTTTTTACCCATCCTTCCAACCCCCCTCCCATCTGGAAACCATCAAAGTGTTCTCTGTATCTGAGTTTCTATTTTGTTTGTTTTTTAAATTCCACATATAAGTAAAATTATATGGTATTTGTCTTTCTGTGTGACTTATTCACTTAGCATAATCCCCTCTAGGTCCATTCATGTTTTTGTAGGTGGAAAGATTTCATTCTTTTTTATGGCTGAGTAATTTTCTCTTGTATATACACTTCTTTATCCGTTCATCTATTGATGGACACGTAGTTGCTTCCATTTCTTGGCTATTGTTGTTAATGTCGCAATGAACATATGGATGCATATGTCTTTCTGAATTAGTGTTTTGGGTTTCTTTGGATAAATACCCAGAAGTGGGATTGCTGGGTCCTTCCTTGTCTCTTGCTATAGTCTTTGTTTTAAATTCTAGTCTGTCTGGTATAAGTTTGCTACCCCAACTTTTTTTTTTTTTTGGTTTTTATTTTCATGAAATATCCTTTACCATCCCTTTACTTTCAGTCTGTCAATTCGAAGTGAGTCTCTTATAGGCAGCATATGTAGAGGTCTTGTTTTCTAAGCCTTTTAGCCATGCTTTGTCTTTTGATTGGAGCATTTAACCCATTTACATTTAAGATAATTACTGCTAGATATATAGTTATTGCCATTTTATTATACTTTTAATCCTTTTTTCTTCTTACAGGAGTCCTCTTAACATTTCTTGTAATATTGGTTTGGTGGTGATGAACTATTTTTTATTATACTTTTATTATACTTTTAATCCTTTTTTCTTCTTACAGGAGTCCTCTTAACATTTCTTGTAATATTGGTTTGGTGGTGATGAACTACTTTGGCTTTTTCTTGTCTTGGATGAGGTTCTCATATTTTTAACCTCCTTTTTTCTCTCTTTTGTTTAGTTTGCCTAATTTCTGTCAGTGTATATCTTTAAGTTCACTAATTCTTCCTTTGACATCTCCATTCTGCTGTTGAGCCCATCTATTGAGTTATTTTGGTTATAGTATTTTTCATTTCTAAAATTTACATTTGGTACCTGTTCATATCTTTAATTTCTTTGCTGAGACTTTCTGTCTTCAAAAGTATCCATCCTTATTTGGAGCATTTTTATAATGGCTACTTTAAGGTCTCTGTCAGATCATTCTGGCATCTGTGTCCTCTCAACACTGATGTTTCTTGATTTTCTTTTCCTATGTGGGTTCAAGTTTTTGTGTTTCTTTGTAAGCCAAGTAACTTTGGATTATATCCCGGACATTTTGAATATTATGTTGTGAGACTCTGGGTCTTGTTTAAATCTTGTATTGAATGTTGATGTTGTTTTGGCAGGCATTAATCCTGGTTAGATTCAGGCCACAGGTTCCAACCAGCTTTCTGTGGCTTGTGATTTCAATGTCGGTTTTATTGTCAAAGCCTTTTACATTGCTAGGCATCTCTCTCTCCCTGGGCTATGTATTTTCCTTAGCTCAGTTCTCAAAGTCTTTGATATGCTCTTTAGGATTAAAGCCATATGGGTACAGTTGAAAGTTGAGCCCAACAGTTTGACAGTAACTTTATGGGGTCAGTTTCCCAGTCTCTTCCTTCTCCGCCATGTCCCTGGTACTTTCCAGTTTCCTCAGGCTTCCCTTTTCAGTTCCTTGACCAGAAAGTAAGGCTTTATTTACCCTGCTCTGCCATACACACATCTCATGACTGCCTGCATCCAGGACAAGGTGGTGAGATGATAGAGGAAAAGGTAACAGGATTCAGTCTATCCTCTTGAAACCACATGCTGTATGATTTAATTTCCAATTGGAGAAGAAGGGTCCCCTCTCTCTGTTTTAGGTGGCCCTTATTTCACTTCTGTTGCGACCAGGAAACCACTTTCTCACTCTCTGAGCCTGAACTAGATGGACTTTTCCTAGAGCTCACTCTGTATTATACTCCTTCAGGTTAGGGCTACCTTGAGTCTAGGCCAGGGGATTCTAGAAGGAAAAAATGGTAAACTCACCACTATTTTCATTGGTGCTTCAAACTCTTACCTTCTTCCCCAATATGCCTATTACTGTTTTCTTTTCAAGGTCCTCAAGGAGCTGCTCCATGCGTTTTGTACAGGCTGCACTGTGAGTAGGAAGGATAGATTGGAGACTATCTATTACTCAGAACTGGAGCACCTCCCTCTGGCTGCTTTAGGATATTTTCTCTTTAACTTTTGTTTTCTGCATTTTTACCATCATGTTCCTGTGTGTACTTTTCTTTTTATTTATCTTGATGAAGGTTAACAAAGCTTCTTGAATTATAGGTTGATGACCTTCATCAATTTTGGAAAATTCCCTGCCATTACTCCTAAAAGATTTTTTCTGCCTGCTTCTTTCTCTTCTTCTAGGATTCAGATTAGTATACATACATAAGGTAGACATTTGATATTGTCATACATGGCTCTTATGTTTTATTCTTTTTTTATTCCATTTTTTTCTATCTTGTGCTCGGTTTACATTAATTTCTATTGACTCATCTTTGAATTAAGTCTTTTTTTTGCTATGCCTAGTCTCTTATTATTTTATTTTTATCTTAAACTAAAAAATCCTGAATGTAACTTTAAAATGAAGAACTTGTCCAGCTGATTGTATATTTTAATTTTTCCTATTTGAAATAGATGATGGAACCAAGCATAAATAACTACCACTGTAGCATAATTTTTTTTTCCATAAAGAATTCTAAGACATACTTGATTAGTTGAGGCATCTCCTTTTTCCAACCTGGGAAAGTCTTTTAAGATGAACAGATACTGGAAAAGGGGGTTTATTTTTCTTCCCTCGACAATAGCCAATAAGTTCTTATATGAATAAGGAAGAATGGGGTTCATTTATTCATTTATTTAACAAATATTTATTGACTGTCTACTTCCTTCCTTCCTGACCTTCCTTCCTTACCTTCTTCCTTCTCTTCCTTCTCTCCCTGCCTCCCTCCCTCATTCCAGTTTATTCAAAAGTACAATAAATATTTACTGAACATCTATTAATTATGTGCCAGGAAATTTGCTAATCACTGGGAAATACAAAGACAAAACATGGTCTGTAGTTATACTGAAGTAGAAGGACACAGACATAAATAGGTATCACAAAGTATTAGATGTATAGAACAGGGGAGGCACAATAGAAATAGTCATTTCTGCTGTAGGGAGAAGGGCTTAACAGAGAGCTAAAATTTACAGTGAGTCTTCTCATGGGAGTATAAATTGCCTGGAGAGGAGGGAATGGGAAGGAATGTTATTTCCCACCAGTGATTCATTATTAAAGATAAGAAAGGTGAAATACCATACAATTTATTTTTTAAAAACACAAACAGTCTTGTAAGACTTTTTTTGTTCTTATTTATCTCTTCTCTCCTAATTTTTAAAAACCTTCTTTAAATTTAAAGGTTATCAACTGGCAAACATCTCTTCACATTCCACCACAAGCTAAACTGAGTCCTGAAGCCTCTGATCTTATTATTAAACTTTGCCGAGGACCAGAAGATCGCTTAGGCAAGAATGGCGCTGATGAAATAAAAGCTCATCCATTTTTTAAAACAATTGATTTCTCCAGTGACCTGAGACAACAGTCTGCTTCTTACATTCCTAAAATCACACACCCAACAGATACATCAAATTTTGATCCCGTTGATCCTGATAAGTTATGGAGTGATGATAATGAGGAAGAAAATGTAAATGACACTCTGAATGGATGGTATAAAAATGGAAAGCACCCTGAACATGCTTTCTATGAATTTACCTTTCGGAGGTTTTTTGATGACAATGGCTACCCATATAATTATCCAAAGCCCATTGAATATGAATATATTAATTCACAAGGCTCGGAGCAACAGTCAGATGAAGATGATCAGCACACAGGCTCAGAGATCAAAAATCGTGATCTAGTGTATGTTTAACACACTAGGAAATAATTGTTGATAAGGATTTGCAAAAAAAAGCCTTAAATGCGCAGGGGTTTTGAGGCTCTGAGAGTAAAATTATGCAAATGTGACAGAGCTGTGTGTGCTCTGTATACAATATTTTATATTCCTAAATTATGGGAAAGTCTTCTAAAATCTTAATTTATTCCAGCCTTTTTAATCAGTAATTTAGAAAAAAATTGTTATAAAGTAAATTATGAACTGAATATACCAGTTCTTGGTACTTAAAGTACTTAAAAAATAGTGCTTTGTTTAAAAGGAGAAGTCTGGTATCTATTTGTACATATGCTATATAATTTTAAAAGACAAGAGTTTTTGGAATTTTTTTGAAAGACAGTTTTAGTTTTATCTTGCTTTAACCAAATAAGAAATATTCCCTACATTTACAAAGCTTTTTTTACCCCCATAACCTCGTTTTGGTACAAAATAAGCTATAGAAATTAAGCCATGATGGTGGTGAGTGTTCCTAGGCTAATGATAATCTGTATAAATTCATGTCTTGGAACTCAGAAATACAGGGTTGAAACAGTATGTTCATTAGAAGGAAAAAAAATGTTTATCTTTTTTTTTCTCTGTGAAATATTTAACCTTCTAGCATTTGTTTCTCAAGAATTACTGGCATTAAACTAAGCAAAGCACTACCATTTTTCTTTCTATATTGGTATTTTTAATGCTGCTTCGAGTTTTAAAGGGGAACAAAACTGCCGTAAATCTAAATTTCTTATTCTAAAAGCTAAGATTTTTCATATTATTACTTCAAAATTTAAAACTTGATTTCCGCCATCCTTAGCAGAGAGATTGTTTTCAGTTTCATATGAAACTATGATTAGAAATTGTTTGTGGGTACTCACTAGGAAAGTACTTTTTCTATATAGTGAGAGTTTGTGTCATCAGTAATGTTATATTTCCTCTTTCAGAACAATGCTGCATACACAGATTGTTTATTGGCAAAGGAAAATCTGGCTATTTGGCAATATTTTACCTATTGACGGATTAATTGATGAAAAATTATTTAACAAGGTGGCCATTTTAACTAGAGAAAGTTATATAGTAGTCTTAGTAGAAAATTCAAATTCTAACTTATTTAAGGTTAAATAATATGTTTTCCATTGTTCCTCTTGTATATGCTTAGATTTCAAGGAAGACTTCTGGTTTCATACCAAAATACATTTACCTTATCTTTTAGGAAGGGGAAAGGGCTCAATTCTTACATTAGTAAAACCTGTACTTTCTTTTTCTTAAGCTCCACTGATTGGGAATTGTTTTATCAAAACAATATATGTGGATAAGAGGCATAATTTTAGTGATTTTCAGTATTTTAGCTTCATAGGAAAGCTAATGGAAATCACATGTGTAAGTAAAATTAAGTCACAGCTGTTCCAGCTGAATTAAGGATGTCAGAGAAGATTTATTAGCCCACACTTCCCACCTTTCTGTGGTGGCCCTCTCAGAATTCAGCTTGTAAGCCATTGCATGACCCACTGTGTAATATAAGTAGGATCTTTGGGAGTCATTAGTTTTTTTGAGAATCTGATGAAAGCTGTGGACTCTCTTCCCAGAAAGATGGATACCAGCACATACACATAAAATGTTTGCAGTTTTAGGGATTCTGGACATGTTGAAAGCTATCATAAACTGTTGATTAAGAACCTCTGTCCTGTAAGAACACTAACATATAAAATTAAGAACCTTGCATTAAATTTACCGATTAGCACTCAAATTAGCACATCTTGCATAAACACTGGTAATTTGTGATGGAAAAGGTCTGTACCGTGTGATAAGGTATCCTCCCATGAATGCCTCTCTCGCTGGTGCAGCAGTAAGACATTTTAAACACACCCTTTCGAAGGCAGTGAAATATATGTTTGGCTTATTACAGACCTGGTAAATATTTCTGAAGGACTTCAGAGAATTTTAAGAAAATGTACAATGAGATAGCAGTCTTCACTTCATGGCACATATGATTAGTCCTAAAAAATTCTATGCAAAACAAATTAGGTCAAGAATTTTTATCTCAGCATTCAAATTTTTAAGCTATCTTGCTCTTCAGCTTTCTCAGTTAGATTTGCTTAAATTTCCATACAGTTGTTTTACTTCTGGACTTACGGTGCAATATAGTACAAAAACAACTTTGTTACATTTACGTTGTAGGAAAACTAAGGTGCTGCCCGCCCCTACCCCCCACACACACATAATCTGTGCTGCCCTTATTTTTCAAATGTAACAGACACTAAAAATTTTGTATTTTGAAATTTCCTCTGACAGCGTAAGCTTTTTGTGTATATCTGGAGCTATGTACAAGTCTTTAGTATCTGCAGTTTTAAAAGTTTGGCTACCCTTATTAGCTGTCTTATTCCCCAATTACATTCAGTTCTTCCAGTATAGAATCTGGTGCTTCCTGACCAAAAAGAACATCATCAAAAGTCTATATGCTTTCAATTGAAATGGAGTGAACATCATCAAAAGTCTATATGCTTTCAATTGAAATGGAGTGAAATGGAGTTATAAATGTTTTCTTTTTAAAATAATTTTTCCACTAAAAACTTACTGTCTTTCTTATACTTACCTTTTTTTATGCATATCACTAGTATTTATAAAACATGTTCTGTAATTATGTAATTGTAGATACTGTTATGTATTGTCCAATGACATCCTAAGGCAGGCCCTATTGCTGTATCTTTTCTACCTTATTTGTAATAGAAACTATAGAATGTATGTATGACTAAGAAGTCACTTTGAGATTGACTTTTTAAAAAAGTGATTACCTTCTGCTGTTGCAAAGTGCAAAACTGTGAGTGGAAATGTTTTATTCTGACTTAATATGTTAGAAATTAGAGAATACAGTGGGAGGTTTTTTAGATATTGCTGCTGCTGTTACCTAAGGTACTTTAGAAATTTTTCTTTAATAAACAAAAATAAAAATCCCTTTAGTATTTAAAGTGAAACATTTAGCCTGTTTGTTTTAATCTAAAACAAAAAGTAATTTGGGTCAACATATTAGTATATTTGTAAAGCGCCTTAATATATCCCTTTGA
>NW_011888805.1:191714-194302 GCF_000151845.1 Pteropus vampyrus
CGCGTCCGGCGCGCGCACGCCGTCCGGCGTCCTCGTTCCCGGGGCGTCGCCCCGCGTGCGCCGGAGTCGCCGAGGCCACCCCCGGCACCGGAAGAGGCAGTAGAGAAAAGTCATTTCTTCTTTTACAGTGTGGCTTCTTCAAATTCTTGATTAGCCGAAGCATCGCCGGGGTCTGGTGCCGGTGGAACCAGCAGCGCGGGGTGGTTGGGGCTGGGCAGGGCCCTCGTTCCTCGTCCGGAGCCTCGCTCGGCCCTGCCCCTCCACCTGGCGGTGGGCGGTTTCCGAGTAGCTTCGGCCTCCACAGGTGAGTCGTTCTCTCTTCTGGTGCAGTGTGGATTCTTCGACCCCGTTGGCCGGGTCGGCGAGGGACTCGGGGGCCTTCGCTGCGAGACCGCTGCGCATCCTGCCTTGAGCCTGCTGGTGCCTGGCCCGAGGTCTTAGGTCTTTGTTGTTGACACCTGTGGCTCAGGTGACAGTTCCCTTATTTAAGGAATCCTGTCCCGCCGGGGTCTTCTGAGGGTTCCTGCCAATCCTGTCTCTAGGCCTGTGACTTTAGAGGAGTTTCTAGCCAAGAGAACATGTTTTTATTTCTTCTCCTTTTGACCGATCCTCTCCCGAATCTGTCCACGCTCCCGCCCCCGAAACCCTCACCCCTGAAAAACTCTCTATTAGGTAGGTGTGATATTGTTGAGGATGTTTTTTCTTACTTAGTTTATTACGGAGCCGGGCGTCCTCTGGGAAGCTTATGGCCCTTTTTGTTGAGAGTTGGTACCTTTTAGAAAATTTATCCCTCGAAATATTTATTTCATAAAGTATTATATGGTTACGAAGTTACAGATAAACGTGGATCTGTAAGTGCCTTATAGTGGGTAATCTCAAGCCCTTATTGAATCAAAAGTAGTTTTTTAACTGACAAGTGCCGCTTTTATATCAGTTACTAACTTCCATCAACACAGTGTTGCACTCTTCTCTCTTGAAAGCACAAATTTGTCTTCCTCTTTGAAATCAAATCTTAATTACTTCTGAAGACATTCCTAATGTTTTAGAATGTTTGCGATAGATCTTCACTACATAGTCACAATTATAGAACACTAACGTTTCAAGAAAGATTCTTGCAATGTTCACATAGGCCTAAATGTTTCAATATGCAGCCCTGTTTTCTTCGAAATAGTGGCAAAATTATTTTTCTTGTATTGATATTAATAACTTGTAGCATGTATCATGCCTTAGAAAAAAAGTAGTGCCCATCAACTTTCCAGTCTTCCTAGACTATAAAAACCTATAGAAAGCTCCTTTATGTCATTGGTTATTCAAGAAGCTTTTAACCTTTTATAGATTGAATACTAGACATACTATGCAGTCTACAATGGATTCTGCGTTTTATTTTGACACTGGTATCACAATTCTGACAAATACTAAGGACTATAGAATCTTGTAGAATTTACTGCATAACAACATTGTTGAATTTGTTTTTACAGCAGTGGTTTGGGTTTTTGTTTTTTGGTTTGTGGGTTTGGTTTTGTTTTGTTTTTTAGCTATTTGACTGATTAAAAAGTTTATCAAATCAAAATGGTTAGTATTGATAACATATTAAATAGATTTTGTGATGTTTATTGCTGTGGCTTGAATATAGCTTTTAAATTACATTTTAATTGTTATAGTCACTCATTTATTTTTGTGTTGTTTGGGGTAAATGGAAAGATAGTTTATTAAATAGATATATGATATATGTTTGCTTTTTTCCTGAGTAAGTTGCTTTTCGGTGCCCTTTTTATAAAAATATAACTTTCTCATGCTTAAATATTTATCATACTTAATGTATTTCATGCTGTAATTGGTCCTGGGTCACTCATTTATTGTGCTTATTCATAGTCATCAGGGACTGACTGTAAATTAGCATTATGATTGCTTTTTGGAATAGACATGAACATTCTGTGGATAAGAGAAGGCCCCATATTTGTTTTGGGAGAGGATAGGACTCTTAGAATTCAGATATTTAGATCTATTGCCTGTTCTTTTTCAGTGTCTGATTACTTCTTTTTCCTAATCCTAGGGGAGAAAGAGACACTATTTGTGTCTCTTTGTGGAGATACCACACCATATCCAATACTAAGTTTGCTAGAAATTTGCTGTAATATTGAGTTTTTAGTGTTTAATTAAAAAAAAAAAAAGACCTTTGTTACCTGAATGAAAATTTCATAGCGCATCTTGCTTATTTTTTAAAAAATGAATTAAATCATTAGCTCAGTCATAAATACTCAAGCCATGTAAGCCAAGGGTGGTTCTGATAGAATAATGTAAAGGAAAAGCTTGCTGTGAGATAAAGCAGGTATCACTACCCTTGGTTATTTGTCTTTAATAATTTTTATAAAACAAGAGCTTGCTTTATATTGCCAGATATAGTGCTAGATAGACACAGTTTCTGTCCTCCTCCGTGTAATTTTAGCAATGAAAGGATATATTCTTGAAAGTTGGATAATCTCATAAAGTTAGTGTTGACATTCATTTGAGAAGAACGATATCTTTTGCTTAGAGACTACTAAAGAAATAGGAAACATTATTTTTGTCTTAACATTTGGTCAACTAAG
>NW_011888805.1:194352-200678 GCF_000151845.1 Pteropus vampyrus
TTTAAATTACATTTTAATTGTTATAGTCACTCATTTATTTTTGTGTTGTTTGGGGTAAATGGAAAGATAGTTTATTAAATAGATATATGATATATGTTTGCTTTTTTCCTGAGTAAGTTGCTTTTCGGTGCCCTTTTTATAAAAATATAACTTTCTCATGCTTAAATATTTATCATACTTAATGTATTTCATGCTGTAATTGGTCCTGGGTCACTCATTTATTGTGCTTATTCATAGTCATCAGGGACTGACTGTAAATTAGCATTATGATTGCTTTTTGGGATAGATAGACGTGAACATTCGGTGGATAAGAGAAGGCCCCATATTTGTTTTGGGAGAGGATAGGACTCTTAGAATTCAGATATTTAGATCTATTGCCTGTTCTTTTTCAGTGTCTGATTACTTCTTTTTCCTAATCCTAGGGGAGAAAGAGACACTATTTGTGTCTCTTTGTGGAGATACCACACCATATCCAATACTAAGTTTGCTAGAAATTTGCTGTAATATTGAGTTTTTAGTGTTTAATTAAAAAAAAAAAAAGACCTTTGTTACCTGAATGAAAATTTCATAGCGCATCTTGCTTATTTTTTAAAAAATGAATTAAATCATTAGCTCAGTCATAAATACTCAAGCCATGTAAGCCAAGGGTGGTTCTGATAGAATAATGTAAAGGAAAAGCTTGCTGTGAGATAAAGCAGGTATCACTACCCTTGGTTATTTGTCTTTAATAATTTTTATAAAACAAGAGCTTGCTTTATATTGCCAGATATAGTGCTAGATAGACACAGTTTCTGTCCTCCTCAGTGTAATTTTAGCAATGAAAGGATATATTCTTGAAAGTTGGATAATCTCATAAAGTTAGTGTTGACATTCATTTGAGAAGAACGATATCTTTTGCTTAGAGACTACTAAAGAAATAGGAAACATTATTTTTGTCTTAACATTTGGTCAACTAAGAGTATTTTGATACTTTTTTCAGTAAACAGGTTGTTTCTTTGCTAACCAAGAATTTTTCAGGTCATTTATTAATGTGGCCTTGGATTGACTTTACATTTTTGTTTGTTAGAAAAAGTCAATTTGTTGGCTTCTAAGGAATTTTATCTGTCTAGAAAGTAGTATTCATAACATAGAACCTTCAAAGAGGGCCTGGAGTGACTTCTGTGAGTTTTGGGCCATTAAGTCATGGTCCTCAAAAAAAAAAAGAAAGAAAGAAAAGAAAAAAATGAGGACCACCTATATATAAGTAACAACTTAACTTAGATTTTCTTTTCTTAATGGGGGAAAGGAAGAAAGATCAGGAGAAAGTCTGTTAAGAGGGAGAGAGAGAAAATATCCCAGCCCCTCCATATCCACTGTGTAAGCTGCAGTACCAGCAGCTGGCCCCGGCTGTCCTCTTCTAACACTGTTGCCTAGACTGGATGTCACTAGTGGTCATTATAGTGTCACGTGCAGTTTCAGGGCAGAAGCAGTCATGCAGCTCTAGTAGGGATGAGTTGATCAAAGACTGAGAGTGCTGAGGGTCAAGAACTGGACAAAGGCAAGAAATCTTAGTAGTTAAGACAGAAACTTGGCAGTATTCATTCATTTAAAGATTTATTAAGTATCTGCTATGTGCCAAGCATGGTTCTGGGTGCTGCAGATAGTAAGTAACAGAGAGCCATGGTCCCAGGCCATGGAGCTTTTATCAAGATGAAATATTATCACTGACTCCAGAGAGTTACTCTTTAGTTTTTTCACGGATGTTTTTTTTCTTTTTCTTTTGGACCTCATATGCCCGGTCTTGAGCTACTTGTGTACTTTTGTTCATAGCTGCATTGCTTCATGGCAAATTATCCCAAAATTTAGTGGCTTAAAACAAATATTTGGTACAGTTTATTTGGTCAGGGTCTGGCCCTGATTTGGCTGGGTGCTTCTATTTGGGGTCTTTCACAGGCTATAATCAAGGTTATCAGGGCTGTAGTCATCTCAAGGCTCAACTGGGGGAGGATCCTCTTCCAGTCTCCCACGCATAGTTAGTTGTTGGCAAGATTCAGTTCCTCTGGACTGTTGGAATGAGGGCCTCAGTGCCTCACTGGTTATTGGCTGGGCTTCCCTCTGTTCTTTGCTATGTGAGCCTCTGCACTGGGCAGCTCACAACATGGTAGCTGGTTTCCCGTAGAGCGAGACAGCGGGGCAGCAAGAGACAGTGAGCAAGATGGAAGTCACAGGGGCAGAGGTCGCCGAGAGCCATTTTAGAGGCTCTCTGTGATTATCTATGGCTATAGGGCTCTTTTGTTGTATTTATTTCTTTTTTGTTTCTCCCCTACCCTTCATCCTCTTTCTCCACCCACATTTCCCTATCATGTTCTCCACAGACACTGCAGTATGCTTAATGTATAATAATATTCTTGGATGTGTATGTATCCTTTAGAAAAGTTCCATATAGCGTATGTAAACAGCATATTTTTTAATTTATAAAATAGTATTTGAATTTAGATTTTGTTCTGTATAAGGTTTTTTTTTCACCCAAACCCTGTATTTTGATGATCTATCTATGTTGCTATTTGTAGACTATGTGGTATTCCATTGTATACATCTACTACATTTTGTTATTCATTTTCCTAGTTGGTAATAGATAGATTGCCTCCAACTTCTTGATTTCTCCAACAGTTAATATCATTAACATATCCAAACAAGTCTCGTTATGGATCTGTGTGCTACTTACTCTCTCTGTAATATTTACGGAAGAGCGGGATTGCTGGGTCATAGGATATATGCATGCATAATTCCCCTTAGTACTGCCAGGTTGCTGCCCAAAGTGATTGTACCAGTTTCTACCCACGAATTGTATGCGAAGGTTTCTTTTTTCCCAGATCCTTGATAATACTTACTATTATTAGATTTATTAATATGTTTAATCCGATAAATGTAAAAGGAGTGTCTAATTGCTCTATTTTACATTAATCTGTTTTGAGTGTCTCTACTTGTTAGCCCGTTGGGTTTTCCCTTCCATGAATTGCCCTTAATGCTCTTTACCCATTTTTGTGTGAGGTCCCTTTGTCCATTAGTGTGGGGAATTATAAGGATGGATTTTCAGATTTTAAGTTGTTCTTGCATTCCTGAGATAAACCTTCCTGACCAAGGTTGGGGAGAGAGAGAAAGGGAGAGAGGGAGGGGGAGAGGAGGGGAGGAGACAGAGGGTATGTGTGTGTTTTGACACATGGTTAGTTAGCTAACATTTTATTTAGGATTCCCACATCTACGTACATAAGTGAATGGGCTTTGTAGTCTTAGTTTTGAAATTGATGTGATCCCAGCCTCTTAAAAAGAGTTGGTCACTTTTTCCCTTGTTTTCTGGATCAACCTTTATATGATTAGAATTATCTTCTATTTAGAAAGCAGATAAAAACCCACCTATGAAAAACCCTCTAGGCCTGGAGGTTGTTTTTTAAGGGGAAGGTCTTTTATTAAAATTTTGTTTTCTAGGCAGTAAGAGAAAAAGACAAAAATGTCGTTTTCTTTTCATCTCAGATCTAATTATGTTCTCTTTTTCAGTTTGTATTTTGTTTATTTGCATGTCCTCCCCCCCTGCCCCACCATCAGTCTTGCCAAAGATTTGTCTCCTGATCTTTCAGAGATTCAGACTTTGGTTGCCTGTCCCAATCCTGCCGTCAGGGATCCACAGCCTGGGAACTGCTTTTTCCTAAGAACTTCTTTCTCAGTTGTTATCCTCTAGCCTAACGTGAGCGGAAGAGGCCACTCTCAAGAGCTGCTGTGTTGACCTCAGTCTGTCTTTACCTGTTGGCCTCTGTCCAGGTCTGGGTTTGCCCTGACTGTACCCTGCTGTGTCCCTCCGGTACCGGGCTTGCGCCTGCAAAGGGTAGGTGGGGTGAACAGGGATTGGCCAGGACCATGGATGTCAGAAAGGGCGCAGCTGCAAAACTCTCACCTGGTCCTGTTTCCCTATGGGCTTCTGTGGACCTTCCACACAAACACCCAGTCACCATCTGTCATTTCAGTTGTTTTTCAGAATTTTATGAAAATTCTTCTGTGAAGTAACTGTGATTCTTCTAGGATTGATTTTCAGGAAGGGGCCAGCAGCTATCGTGGTGTCTTGTCTTGCCTTATATTTAGTAACTGAACCTGATAACTGAGATTAAAGATGTTTAGTTTGAAGATCCTAATACGTACCCTAATATATAACACATGACATGTATTAATTAAGTCTAACTGGGTGACGGAGCAATAGTTATATCTTCAGCTGATTAGAGAATGAGACTACCAAAGACTGGCAGGGAGTAGAAGCCCGAGGTGGCTGGTGTGTTTTTGACACATCCCTGCTTCTCCACTGAGGTGGTGATCCTGTCTCATACTAATCCTTGTCCTAAGGAGCGAGCATAGTACCCACCCTCTTCTCTTCTGGTACAGCAGTGCTGGTTTATAGCTCTTCTACCCACTGAAATTTCTTACTAATCTTGTTTCCTATGATATGATTACTTTGTCTATTTGGCAGAAAATCTTTTTGGTCCTATGTCTAATGCATCATGAGTCTGATAGATATTCCTGGATGGCCTGCCATCATCCTCTTTGCCCTGCCTATCAGCTAAACAGCCTGCATTAAATTAAACCCAAGAAATTTGCTTGATATGTCTTTTCACAGAAAACCTCATCCCAGAGTAAAGAATTTAAATATGCAACAAGTAAGAGCCATTGTGGTCTCTGTTAGACTTAAGCTCTGTTGCATTTCTTTTTTTTCTTTTTTTTTTTAAACTCCTACAGCACCTGGTATTCCTAGGTGGTCTCCCATCCAAGTATTAACCAGGCCCGACCTTGCTTAGCTTCCGAGATCAGACAAAATCAGGCACGTTCAGGGTGGCATGGCCCTAGACTCTGTTGCATTTCTTGACCTTAACCATGAGTGGGGTGGGGTGGGAGGTGTCAGGAAGCACAATTTTAGGAAACACTTCTGGCTAAGTTAAATTGGACTAAGTACAGAGGTTCCCACATAGAAATTATCTGTGTTCATCTATGAACACATCTGTTTGGACATTCCACTGACACAGAGGAGTTAAAAATAATGATCTTATTTCTTTTATACATCTATCTCTTCTTGGCTTTCCTTTGATATTTCATGATGCCTTCATTTTTTAGTTCTACAGGCTTAAAACTTCATTCATTTTCAACATCTCCACACAAGTTCATAAGTACTCTCAGCAGTGCTTTGGCCACATTTCAGATTTGTTTTTTATTTCCAAAACCAGAATGCTAATCTAAATCATTGCCCTCTTAAAAGCACACAGATCTTTCTGACTTTGAACTTCACCATGCTATGTCTAGTTAATAAATAATAGTAATCAACATGAACAAAGCTGACATGATATCAAATACCTACTTCTAATGCTTCGTATCCATATCTATATATCCATAACCTACCAAATACAGAGTCTGTGCTTGGTGCTCATGTATAGAAAGTTTCAGGGAAGATGTATTTAGCACTTTGCCAAGTAGTATGGTATGTACTTGAAATAGTCCTTTATTCCTTGTATTGCTGCTCTTGGAAGTAGTTACTATTTCAGTTTTCCTGATTTAAAAACTCTATCTTAGATGACAGTTAAGGGACTTGACCCAGGTGGCAGAATTATAATTCTGTACAAAATGTTTCTAACTTCAAAACGCATGTGCTTCCTGCTGTTTCACATTGCCTTCCAAGAACTGTATCTAACATTCTACATTTGTTCCGCCCATATTGAGTAAGACTTGTGTGTCATACCCTGAGAATACAGTCTCACACCTTTAAGATTCAAATCCTGTCTAGTAGCGATAAGATGTACATCAGTGACTATAATTCAGAGTTAAGTACCTTGAGCTTGAAGGTCCCAGTAATTAACAAGAGACTTAAGAAGGAGAGTTTATTTTAAACATAAGTTCAGAAGGTAGACATAACGGGAGAACTGCCATCTGAGCTGGGCTTTGACACATTGGTAGGGTTTGGCTGTGGGAAGTGAGATATTTCTTTGAAGGAGTGGATACAGCATGAGCAAATGTATAGAAGTGAAAGTGCTGTGTGCGCGCTTGTGAGCGTCTTGGAGCCCTGAAGAGTATCTTGTAAAAAAAACTCTGTAGTACTTATTTTTAAGAGATATGTAATATGAAATGTTTCTTCCTTTTTTTTTAGCTTACACTTGAGCATGAGTCTTCTTATGATTAGTGAGAATGTAAAATTGGCTCGTGAATATGCGTTGCTGGGAAACTATGACTCTGCAATGGTCTATTATCAGGGAGTTCTTGACCAAATGAACAAGTATCTATACTCGGTCAAAGATGCATACCTTCAACAGAAATGGCAA
>NW_011888805.1:200728-202743 GCF_000151845.1 Pteropus vampyrus
GCTTGGAATTAGGTGTGGCCACGACTAGGTTTTGGCCATTAGGATATAAGCAGACATGATATGTACAAATTCTGCTTTCTACACTTAAAAGTTGATATTGCTGGCCCTCCACTTGCTTTTTCCCACTTTCCACAGGATGGGACAAGAACAGAGTGATGACTTCATGCTGACCATCAAAAGTAGGAAAACACCATAGTGGTGGTAGATCGATAAAATGAATAGAACTTGGTTACCTGAAAGATGGTGTGAAGCAGAGCTGTCTGTCCAGCCTGGAGTGATCAACTGCAGAATGTTAGAGAAAAGAAACAATTCTACACCTCCATTTGTTACTGCTGCTGAACCTATATCCTAACTGAAATAGTGTATAATTTGTATAACCTATATTCTGATATAGTGTATATAGTGTATAATTTGTACTTTGACCACCTCCCATGCAATCAATCATGAAATTCAGTTACTGTACCGTGTATGTTTTTCTCTAATGCATCATCTTCATCCCCATTGTTACTAATTTGGTTGATGCCCTCATCAGCTCTTCCCTGAATTATTGTAATAACTTTCTAAAGGGAGTCTTTGACTTCATTCTGGTCCTTTGAATTTACTGTTTAATCTATCACCCGAATGGTCTACCTTAAAAGATAACTCGACTCTGCTTCTAGTTTGATCAAGGAAGCTCCTAATGGATTGACTTTTATCACATATGGCAACCATCTGGGAAAAATACAAAAAATAACTACTAAAGATACTACAGTGGAGCCAAGAGCAGGCAGATTCTGGATGAAAGTCAACTCTTGGAAGAGAAAAATGACACTAAATGAGTATCTCGTTTTCATATCTTAACTGAAAGAGGCCCAAGTCTCTAGCTGAGTCATGAACCACACATTTGTGGGGAGGAATCCAAGCATCTGTATAAGAAGAATAGAACTAAACTGGCATGTGAGATGCTGCTTAACAGAGTTAAGTTAATTGCCTGCTTAACGAACTCCAGAGGCATATCACAGAATCCAGAGTATAACATAACATATCCAATATCCAGGATATACTCCAAAATTACCCGACATGCAAAGAAATATAAAAATAAGACCTAGTCAGAAGAGAGATTACAATCAGTGGAGGGCGACCCTAAGATCCTATTTTTAACATCTAGATTAACATCTAGAATTAGATGTTAATAGTCATTGTAATATCTTTGTAATATATTTTTAACATCTAATTCTAGATGTTAAAAATATATTACAAAGATATTACAATGACTATTAAAACTATGTGATGTAAAGAAAAATGTAACAAATGTAAAGATAGGGAATCCCAACAAGAAAATAGAACATATAAGAAATACCCAAAAGGAAATTTTTGTTGATTAAAGACAAATTGTCAGATTGTGAGAAGTTCAAGTGTAGGAACTGGACTTAGAAAAAGAAACACTTTCATTGAGACAGGAGGCAAAAACCAAAGGGCAAGTGTGAAGTAGAAACATTTGTAAATTTCAGGGTAAGAGTATTGGGATTAAGTTCAGCTGCATATAAAACCCAAAACAACCATGGCTTAGAATGTCTGGAGTTGGCAGTTCACAGCTGGTATGGCATCTCCATGATGTCAGCCCACACCTCATCTGCTCAATTCTGCTATCCGTATCATAAGGCTTTTATCCTAAAGGTCACTATGATCAGCAGTTGGCTGTGTATACTCTCTCCATCTTTTCTCTGGTCTAACCTGGTGAAACGAGATGGTGGGGGATGGATTTTCACGGCCTCTCCCTTTAAGGTGCCTTCCTAAATGTTCTACACAACACTTCCACTGCACAGAAGTTAGATCCATGGCCACATCTAGCTGTGTGAGAATCTGGAAAATATAGTTCTTATCCCAGGGGACCCAGTTTCATCACGCTACGTTCTGTCAGTTAGGAAAATGAGTATTTGGTGGACAGATGGCAGTCTCTGCTTTCATGAGCAATTTGAGGGAATTTCAGTCTGAGAGCTATTTTCTCTCAAGTTGGAGACAGCAGAAAGGGGTAG
>NW_011888805.1:202793-204102 GCF_000151845.1 Pteropus vampyrus
ACAAAATGTTTCTAACTTCAAAACGCATGTGCTTCCTGCTGTTTCACATTGCCTTCCAAGAACTGTATCTAACATTCTACATTTGTTCTGCCCATATTGAGTAAGACTTGTGTGTCATACCCTGAGAATACAGTCTCACACCTTTCAGATTCAAATCCTGTCTAGTAGCGATAAGATGTACATCAGTGACTATAATTCAGAGTTAAGTACCTTGAGATTGAAGGTCCCAGTAATTAACAAGAGACTTAAGAAGGAGAGTTTATTTTAAACAGAAGTTCAGAAGGTAGACATAACGGGAGAACTGCCATCTGAGCAGTTCTCCCGTTATGTCTACCCTACCATCTGACACATTGGTAGGGTTTGGCTGTGGGAAGTGAGATATTTCTTTGAAGGAGTGGATACAGCATGAGCAAATATATAGAAGTGAAAGTGCTGTGTGCGCGCTTGTGAGCGTCTTGGAGCCCTGAAGAGTATCTTGTAAAAAAAAACTCTGTAGTACTTATTTTTAAGAGATACGTAATATGAAATGTTTCTTCCTTTTTTTTTAGCTTACACTTGAGCATGAGTCTTCTTATGATTAGTGAGAATGTAAAATTGGCCCGTGAATATGCGTTGCTGGGAAACTATGACTCTGCAATGGTCTATTATCAGGGGGTTCTTGACCAAATGAACAAGTATCTATACTCGGTCAAAGATGCATACCTTCAACAGAAATGGCAACAGGTGAGAATCATTTCTGCTCTACTTTTTGTGGTTTAAGTACTCAGAAAAGGAAATTTATTAGATTGTCAGTGCTTTTTGCAGTTATGCATTAAGAGGGTATGATTTATTACATGGAGTTGTAAATAATGTTACTTGAAACAAGATTTGTTATATTAGTAGTCTACATTCACCATCATCAGTATTATGAATTCTTTTCAATTATTCTAATTGTTGGAATCAATAGATTTTTTAAAAAGTAATGGTTTTGAACATTTTTTCTAGATCACATTTTTACGTGGTAAAGTTAGAGTCGACTTATTTAAACCATTTCTGAAACTGCAGGTGACACCTGAATCGCATGGGTACCATTTCTAATATAGAACATTATAAAGCAGATCATATTTGAATCGCATTTGAAGAACTTTTGTCATTGAGGACCAATAGAAATTTATAGGTGGAAACTATAGAATTTATAGGTCCTTTTGATGGTGGCATTTAAAATAAGGTTCAGGAGAAAGAAATGTTACAGAAATTAATAGTCTTTTGAGCTGTTCTTCTAGGTAGGATATTATCCGTCAGATTCAACGAAACTGCTTTTTTCGATAGT